>NC_040904.2:9922257-10233624 GCF_004126475.2 Phyllostomus discolor | reverse complement strand
CTCCTGCCTGCCTTGGGTTACTATTCATTCTACCTAAGTGCTAAACGGCATTTCCTCGCAACCAGGATGATAGACGCTGGCCAGTAACAACAGTGCAGTCTCAGAGTCCTTCCGATGCTGTCTCCTGCCTCAAAGGGGACCCACATGGGTTGTCATAGAGGTGGGGGTGCTGAGGCAGGGGGCTCTGGACTCCGAGCTAGTCCTAGCAGTCCTACCTAGGAGCCCTTGCCAGGCCTTCCAGAAAGACTGGCCCAGCTCTGGCCCAGCTCCATCCCAGCCCAGCCCACCACAGTCCTTCTGCCCTGCAGCCCCCCTCACAAGCCACACGTCTGCTGGGACATTTGCTCAGAAACACGGGCTTGACACAAACGTGCAGAGACCCCTGGAGCCCAGCCCAGGGTCAGGCCCCATTAGGAGACGGGACGTCACCAGATGTCCAGGAGGAGGTGATTTGCCTGAGACCACGCAGCTGGGACTGAGCTGAGCGAGGGGGGGCGCAGGGTGCAGTCACCCCTCTCCGAGGCATTGTGCACAGAAGCACGCTGTCTAGGAACTGAAGCTCGTTCTACGTGCCAAAACTTTAACAATGTTTTAATTGACCATTTAATTCCAACATTTCGCTTAGCCCGGCTGGGTAGTTCAGTTGGTTAGAGCATCATCCAGATACGCCAAGGTTGTGGGTTCAATCCGTAGTCAGGGCACATACAGGAATCAACCAAGGAATGCATAAATAAGTGGAACCACAAACCGATGTTTCTCTCTCTGTTTTTCTTTCTCTTTCTTTCCTTTCTCTAAAAAAAATTTTAAAAATTAGTTTAAATACAACTTAAACTAATTTTTCCTGAAACGTGCTTTATAATGTTCTGTGTCCCTCGATGTGATTTGATATGCAGGCAAAACTGCACCGCAGGGCTGGGTCACAGGGAGGTCGAGACAGAGTGGGAAGCCAGAGCTCCTGAGTGAGAAAAGGGACAAAGTGGCCCATGTCAGCGAGGATCGAGTCCTCTCCCTTGGGCAGCCTGGGGGTGAGGCAGGCATGCATTATTGGCAGGTGTCTGTTCTGTGGGTCGGCCAACCATGCAGAAGGCATAGTGTCAGCTAGGGTGGAGTTGGCCTGGGGGCCACACGGCTCTTTGAGCCACCCCCCAGGCGAGAAGTGGTGGTGGTGTAGGGGACAGGCGGGTCATGGGATCCGCATGCATTTTGCAGATGCTAACAGCAGGTGGCGGCGTGGGGGCACTTGTGTAGGGGACAGGACAGGGCCTGTGACAGTGTTTCCCATGTAGACATCTCCACAAGGTGTAGCAATGAGACTGCAGCCACCCAAACCGTATCTGGGACCCTCATTGCCTGACTTGCTTAATAACATCCAGGAAATGAACCAGAATAGTAGGCACTTCTTCCTACATACAGATTTGCTGGGTTTCCACAGGCTTTGTGGGAGCAAGGGCTCCTCCCAGCCCCCGCCTGGGCCACGATGTTTTATTCACCACGTTTTACATCTTTCATGGGCTCCCTTCCCCCGGAGGCCTCAGAGGAAACGCACAGCATGTCCTTGTCAGCCGTCCGGACCTCCTCTCAAAGCAGGGCGTGTGAGGCTTCCACTCAAATAGGGGTGATCGGTCTGTCAAGCAGAGGCTGGTTGTCGGCTTTTGTGTCTTTAAGGTATTGCCTGAAAACAAAATTAAATGAACACTTGCGCAGTATGGGAGGAAAATCGAGAGGGGCGTGCCACCCGAAGGAACCTTAGCCCCTCTGCTGCGGCTCCTCAATGTCCTGGGTAGGTAAGGGCCTGCTTCTCTCTCCAGGTCTGCAGCAGAGACCTATCCAAGGCAGGGGGTCTCCCCAAATTGGGGTTCACTGACCCTGATGCTGCACGGCTAACTCCAAGGGAGCCTTTGGTCCCTGTGGCCCTGTGGGCATCTGTGGCTAAAGAAGAGGCTGCTCTTTGCACCTGGCAGGGGGACAGTTGGACATGGGGCCCAATGCCCACTCTGTACTGTCTATTTCTGCCCAGAGTCTCAGAGTCAGATTCCCAGGAACTGAGTGGATGCAGCACTGGCTCTGCTCCAATGGCTCAGCCGGAGGGACCAGAGCAGAAAGCACAGAGTTGTCAGGAAGACACAGCAGAGATCCCGTGCACACGCCCACACATGCACACGTGCACACGCAGGCACACACACGGGGGAAGGGAGCACTCCAGGTGGAAGGGAATGACCCAGAAGGAAGCTAGGCATCCAGAAAGGGATGAAGAGCAGGAGAAAGGGCAATAGAGGTAAACATTACTGCATAACAATAATAACAAGGACTCCCTGAGCTAAAATATAAGATTTAAAACATTTAAGAACAATAATGCAGAGAGTGGGTTGGAAATGGAATTAAGGAGTTCTGAGTCCTCGTGTGGTCTGCTAGGGGTGACAGGAGTAAGTTATACCAGACTCATAACAAAGATAAGTGGAATCCGAGGGTAACTACTGAAAGCATAGTAAACTAATTTATAACGGGTAGGTTAAAAGGGGATAAACATGGGATAACACAATCAATCTGAGAGAAGCAGAGAGAAAAGCAGTAGGGAATGGGTGAGAAAAACAAAAACCAAACAGGAATGCATCTGATGTGAACACAGATAAGTCACATGTAGAAGGACCACATATTTCAGTTAGGAGATAACGCCTGTCAGACTGGACTCAGTGGAGACACCCTTGATGTAAGGTGTAAGGATGAGTGTACAATGGGAGACCAGGCATGCAGGCCCCAGAAGAGCACTGGTGTAATCGTGTTAACATAACGTCATGCGAGTGTGCAAGGATGTTGAAAGTGAGGGAGGGCTCTGGGGGAGTGAGGGGTTTCTTCACAGCAAGATGAACCATCGCCCGGAACACGGCTCTAGGGCAGACTCCCTCTGAACACAGTCCCAAAGTCTAGCAAGCGACCTTGCAGAGTCAAAGGCAGAGACAGACCCACAGTCGAGCAGGACATCGAAAGCATCTGTCGGTAGCCGGTAGACCGTGCAGGCAAAACCCGGGCGTGGATGGGGAGAGCGTGAATAGAACCGTCACCTCATCGGCTTGTAAACAACAGCCACCCACAGGTGTGAACGCAGCCAGATGGTGCCGAGGACTGCCCAGACGGCCTGCAGTCCTGCCACAGAGGGACCCACGGGTGGTTTCCTGGGCTACTTTTTAAATTATCCTCAGATTCACAATGTACCTTTTCATTTTAGATTTTTTGCACCTTGTTCACAAGTAAAATAGGTGGATGATTTTCTTTGCCTGTTGAAGGTATCCCATATGTGTTCAAGAGTCTCCCTTGAGATGTGGCCTCGTCTTGGCTTTATATATAGGTGGCCATGAACCTACCAGGCAGGTTTAAACAGATGGAAAGGTACATGGTTTCCTTTTCCTCTACTTCACGCACTACAGTAACCATCCTGTGTATGTCTGTGTGTGCATGCACAGCTGTGTATGTGTGTGTGTGTTGAGAGTGGCAGGCACAGCCACAGGGTGGAAGGGTGTGCCTGAGGGGGTCTCCACACAGATGCCTGTAGGTGGGAGGGACACAGCCACCTGGTGGGAGCTGACTCAGGACAATACGCAGGCTCCTGCCCGACTGCCCAAGGCCAGCACACCAGACCGGAGACCTGACCAGAAAGAGCAGGGATGGACCTACAGTGGTCCCTGGCTCGCTGTGAGACCACTAAGTGGGGAACTGGGCAGCGAGACACAAGGAAGGGAGAGGGAAAGTGATTTTGTCTAAATGATCATTTGTGTACATGTAGCTGATTCTCAGTCTCCCTCAGATTTGAGCAGCTGACCCCACATCTCTCTTGCACCCACCCTTGTCCTGGTCCTCAGGGCACCACATTCCTCCTGTGCCTGCACAGTGGGCCACTCAGGGCCTGGCCTCAGACCCTCACCCCCCCTCCCACGTGGCTCCCTGGGGCTCCTCGGCTTCTCGGCTCCCGTCACTGTGGGACCAGAGGTGTCCTTGCACAGCCCCCAGCCTCTCCGCAGCAGAGGCAGCGTGTTGGATGCCCGGAGTACAAGGCCAGCAGACACTCCACTCAACATGCCCACGAGGCCTGGCCCACGAGGTCAGCGTGAGTCTGCCTGCCCACGCATTGTTTTGCTCACGCCAGAATCAAATCTACCAAAATGCCCTTTGCCTCTGTTTTCAAACTTTTCCACCCTCCATCCTTCCTGGTGTCTTTACCTCCACCCCACTGTCTGTCCTGAATACAGTTGCCAGAAAGATGCTGGTAAAAACTGAAGTCAGAGTGTACCCCCTCTGCTCGAAGCTCTCACTGTTTTCTCATTTCTCTCAGAGTCAGAGCCCACGTCCTCCCCGTGGCCACAGGCAGGGGCCCCCACTGCAGCCACCACACTGGCCCCAATGTGCCTGGGCTGGGGCTGGCTAAACAGGAAGCCCATGCCCACTTGCTCTGTGTCAAGCCCCACTCAGTGAGACCTTTCCCAGCTGCCCTGCCCCATCCTGCTACCCTGCCCCATGGTTCACTCTAGCTGGTGACAGTCTTCTCCCTGAGTACACAGCTCCCTGGGCCAGGGTCCTTCACTGTTTCTCCGCTGTGGGCATGTGGGACCCCCTACCTGCCACCCAGAAGATGTTCAAGTGGGTTGTGATGAAGGGCTGGACAGAACTCACATGCTGGAGACCCTCTTGAGCCTGCTCCACCCTTGACCCTGACCCCAACCCAGCTGCAGTGCAGGGAACAGTTCTTCACACCCCTCACACCTGTCCTCAGCCTGCCACGTGGGACCAGGAACCAGAGAAGGCGCACTCACCTTTTCGGTGGCATCTGTGAGTGCCGTGGTCCCACCGCTGTGGCAGCTATGAATAGACCGGGCAGGTTTCTTTCTGCACCCAGCAGTGGGGGTGGCGCAGGGGAGCTGTCCCAGGATGGGGTCTGCAGCCAGGCCAGCAGAGGGATGGGGACAGTGTCAACAGCACGGCCCTGAGCCAGGAGTGATTCAGAGCCCCAAGTGAAGACCCCAGGCTGTTTGCTGCAGGATAAGGAAGTGCTGCTCAGGTAGGACCCGGGCCAGAGCGGGCAGCTGCTCCCACCCTAGCAGGTAGCCCAGACATGAGGAGACAGTAGACCCTTGGCTAGGGCCTGCTTCACCCCACAGGACTGGAGCCACTGCCAGCCCCCAGCTGCCATCATGGGTCCTTTTCTACCAAGGGCTTCCTACACCGAGCCTCCCTCTCAGAGGCCCTGAGCATAGTCCCAGGGTCGCCTTTACAGTCTGACAAGACAGGGACCCTCCTGTGGCCCCATCTGGCCATCCTGCTGAGCTGGGGTATGAATATTTGATGAGGCCATGCAGATGAGTCAGGATGTATTTGCGGCCAGGAGGCTGACAGGCGAAGGAGAGATATAATGCCTCGTCTCAGTCTCCGCAGAAATCCCGGATGGCCTCCCTGAAAGGGCAGCTGAGGGCACCTGGGGGGCTCCAATGGCAGCAGGAGAGTGAACTTTGTCCTCAAATTCTAGAATGTTCCTCAGAAGGGGCTACAAGCCCTGGCCAGTGTGGCTTAGTGGATTGAGTGCCAGCCTGAAAACCAAAGGGTTGCCAGTTCGATTCCCAGTCAGAGCACATGACTGGGTTGCAGGCCAGGTCCCCAGCTGGGGGCATATGAGAGGCAACCACACGTTGATGTTTCTCTCCCCTTCTCTTTCTCTGAAAATAAATAAATAAAATCTTAGAAACAAATACATAAATATCAGAAGAGGCCGAAGCCTTCAGAGATCAGAGAGGACCCACGAGAACAGAACAGACACTCTGCAGAGCCCCATCCTCCCAGGGTCGCCTTGGTCACTGCTGCTTGGGAGGCACTGGCAGTGCCACCAGATGTGCCAGTTCAGTCCTGCTCCAAAGCAGATGGAAGCCTGAGGCCCAGCAGCAGGCGTGGTTGGGTTTTCTGCTCCCCAGCCAGCCCATGGAGCTTTGTGCCATGGAGCAAACGCACAGCCTTCTGGAAGGCCTGGTGTAGCCATGCAGCTGGACAGGTGACCATGGTTGTCCATCTAGCCTCATGAATGTCCCTGTGAGGGGACACATGTGAAACGAGAGGAGGGTGCCTATGGAAAAATCCCCTGAGACTCCAGCAGCAGCTTCTCCGGGGCGGTCAATGCCCTTGTCTCTCTGCATCTCTGCTAGAGGAGAATGGGGGAGAAACAAGGACATTTGTAGGAAAACAAGTCTCTGCTGTTTCCTGTTCAGAATACCTAAACATCTTGACAAATGCACTTCATCATGCTTTTAAAATATGGCTGAGATGGCCATGCATAGGGGGAGCAGTGGGAATCCAGAAGCAACCAGAAAGAAAGCTCCTTGGGGCTGAGCTCTTGTGACCCGAAGCCCCAACTGTGAAAGCCCACAGTGGAGGTGAGGAAGCCTGGAGCCTGGCAAAGAGAGGGGCACCAGACAGAGACCCGGTGCATAAAGCCGGGTCTCCAGTGAACCACACACTCACAGAGAAAGCCCTGACCTGCAGAAAGATCTGGACAGAGGTGGAAAAGAAAAAAAAAATAAAAAGAAGCAAAGGAACACCGCACAAAACCCGACTCAACACCAATGAAAGGCCAGCTGTCCTATTGCCTCATGATGAACCAAGAAACCCAGGACAAAAATGTGATTCAACGTGGTCCAGGTTGGTGGTAACTTGATGCATATGCTTAAAGAAATCAAAGAAGGTATTGAAAATGACTGGGCAAGGGATTATCATAGAAATAACAAAGGATAGCCAAAACCAAAACTCACAGCAAATAGAGTAAGCAGCAAATCAGATACAGATGTACATAAAATTAGTGAACAGGAAGACATGTTGGAGGAGTTCCCCCAGAACGCAGCTCACAGAAAGGATTGGAAATAAGCTCCCTGTAGTGGCCAGCACTGACCATGCACTAAAAAGACCCCACGTGGCCGAATCGGGCTCCAGGGGAAGAAAGCAGAGAAAACAGGGCCGAGGTAACAGTGAAGAGATAATGGATGCAAAAGACAGCGTTTGTCAGATTCTAATGGTTTAATGGAACTAAGCAGGGCGGCATGAAGAAAGCTGCACCTAAATATATCACATCAAGACTGGAACATTTCAAAGACAAAGAGGTTATAAAAGCATCTAGAGGAAAGGGAGTAACTCACTTAAATAGCAATTAAACTGACATCTCAAAAAACAGTGGAAGCCTTAGACCCTGATATTTTCCAAAGCCTGGGAGAAAATAACTTTCAACCAAGAATTGTTCATCTCATGAAATTCTCGTTCTAGAATGAGGGTAAAACGAAAACATTTGCAGTTAAACAAAAACTAACTACAATGGAATAACCGGGTCCAGATTTACTGTCTCACATTAGATAACTAGAAATACGGGCAAAATATGGAAGGAGATGTTTCAGACATGGAACAACAGGCAGGATTGGGAGGTGATCCTGGCAGATAGGAAATAAATAAGGTGAACCTTTCAGTTCCCCCAACTTACTATCCTGCTGAGTTGGAGGCAGAGGTGGGAGTTTGGAGAGCCCAAGGCAACGAGAACTTGCAGGGCTTGAGTGCCAGAGAAGAGGGAGCTGCAGCAGGTGGGGCGGGGGAGGAAAGGAGCAAGCAAGAGAGACGGCTACAGGGAGTCTGCGCGAGTCTGGCGCTGCTGCTGACCTGTGCACACATCTGAAGAAGCTGTGTGTCCCAGGAAAGGGCCACTGCCCCTGGCTGTGTGCCGTGGTCACCTCATCTGTTTATAGTCTTGACAGCCAAGGGGGACAAGAAAATGTGTGTTTACACAAATGCTTCCTTTCAGGTACAACCCTGTAGATGAACAGAGGACTCCAGCCCATGGGCGGGTTACAGTGGCCCCTGAGTGTCCCAGCTCCTGGCCCCAGGTCTCCCAGGGAAGGCAGAAAGATCTCCAGAAAGGAACCTGGACCTGGGGCTGCCAATGAAAATTTCCAAAAAGGCAGTGGGGGAGGGGAACCCCAGCAGCAGTTGGGGGCGTGTACAACAAGGGGCCCTTGACTGCCCAGTGGCCTCCCTGCACAGCAAGCAGGACCCCACTGTCAGCAGCTGGGAGCCTCTGTGCTGGGAGGGGGAGAGCCATGGGGCCTGGGGCCTTAAGCAGTGTGTGTGTGTGTGTGTGTGTGTGTGTCTGGGGATGTGGAGGTGCAGGTGGGAAGTGTGTCTGTGGGTATGCAAGTGTGTATACACACATGTGGGGGGTGTGTAAACCCGAACGGAATCTAAAGTCCGCAATTACAATGGCAGTTTATGCATCTTTCTCAACAATGATACCCCCAACTTAGGATATAAAAGAATAAGCTGGATCTAGTTACACTGATCTGGAAAGATCTCTTCAATATATTACTGTCCACTATGTCAAGATTCAGAGCAGTATCACACAGTGTGATCTCATTGGTGTTGTAGTGTGTACATGTGCAAATTTACACACCCACACCTGTGTATGTGCAGTTTCTGAAAGATCTCAAGTAGTTACAACCGTGGGTGGGGACAGAACTATAGTCTGTGGGGACAGGACACAGAGGAGCTTGTATCTCTAATTTAATTCCCTTTTTCATGTTCAAATTATATCATACACACATATTAGTTTTATACCAATTTAAAAAAAAAACAAGAAGGAAAAAAATCAGTCTAAAAATCTGATTAATTAACTCTGTTTGCAAAAGATGTCCAGTCAGTTTCCCAGTTGCCGTGTCAAATCAAATTGGTGACAGAATTAATCTCTCTTGGTCCATTTTCAACAGAGAGAACACAGGATTCAGACATCAATCCGAGTATTATGAAAACTGAAATGCGTGCCCAACACAAGTAACCTTGCAGGGAAGACGCTCACATGAACACTCTGTGCTTCCTTTTCAAACAGCTTCGTCCCTGAGAATCCTCACGGCCTGTCTCTTCTCTCTCCCAGCTCAGTGGTGCAGGTTTTGATGAAGATATTCTTGGAGCCATTGTCGTAACGTGGAGCTGGCCCACGTCACTCCTGCTTTCTCTCTCCATGAGTCAAGCAGGGCCATGCCGGCTGCAAGGTGACAGAGACCTGGGCTGTCTTGATTTGGATGAGGCCTCCTATCCAGTCATTGGATACCCTCTCGGAGGGTCACAGCTCCCTCTCCTGGGCCGCACTGCTCCATGGTCACCGGAAAGTAATATAGCCCTGGGTTCAGACTCTGGGTCTGCTGCAATGGTGTGGGGCATGGACACGCCCCCGACAGGTGTTGACCACACTCTCCGCCTGGGGACCCTGCTCCAACGTTGTCTCCTGCCTCAGTCTCCTACCACCTGTCACCCCAGAGACTCACTACGTGTTTGTTTCCCCACCAAAACGTGAGCACCACAGAGGGAGCGTGTGTCCCTTGTCACTGTCATGCCCTCACAGTGTTGGCAGGAGCTCCTGCGTCCAGGCGAGGTGGGCAGACAATGCTATCCGGGCTGTGGTCCCCACAGACACCCTTGTGTAGCCCGGATCTCCCCAGTGGAGGAGACAGGACAGCCACATGCCTCTGGCCCAGGCCTGGGGAGCAGCCACGGCCCCCAGGCCCACTCTCCCCTCCTCCAGCTGATATGGCAGGAGGGGGCACAGGCGAAGGACCCCGTTCTCCACAGGACAGGGGCAGCCAGCCAGCAGTCCCAGAGAACAGTCTGCTGTGCTGGAGCCACCGTGATTCAGGGGTCTGTTCCTTGACCCCCCCCCTCCTCTCTCTTCCCTCCCCCCTCTCTCCTCCCTGACAAAAACCCTTCTCTCCACGAACTGCAGTCTAGAGTGGAGATAATAACATCTGAATTAAGAATGAGAGGACAATGGTGACATGTGACAGAGGGAAGGGACCTGATTAGAACAGGACTTTAGAAGAGACACCCTGAAGTCGTGACATCTGGGCCCCGTTCTCGAGGCTGCGTGGGAGGCACTGAGAGGCGGAGGGCGGTGAGTAAACATGTAGCCAGTAATTAAAGCCGGTGTGAGGAGGAAGATCCTATCAAACCGCAGACTTGTTACAGAAGTAGGCGCGGGGCCACCCCGGGGCAAATGACAGACTCTAGATGCTAAGACAATGCAGACGGGTACCAACCCAGATGCTCCCAAGGTGATGATGAGATTCGGAGCCACGTGGCAGCACCCCCATCCATCCACCCATTTGGGCCTCCAGCCCGTCACGCAGCACCCCTGTCACAGCCCCCACCCTCTCATCCCTCATACCTTCCATCAGGAAATTAATCCTGTGCAAGCTTTCTCATTACAGATGTTGATAAAGCAGCTGGATGCAGAATTCACGAGGGAGCAAAACAGCAGCTTCAAGCGGGGAGAGGCTGGCAGGGCAGGAGGGTGGGCCCTGGCAGCAGGCACACACTGGCCGTGCACAAGGGTCCCACCCCACGGAGAGCCCCCAAGCTCTCTGAGAGGAGGCCCCTGACTTGGTCAGCTCAGATGAGAATAACAAAGTGCCACAGATGGGATGGCTTAAACCAGGGACATTCATACTCTCACAGTCCTGGGGTCCGGGCGTCCGAGACCAGGGTGTCACCAGGCTGGTTTCTTCTGAGGCGTCTCTCTGTGGCATGTAGACAGCTGTCTTCTCCCTGTGCTCTCACACGTCCTTTCTCTGTGTATCTGTCCTGATCGCCTGTTCTCACAAGGACAATTGTCCTACTGGACGAGGGCCCATCCTAATGACCTCATTTAACTTAACCATGTCTTTGGACCTACCTCCCAAAACAGCCACATTTTGGGGTGCTGAGGATCAGGGCTTCAACATAGGGACTAGTGGGTACAAATCAGCCCCCCTAATCACCCCAACTCCACCCAGAAGCTGAGGACGGGATCCAGTGCCAGAATGGGGCCCACCTCCCCGACTTTGCCCTGCTGCCCTGCGGGCCTCTTCTGTCACCCCAGGGAGGCTGTGCGAGGTCTGGAATTCTCTCCCTGTGCATCTCACAGGCCACGCTAGCCCCCAGACCACGATAGGCTTGTATGAGGTGCTCCAGGGGCTCCAGGTGCTCAGCCACTCAGCCAACAGCACGGGGTTCTTCCCAGCACCTGTCCTAGGACCCAAAACTGTGGGACCCAGAAGCCCGGAGCCTGGTGCAGACAGGCCCCTCTGTCACCCCCGGATCCGAACACTCACAAATCAAGTCTTCACAGTCTGGGGTGGAGGCGGGGGCTGGGCCCTGGTTCCAGGTGCTCAAAGGTGTGATGGGAAGGCTCCCCTCTGCACAGGTGACCACTCCCCACCCCCCCTCGGGCTCACCGGCCCCTCCCCGAGGCTGCAGACAGCCTGTGCCCCTCTGCATTGCCCGAGTGCTCAGGAGTCCCTCCGTCCCTGGCCTGTGGGGCTATACTGGGGGCCCATCAATGTGGTCATTACTTTTAAACCCTAAGACAAACAACTTCCTGCTCAAAGAAGATGTTCACACATAATGTTGATACATTGGTCTTTATAAATATAGTTGTAACCATGTTTTATGGAGGGGGCCCAGGAAGGGAGGAGCCCCTCAGCCCTGGGAGGTCAGGGGGGACCACACCTGCCTCAGCCCCTCTCAGCCTTCTGGCAGCAGGGCCCTACAGCTTCCAGAGCTTCCACCCACAGAACCCTCCCCCTCAACTCCCTGGTCCCTGCCACTTGGCAGGAGCCAAAAGCCATGTGTTAAATTGAGTTTCCCCAATTCTCGTTGAACTGAGTTCAGGAAGCTTTCCGATTCTGAGAAATTCCCTGTGGGATGAAGCCACAGCTGCCCCTTCTTGCCTGCAAAAAGGTGCAAATCACTCCCCGTCCCAGTGGGGGTGGGCACAGCTGGCAGGGACCAGAGCCAGGGGCTTCGGAGCCGAGCCAGCAGGCGGGGTGCCCAGGCTTGCCAGGCCTTTAGGGATGGCAGGGGGTGCTGACCTTCCAAGGAGCGTTCCCAGGGCAGAGTCACACTGTCCAAGGACATTTACAACCCCTGGGCCAGAAGGAGGGTGGACACTGTGGTGGTCTTTCTGGGCAGGGGGAGCTCTCTGGCCCAGGCCTGTGATGACCGGGCACTGAGCCAGGCCCTGACGCCTTGATTCTGGAGCCGCGCTCTGCCAGCCCACTGAGGCTGCTTGTTAGCAGGAGGGCAGGGCCTCTTCCCAGCCTCTGTTCCTGGCAGGGATGTGAGGCCAGCAGACCTGGAGTGCGCTTCTACATTTAAGGAGAAACGGGTGCGGTGGAGAGAGCTGGAGGATGTCAGAGCTTTATTAAAGCAAAGCAGCAAGCCCGACCAGGGCGGGGCAGAGAGGTGGGCGGGGCAGCCTGGTCTGCTCCACAAACATCATCAGCGGATGCTGACTCTCTCGCAGGCCCTCTTTACTGGAAGAAGAAGGACACTGCAGGTTCCGGGCATATGTGGGTGCTGACTCACCGTGAGGCGCCGAGGTCCTGCAGAACGCTGTAATGTGTTTTTTTTGCACTGAGGCTGATCCAGCGAGTCCCGGTCTGGGCAGAGGGCCGGAACTGACCCTCTGTCTCCCATGCTCACTCAGTGAGACCGAGGTGAGCTGGGAACAAGCACTCCTGCGCCTCCTTTCTTCTTACACAGAACACCCCCTTCCTGACACTGCCGGTCATCAAGTGTCCGGTTCCCTGCCAAGCAATTCTCCAACTCCAGCTGGGGGTCCTACCAGTTCATTCAGTCCTGACACCGTCTGCCAGGAGTTAGCTTCAGATCCCACAGGTTCGGGGCTCAGTCCCTCAGGACGGCTCCCCATCACTCTAGGTGCCAATCGCAAGTCCGGGTTGTCACCTGCGCTTCTGACCAATTGGCTACAGGTCAGAGGTCCCTACAATTCCTCCTCGGGTTTGATTGATTTGCTGGAGCAGCTCAGAGCTCAGGGAAAACCAGTGTTTACCAGCTTATTAAAGGACATGGTAAAGGACGGACGAACAGCCAGATGAAGACATGCATGGGGGTGGGGTCTTGGAGGCTCCCAAGCACAGGAGCTTTTGTCCATGGAGTTGGGGTGCGTCACCCTCCCTATGTGAGCATTCACTAACCTGGAAGTTCCCCGAATGCTGTGCTATTGGAGTTTATGGGGGCTTCCTCATGAAAGCACGACCAATCACTAACTCCATCTCCTGCCCATCATCTCTCCTCCTCTGAGGATGAGGGATTAAAGACTGAAAGTTCCAGGCTTCCACCATGACTTGGTCTTTCTGGTGACCAGCAGAGTTACCTCATTAGAATAAAGATGGTCTGATCACGCAGGAAGTTACAAGGGAGTCAGGAGCTCGGTGTCAGGAACCAGGGGCAGAGACCAGCGTCTACATTTTCTGTCTCACAGCACTCACAGGCACCCCTTGTCGGGTGGAATTCCCAAGATGTTGCCTCTCGTGTGAGGCCCCGGGCCAGCCCCTGGGGGCTGGAGTCTCTCTCCCCTCTGGGAAGGAGGGGGCATGTCCCATCGGCCCTGTTGCCTTGACAACAGTGAAACGAGTCTGCCTCCGTGACCCACAAGAATCAAGACGTGTCCTCCTGTTTCAGAACTTCAGGGGAAGCCATGCCCCACTGTGTACCCCGGGGGGCACCCCGGGGGACTCCCCAGGTACTGACAGCTGGTGGTCCTTTGTCTTGGACAGGGACAGCCGGGCTCCGCCGGTCAGTTCACAGAGTGCTGACTGGGCTCCTGGGGTGAGTGTGTAGCAGGAGGCGGGGTCTCCTGGACGGGGAGATTTCCTGTTGTCAGTAAGAAGGCAGAAACCAGCGACAACAAGACATCCTTGCTTGTAAAAACTGGAGAATCAGCTGATTCACATTTCCAGTGAGTGAAAGATGACACAAGAAGACATAATCAGCTAATGGAACACAGGACAGGCGTGACACTGACGGCGTGAGGGGCTGGGGCGGATGGTACAATGCACCTCTGCGCTGGGCATGCAGATCGGCTGGAGAAGACTTCCAAACAATCACGGACAAATGAAGCAACAGCCCCAGCTTGCTGGCCAACAAGCTAGACGGATGGATGAACACAAGACAGCTGGCTCCATTAGGATGCACCAAGGCAGGATGTCACCAGAAATAGCCAGATTACCTGCCACCTGTTGCCAGGCCTGTCTCCCCCCTCCCTGAGGGGTCCCATCCTGGCCACCCACTTTTGCCCCCCCGTGCATTCCCCAAATGAGGGCCAGAGACAAGCAGATCCATCCAGGGCCTTGCACCTGGTAACAAAAGCCCCTTGGTGGATTTCTGCAAATCCAGCACCCAGCCCCTGCCCTCCACTCTTGAAGGTGGGAGAATTCACTCCACCCCCAAACACCTTTCTCACCCACATCTCACAAAGATGCCCCTGCAGAGCTATCAGACCCTGGAGATGCTGGGGGAGGGGCAGCATGAGACCCCTATAAACGGCTGAGAGGTTCCCTGGGCTCCAGGCTAAACAGCAGGGGATTCCAGTGGGTGGGGGCAGGGTGGTCAGGGTTTCCCATTGGCCAGCAAGGGCAAGCCCCAGAGGACAGGACCAGAGGTGACAGGGGACAGGCCATGTACAACCTGTTCCCTGTGGTAGGGCCTCCCCTTCACGGATTCAGCTTCCATGTGTGCCCCAAGAAGGACTCCACCAGGGGTCTCTCTGCTGTCGGGACCATCTGCACAGGGGTTCACCGGTGTATCTGTGTGCTACATGGGCACGGCATGGTGTCCACCTGCCATGGTGTGATGTTGGGGTGTTTGTGTGTCATGGGGGACACTGAGGTCAGGCTCTGAAGTCAGGACACAGGGGTCTTGCTCTGGACAGGTGTACCTGAGTGATGCTGGCACTTTCCACACAGAGTGGGGGCAGTTAAAATTTTGTCCACTGCTCATTATAGCAACCAAGAGTCCACGTGTTCACAGATCACAGGAGCCAGAACCAGGCTGTGCCCTCTTTCCCCTGCATCTCCAGGATGAGCCTGCGCTGGGACGTGCTGGGGAAACTGTGAAATGCAGACTCCTGGGCCACAGGCCAGGGAGGACGGGACCCAGGCCCAGCGTCTGCCTTGGTAGCGAGCCTCCCGTGCCGAGGAGTCTGGGGGCTGCAGCTCACCCACTTTGTGCAGGGGCAAATGGGGTGGGCGGGGCTGCCAGGCCTGCTGCCCAGGGTTCAGGGGCCTTGAGGAGACACAGGTTCTCTGTGAGCCGGGACGAGGCGGGTCCATGCCAACCTGATGGAGCACAGCTCTCGCAGGGCGGAGAGCATGATCAATGGGATGAGAATAACGGCTTTAGGCATGTCTCCCATTACCTGAGGCTGGAGAACGGACAAACCAGTGGCCCTGGCAGGCAGCTGTGCGAGAACAGGCTCTAATGTCAGGAACAGACAAACCCTTCCGTGGGGAAGGACGTGCGGGCTCCTGGGGGGTGACGGGCAGGGCCTCTGTTCCCTGCTGTGGACGTCATTACACGGGGAAGTGAAGACAGTTGTCAGACTCAGAAGCGAACGCCTAAGATCTGCGTGGTTCAGCCCGAGCTAATTCCGTCAATCACACATATCGACGTAAAATGTGGGGAACCAAACTTCTGTCCCTGCAGGAAGTTCCCGACCCTGTCTTAGGCACCAAGTGTTGCTTGGAAATCAGACCCCCCCACCCCATACATGGGCGACTGTGCGTCCCTGGGCAGATGTATGTGGAAAACAGGAGACGCAGGCGGTGAGCCTGGCTTCTCTGCAGGGCCCCTGGGCTTCCACCGGCACGTGTGCCCAGTACCTACAGAACAAAGGGAAGGTGCACGGATCTTTGCACAGAGTGTTTATTTTTGGGTAGTACACACTTTGGGACCCCCTGTGAATGCTGGGGTTCTTCTGTGTTCCCTTTATTTATAAATGACTGCATGGGACATGGGAGGGGTCCAATGACATACAGAAAGTACGCTTAAGACAATATTGCAAAAATCGTCTACCTCATCTGCACTGACCTGGAGGCTCTGAGTGTTTTCCTGGTCCCGGGCCTGCTCCCACCTGTGCTCGCGGCACCACCCTCCACCCTGCAAGGCCTCCTCCACCAAGGCCAGGTCCTCCTTGAGACGCCTCTTCCTGGGACGGGGCTATCCAAGAAGCACTGAACAGGGTCCCAAGTGCCCTCAGGTGCCAACAAGCAGCCCCTGATCCAGGTTTCCGTCCCTGGGAAATGCTGGTGTGAGAGGCACAGACACCTTTCAGGAGCAGCTACCGTGTGCCGCATGACCCTGTCCCAAGGTGAGTCAATCTCCAGAGAGAATGGAGGGCCAACTTGGCTTTGAGACAAACAGAGTTTACAGGGACCGAGGTGCTCCATTCAGAAGCCACTGTGGACTGGAGGATGGAAATAAAACTGTGACTGTTATCGCTGTTCTCAGAAAGCCACAGCAGGGTCTCCGTGCACCTTCTGGCAAAGATAAATTTAACATACTGACGACAAGCACACGGGTGAGCTGGCAGAGTCTGCGGTAGATGGAACACAGAGGCCGCATCCAGCTGCCTCCAGGTGGGCTCGGGCCGCCAGCCCCTCAGCCCCTCACATCTGTCTCACGGGGTCTCTTCCCCCCAACCATGGCCGGAGCCATGCCTGCCCGTGGTAAGGACCCATCTATGGGGGGAGGGGCTGTGGCCGAGGCTGTTTAGGGCCGAGAAGACTGCCCTGGGACAGAGGCAGGCCTGTGACAGAGATCAGAGCCTGGGACGGGGCCTGAGACAGGTGACCTGGAACGTTCACCTTGCCTCCGTCGTCTCACTGTCCCAGAAGGACAGACACTTGTGCAGGACGCTCTGCCCTCAGCTCCTGGCAGCTGCTGGTTGCTGCTCCGGGGGGGCGAGCAAGCGGGAAAACAGAGCAGAAGTCCGTGCGGAACCGTCAGAGACTTCACCAGCCCAGCAGCCAGAGATGACCACACCCCAGCAGGGCTTGACTGTGCGAGAATGAGTGGGCAGGTGTCCCCGGCAAGGAGCGGGGAAGCAAGGCCCGAGTTAAACCCTGGCAGAAAGTCAAGAGAGAAGAAGAGATAGAGACAAAGAGGAGCGGGTGCAGGTGGGGATGCCAGAGGGATTAAAACCCAGAAGCACGGGGAAAGTGGCAGACTAGGTCCGGGGGAACCGGATCAAGCTTGGCCACCAGGGGCCTGGATTCGCAGGAAAGGTGAGATGGTCATTGAGGAGACACATCCCACTCGGGCGAGGACTGGAGGTATTTTTGAAGAGGAGACAAAAGCAATTTTTAAATGGAAGAGAAAATAATCAAAGACACCTGGGAATACGTTCCCTGTTTACGCAGGTGGATTGATCCTGAGTGGCTTTAAAGCGTCGCAGCAAAGAAACCCAGATGTGTGTAGGGAATGAGGTTGGATTACAGCAGTCCTGAAAGCGCCCTGGGTGTATCTGATGAACAAATAAAACCTAGAGCTGGACATCAAAGGGCAGGTCAAGGAGGGAAAGCCCGCCTGGCGGGCACCCCCCTGTGATCGGGCTATGTGTGGGTCCATGGTTGACCTCTGACCTCTGACCCAGCCCCAAGCTCTCTAGCAGACGTACTTGTTTTCCCCAGAAGCAAAGCTGCAGGGCTACCAGAGTGTCCAGCCTTGTGTATTACAGAAAAGTAGTGCCTTTCCCTTTGCAACTTCCTAAAAGCACCGATCTGAGCACACAGCCCTGGAATGTTCCACCAGAGGGAGCTCTCACCTGCTGAGGAGAAGGCGGGGCCCCGAAGAGAATCAATCCTCTTCTCAAGGTCGGGGAGCACAAACAGAGCGCATCTCACCAGAAACGAATTTTGTCCTCACAGCCTGGAAAACAGCGTTTCCAGAGTTAAGGGCACCGCACGCCCATCCTTCTCAAATTCAGATGCAGGAGGACATGCGCGCTTTTATAGCGCAGTGCGCGCCTGGAAGTCTGCGCGTTCCTTTCGGCGGAAACGTGGCAGGACTGGGAACCCAAAGGGCTGTCCTCAGGGACCTCCGGGCCTCGTTTCTCAGTGGAGGAGGCAGCTGGAGCACAGCGCCTGGTCTCTCGTGGAGGTCCAGCCGCCTCCTGGGGCCGCGCGCCAGTCCTAGCCTTGGCAGCCCTGCGAACCTGGCAACCGGAGCAGCAGAAGCCCATTTGACAAATTAAAGATGTGACGAAGGAAAAAAAAAAGTCTCTGGAAATTTCCATTCGAGCGCTGGGGACCGAAGCTGGTCATTCTCCATCAGGACGGCTGGGACCTTCCTGCCAAGAAGCCCGGCAGGCTGTTCCCACTCGGGGGCCAAGGGCACGGTGGCTCTTACACAGGCTTCCTTTTTAAACATGAGACGCGGTCAGAGGCAGAAGTCAGAGCACAGGCTTGTCTCAAAATTTATGACGGACTCTACGCAAGCTGTGTGCTGTGTAATGAGAGCGGATGAAACTTAATCGGGTCCAGTGACACAGCTTTTCTTGGTGTGTACCCGTTTAAATTATTTGTGTTGTGGATCAGGGCCTTTTCAAAGTACACTTACCATTTTAAAATCCAGACAGAACCTCACCACACTTTGAGGTAAATGCAAGAGGTA
Organism: Phyllostomus discolor; assembly: GCF_004126475.2. Taxonomy (NCBI): domain Eukaryota; kingdom Metazoa; phylum Chordata; class Mammalia; order Chiroptera; family Phyllostomidae; genus Phyllostomus; species Phyllostomus discolor. The sequence continues at coordinate 10,215,114 of NC_040904.2, read as the reverse complement.
GACCTGTGGTCACCGTCCTCCCACCCAGCCCCCTAGCCTGTAACACCAATTCAGATTTTACCAAAACCTACAGTTCCTGCCCTGGCTGGCGTAGCTCCGTGGATTGAGCGTGGGCTGGGAATCAAAGTACCGCACGTTCGATTCCCAGCCAGGGCACATGCCTGGGTTGCAGGCCACGGCCCCCAGCAACCGTACATTGATGTTTCTCTCTCTCTCTCTCTCTCTTTCTCCCTCCCTTCCCTCTCTAAAAATAAATAAATAAATCTTTTTAAAAAAACCCTACAGTTCCAATTTCGTGGATTGCTATGAGTTTTTCCCCTGCAGCTTTCTTGGGAGCACAGATAAGCTGCACAGGTGAATGTGAACGGTTGGTTTGCACACATGTGTGAAGCAGTCACTAAAATTATGATCCCGAACATACTCACACAAGTTCCTTTCTGCTCCTCGCCTTCGCCTGTCCCCGGGCCACTGCTGACCTGCCCCCCACCACTGCTGACTGGTCCGCAGCTCCCAGAATGCCATACAAATGGAGTCATCAGCCTGTACCCCCGTTAGCCAGACATCACACGGAACCACCCCAATGCTCCTGTGATGCCATGTGGGCGGCGGTTCCTTCCTTCCCCGCCACACAGTCGATGCACAACGATGACACACCCCTAGTGACAGAGTCTGGGTTGGTGCTCATTTCTGGCAAGTACAAATGCTATGTTTCTCTCGGGTAAGCACCAGGAATGGATGGCTGGGCCACATGGAGGGTGGGTCTTTAACCATTTAACACAATGTTCACCTGTTTCCCAAGGCGGTCGTGTTCCTTATCTCCCCACCGCAGCGGACACCAGTGTCAGCTGCTCCACCTCTGTGCCAACACCGCAAACGTCACTCTTTTCAGTTTTCGCCATCCTGGTGGGTGTGCCTGTCCATAATGAATGGTGACGTTTTTTCATGGGCTTGCTTGCCATGGGTGAAAACTTTGCTGACTTCTCCTCCCTCAATATAGTTTGTTCTTTCAAAATAAATAAATAAATAAACAGCTCTGGCTGGTGTGGCTCAGTGGATTGAGTGCCAGCTTATGAACCAAAGGGTCACTGGTTCGATTCCCAGTCAGGGCACATGCCTGGGTTGTAGGCCTGGTCTCCAGTTGGGGGTGTGCAAGAGGCAACCACACATCAATGTTTCTCTCCCTTTCTCTCTCCCTTCCCCTCTCTCTAAAACTAACTAAATAAAATCTAATAATAAACATTCTTTTTTTACAGTTTTAGATTTATAGAGAAATTGTAAAGATAATACAGAGATTTTCCACATGGCACACTCCCAGTTCCCCACTTTATAAACTTCTTCCATTAGCGTGGTCCATTTGTTACAGTTAATCAACCAATATTGATATGTTAGTACTAACTAAAGTCCATGCATTATTCAGTCATTATTAGTTTTTATATGATGTCCTTTTTCTGCCCAGGATCCCATCCAGGACACCACATGATGTTTGGTCATCATGTCCCCTCAGATCTCCTCTGGGCTGTGACAGTTTCCCAGACTTTCCCTGGTGACCTTGGCAGTCTGGAGGAAGGCTGGTCAGGCACATTGCAGGAGGCCCCTCCATCGGGCTTAGCACGATGATGTCTCAGGATGGACTGGGGACACGGGGTGTTGGGGGGGACCACAGAGGTGCAGCACCCCGCTCATCACATCTCATCTAGATGCCTGCCATCAACGGGACCTGTCACTGTTGGTGCTGACTATGGTCCCCTGGCGGAGGTGTGTCTGTCAGGCTTCTCTCTCCCTGTTACTCTTTCCTCCCACCTGTCCTCTGTTGGGAGCCTGGGTTGCTAGCGCCGGCGGATACTACTATATGCTGCTCCTCTCTGACCTGGGCCACTTTCACAGCCCCAGGAACCCTGGCAGGCCTGCCTCATAGTTGGCCACAGCCTGTCCCCAGGCTCCAGAGTCCCAGCACTGATCCCATAATCTCAGTGGCTCTGGATGGCCCATGTCACAGCCCTCATTTTGGTGGACATGTGAATTGGGGGACCACTGTGATGACAGCATGGGAGTTAACCACTCCTTAACCACCAAGACAAGGCTGGGAGCGAGGGTGTGGCAGCTATTTAAAAAACCTAGCCTGCCAGTTAGAATGGCTGTTATCAAAAAGACAAGAGATTCCAAGTCCTGGGGAGGGTGTGGAAGAAGGGCCGTTGGTAAAATGTAAATTGGTGCAGCCACTATAGAAAGCAATGTGGAGTTTCCTCAAAAATTAAAACCAGAACCATAATATGGTCCAACAATCCCATTTCTGGGTATTTATGTGGAGAAAACAAAAACACAAATTTGAAAAGCTACATGCGCCCCTGAGTTCTTTGCAGCTTTACTAACAATAGTCAAGCTATGGACGTAACCAAGTGTTGCTTCCAGCGACAGACAGGTGGGTAAAGAAGGTGTCATGCATATATACACCGGGTGGGGTCAAACAGAGAGCTCATTCTTGTATTAGTGTTTATTGATTATTGTATTATTTTCCATACAAACAACCGTAATTCTACTTTTGCCCACCCTGTACAATGGAATATTACTCAGCCATTAAAAAGAGTGGAAACTTACCGTTTACGACCACATGGATGGACCTAGAGCCTGTATTATACTAAGTGAACAAGCCAGACGGAGAAAGACAGATGCTGTAGAATCTCATACGTGAAATCTTAAAAAAAAAAAAATCAACAAACAAAACAAAACAGAAACAGACCCACAGAGACAGAGGACAAGTTGATGTTTGCCAAAGGGGAGAGGGTGTGGGATGAGAATAAAATTTTTAAAAATGTTGAGGGATAGAGTGAAGCATGACATATAAAAAGAAAACAATAAAGTTTATAGTAGGAAAACAACAAAAAATAAATACACAGATCACGTATTGAGCCACTCGGCAGCCTAATTTTGAAAATACGACCCTTAAAGGATCCCCAGGGAGGTGACCTTGGTTTTACCCTCCAAGGGAGGGAGCATGTGTGGACACAGGGACCTCTCCACTAGACACGGGAGACTCACCCTAACGCCCCCGCCTGGCAGAGCACCGCAGGTGCAGTTACCACACACCCATTTTCCTGGGCAGTTGCTGGTGGTGCCAACAGCGTCTGTGTTGTTAACTGAGCCATGAGCTCCTGTCCTGAGCTGTGACACGCTCTTCCCCTTTGTCACCCTGAGGATCCTCGGGTTCCCCCAGGAAAGGAGGGGGTCAGAGGCCGGTGAGGATGACTAACTCCTCCTGGGGTGAGCAGCGCCGTGCCGTGTCTGTGGTTCACCCCATGCCAGCATGCCCCCCCACCTGCCCCAGGTAAGTCAAGATTTAGTCACTGGAGGGAAAAGGCTCTCTCTCAGCCCCACCCTGCCACCAGCCCGAGGTGCACGGAGGCGCTAGGGGGCAGCGGCCCTTGGCTGCACTGAGGGAGGTCACTTGGCATTAGAGCCTGCATGGAGGGCCTGGCCTGGGAGGACGCTGTCCCACAGAGGCTACAGTGTGCACAGGTGGCGTGGTGCAGGGACTGCCACCCATCTGCAGGTGTCCCCCTGGTTCCCACCCTCCCACACAACTCCAGGATGACCTGGTTCCATCCAAGACAACGGGCGGTATCCACTTCAACATGCTGGTGTGGTCAAGAGGCATCGGTGCCAGCAGCACCGAGCCCTTTCTGCTCCCTTGCTCTGTTCTGGGCGCTCAGGCCGGTCCTGCCTCAGGCCCTTGGGTCCCCACATGCCTGCCTGCTGCCTGCCAGCTCACATGGTATTGGGTGGTTTAGTCAGCACGGTGTTTCGAAAAGAATTCAATTAGTTTTAATTAGTACAAATTTAGTCAATTTTAATTAGTTTTAACTAATTTAAATTTTTTAATTAGTTAAAAATCAGGCCTTTCAAATAAAAGTGTCAGATTTCAGGCTTCCCTGGAGAAGTCAGCAGCACCAACTTGGGCCACGTCCCAGTGGGGGAGGGGCGGGTCAGCCGAGCGAGCAGCATCGAGGAGCTGAGCTGCCAGTGGGTGCCACCCTGGTTCCTGGCCCCATCCAGCCTCCTGCCTCCTTCCTGTCCCCGTAACCCCTGCAGCTGGGGACCTTGCAGTCTTGAGTGGTGCCCAACAGTTCCACCTGGGCTGAGTCACCACCACAGAGAGAGGGTTGTGATGGGTGCCATCCAAGTGACAATTCATGTGGCAGGAGGCACCTCTTCTGGGGGACACCTAGCGAATGCTCCCTCTCTTCAGGGGAGCCTGAGTGTGGCCTGAAGGTACACAGCAGGTGGCTACCCAGGTCTCCAGGCTCCTCTGTCCCCCTCTCTGTGCTGCCACCCCAGCTTCTTTGAGCTTTGAAGCTCTGACCTATGACCTGGCTGCCCTTGGGCACAGGCTCATGCCCACACACACCAGCAGTGCTGTACGTAGTTCACGGGTTCCCTCTGCCACGCACCCCCTTCCACCCCACGAAACAACCAAACCCCAGGACTGAGGGGCAGCCCCGCCTGAGGCCGGACGAGCTCTGAGGTGCTTCCCTTAGGGTCAGGGGGAGCTGGGCCAGCACCTGGAACTATGCTTCCGCCTGGCTTCCTCCTCATTCCTGCTCTGCTCCCTTGTCCCCGTCACCCTGGCCCTGGCCCTGCCAGTTCAAGGGACACGGTGACTGCTCAAACTCATCATAAAGAGGAGGGAGCTCACAGCCTCAGGCGGAGAGCCCAGGCCACCCTCAGGGCCACCACTGCCCAGCCTGGTCCCTGCCGGCGCTGAGGGCACCAGGGCAGTGAGGGCTGATAAAGGGGGTGAAGCCCAATAAGGGCAGGTGAGGGTGGGTGAGAGCAGGTGAGAATAGGTGAGGGCAGGTGAGGCCCATTGAGGATGGGCAGGGGCTGTGAGGGACTCCAGGGCTCCTCCAATGCCATGTCTTCCTGCAGAACTCGCTTCCACTGCTGTGGCTGCAACCTCTTCGCAGACATGTGTTTAAAACACTTGCCAGGCACGGCATCTCCACCACTGAGCACTGTCACTATCCACTGACCCCTCTGCTGACAGGGTCTGGCCGGAGACCACTACCCCAGGGCTCCAGCCTGAAGGTCTGTGGCCTGTCCTGACGTACCCATACCCCCCAGACCAGCCCTTGGGGACCTCTACGACAGTGCTGTGTTCCGGTGCAGCCCAGCTGTCAATTCTCCTTCCGACACTCAAACTGGGTCCTTGCTTAGCCCCTCAGTTCCCGGGGAAATCTCTGTAGTTCACTTTGTGCTGTGCTCCCTGGCCTTGAGCTGAGCCTACCACAAAATGTAGCTTTGCAGTTACGTGGCCCCAGCCCCCACACCCCGCCTGATGTTGACGGGCGGTCTCTGAACCTGCTGGCATGGAGCCAGGCCTGGGTCCGTGTCCTGAGTGACCTCTGCCTGCAGCCCACGGGGCCCTGACTGTCCTTTTCCTCCGGTAGCCACACTCCTCCCAGCCCTTCCCCTCCCATACCCTGACCCCAACCCCTCAGGCCACATCCCTGCCTGCCCAAGACTGGGCAGATCTGGTGGTCAGGGTGGGCCTGCCTCGCACCTGCATCCAGCCAGACTCTTAGACTCCAAAGGGCAGCTGCCAAGCCCCGTCACCCACAGAGCCAGAGCCAGGACCTGACAATGCCAGCAGCCACCTGCCACCTGGTGGCCACATCTCCAGCCTAGCCCCACATGCAGGAAAAGGAGTAAAAGAAAGGAATTCCAGAGCCACAGTGCAGCATGATGTCACTTAAAACTTTTAAACTGGTCAAACAACAGAACACACTTTGAAAACAAAAGTGTGGAACAGCCCTGTGATCCCAGAATGTTTGGCATGTCCCCCCGGGGAGAAGAGGAGCGGTGAGAACAGAGGATGCTGGCTCCCTGGGGTTTTTATTTGGAAATGGAGGCAAGGCAGAATGTTAGGATTGGATCAATCTGGATGGGAGGTTAAAAGTAAAATAAAATTTATAGGAAGAAAACACAAACACTAAAAATAATTTTCTTATCAATTTGTTAATAGCAATGACACTAGTAAAGGTAGTAGCACAGCGGCATGATGGCCAACAACCATGTTGATCCTTGGATGAATGGATAAACGCCGTGTGGTCCGTCCATACAGTGGAATATTATTTTTCCCCAAAAAGGAAGGAAATTCTGACACCTCCTATAACATGGATGAGGCTGGAAGACGTTATGGTCAATGAAATAAGCCAGTCACAAAAGGACAAATACTGCATGGTTCCACTTATCTGTGGTCCCTAGAGTCACCAGATTCACAGGGGCAGAAAGTAGGCAGTGCCTGCCAGGGGCTGGGCACGGGGTGGGGAGTGAGCGTTTAACGTGGGCGGGGTTTCAGTTCGGAGTGTGGTGACGGCTGCACAACAGTGTGAATGTGCTTGATGCCCCTGAGCCGTGCACTTAGACGTGGTTAAAATGGTGACTTGTATGTTACATATATTTACCACAATATTTTAAAATAATTATAGCAATGCCCATGGTTGGTGTTTTGATGGGGACCTACCTGTGGTGGTGGCGGGAGAGACAATAGGAGAAAGATACAAGCACGCCCTCGAGGGCTGGCAGAGGATTTTGCCTCAAATAAGTTTATTATAACCTTATACGATACCGTATCTCTTGTCCCCTTACACAGCAGGATGAACGGCGGACACCCACAGAAGGAGGGACCGACTGGACTCGCTGACCACAGGTGTGTGTGCTGCCCGCCGCCCACTCCGCTGGGAAATAGGGCCCCAATGCCCTTCAGCCCCATGCCACTGTGGGGCCCGTTCCCAGTCCAGGGCTGGGTCCTGACCTGCCTGGCCTGAGCCTGGTCACCCGGCCAAGCAGATGCTGCCCCGACCCACAGGCTGGTCAGTGCGTACTCACACTGCTGTGCCGATCCCACCCCGGGGGCAAGCAGGCTGTGGAAACACCCACGCATGCCTTTCTAGTTGGGGAGAATCTGTCTGCTCCATTTTCCTGGAGGAAAAGAGCTTTTACTGTCCTATGTCTTGTGTTAAAAATGAGCAAGCACAGGCCTGTCTGGAGTAGCTCAGTGGATTGAGCTTGGGCTGTGAACCAAAGTGTCGCAGGTTCGATTCCCAGTCAGGGCACATGCCTGGGTTGCAGGCCATGACCCCCAGCAACCACACAGTGATGTTTCTCTCTCTTCCTCTTCCCCCCCTTCCCTCTCTAAAAATAAATAAATAAAATCTTAAAAAAAAATGAGCAAGCAGCCCTGGCTGGCGTGGCTCAGTAGATTGAGTGCTGGCTTGCAAACCAAAGGGTTGCCGGTTGGATTCCCAGTCAGGGCACATGCCTGGGTTGTGGGCCAGGTCCCCAGTAAGTGGCACCTGAGAGGCAACCATACATTGATGTTTCTCTCCCTCTCTTTCTCTCTCCCTTCCCATCTCTAAAAAAATAAATAAAATCTTAAAAGAAAAAATAAACCCTTACCAGCATAATTCAGATGTTTGAGCATCAACCCACAAAGTGAAAAAGTCGTTGGTTTGATTCCTGGTCAGGACACAGGCCTGGACTGTAGGCCGGGTCCCCGGTTGGGGGCATGCAAGAGGCAACGGTTGATGTTTCTCTCCCTTCCCCTCTCTCTAAAATAAATAAATAAATACACTCTTTTAAAAAAATAACCAGCTTAAAATAATCAATACCCCAAATGGCACATTTGGGGTGGCAAACTCTGGCCCCACTCAGCGCATACACACTCACACACAGAAAGGGCATCATGGGAGGGTGTCCTGCAGCCCTACTGTGTATCGTACATTCGTTGCTCTCACCTCTTCCAGACACAGACACAACAGCTTTTTCTCACATGTTCTGGGCACGGTTCCACAGCCTCTGGCATTTCCCTGTGCTGGATGCCACCACCCAGGGAGCCGGGGACCGTCCGGAACCACACCCGAGTGGCTGCCAGTGTTCCCTTTTAAACAGCACCACGCTCCTCTCCCGGTGAGAGACGCCTCTGTTCAACCTGATGGGACGTGTGTTGCCCCAGCAGTCGAGTCTTTAATTTTAACACGAGCAGACAAGCAAGTTCCCGCCTGTTCGCCCTCTCAGCATTGAGAAGTGTCTCTCTTTCAGCCCCGACGCCCCGCTCCCCCAGCTCTGCAGAGGTGATGTCTGCGCCTCGTGCCCCCAAGTAGCCCTCTCTGTCCTGAGGGTTCAGGTGCTTTGAAAATAGCAGAGAGAGCTGCCCTGCCCCTGGCCAGTAAAGGCCCTGGCGTCCCAGCTCGAGCGACCCCTCTGACGGGTGGGTGGGGCCACAGTGAGCCCCGTGAGTCCCAAGCCTGGAGGGAGGAGGGAGTTATGCGGATTGTTGAGGAAAGAATGTTCAGCCTAAGGAAAAGTCTTGTAAGAATGCATTTGAACCCAGCTGACACAAACGCTGAGGAGCAAAACCTCAACAGACTGAGAAAGTGCTCCGCAGAATGGCAGTCTTGCAGCTTATTTTATACATTAGAATCAAAGGAGGAGGTGTAAGGAGGGTGGCAGGGTAGAGAGGCAGGCGAAAGCGAAGCGGGGAAATCTCTGGGATGGATAAAGAGTAAAATGGAGAGACACTCACATCTTTTACACTGGTGGGTGCAGAATATCGTGCTAATTCACATTTACAGCACAGAGACGAGTGCTTGAGGAGGCTGATCACAATGAGGGGGTGGGTGCTGTGGTTTCCTGCTCCGGTGCCCCAGGGGCCTGGACGGGGTGATTATTCGATATTCCAAAGTGTGTTACCTTAGGTGCCCCCAAACAATGGACAATTTCAAAGGTTTCCATGTAAGAAACGTCCAAACCTATAGATAAGTTTTATGAGTTTATTTGATCCAAAATGACAACGATGGCCAGGAAGCAAAAATCTCAATGAACTGAGAAAATGCTCTGGAAAATGGCAGATTGAACAGCTATTTTATCCATTGGAATCAAAGGTGTAAGGTGGAAGGTGGAAGGTGGGCCACGCCAAATTCACCAGTGACTAGGGAGATGGGAGAGAGCAAAGCAGGGGAATTGCTAAGGTTGGATAAAAAGTAAAGCGGATAGATGCATACTTCTACACTGGTGAGTACAGGACAGTTAACAGTTAACATGCACAGCACACAGAGATGATATGTGGGAGCTTAAGTTCTTGGGGGTCTGGAAAAAGGGGAACTACTCTGATATTCCAAAGGTATGTTATCACAGCGGTGAAAAGACAATAGACGGGCTTGGCTAAGGTAAAGACTGGCCTTTGTCAAGGACGATACCAGCCCAGGACACGACTCCCCGCTATGATTCGCTTTTAGTTAGGAAGTGTTCGTTTCAGACCACCCTGTTCCAGGACAGGGAGCAGGCCTAGCGCGGGTCTACCCTGGGCTGGCCTGTAATGGGTGGGTTCTTGACATCATGCAGGAAATACATTGTTGGGAATAAGGAAATTAAGAGCTAAATTTCCTCTAATAGACAAGAACCACATTGTAGCTAAAAGGAAACGATAAGGGAGACACAGGGCAGTTAAGCAAACATCCCGTGTCTAGCAGACGCTCTCCCCTGAGTAGGCTAGATAAGCAGTGCTTTGTAGTTTTTAATGAGAAAATAGAAAACTAGCTAGCTAGAGCCAGGAGATTACTAGGTTAATGAACAAACAGCCTGCCTTCCCGCCTTATGCAAGAATGCTTGGTTTGAAATTCCCGCGCGGTCTCTGTAAGCGAATTGCTAACTGCCACGTCTGCTTCTGTATAACGCTTGCTTGCCCGCCCCTATATAAGAACGTAGTTGTATGCGCTCGGGGCGGCTCTCGTTTGCAGCTCCTTGTGGGCACTGTGTCGTTGGACACTTTGAGAGTTCGCCCCTGCGCAGGTTAAACTTGGCCAATAAAATAACATCTTTGAACCCCTGAAAGTCTCCGATATTGGTTCTCGCGTGTGCTGGATGCTACAACATCACAACGTGAGGTCAGGTGGTTTTGAGAGGATGTCTGTTAACGCTGGGGACAGTGAGACAGGACAGGGCCTAGGACAGAAGCAGCAACAGGAGAAAGACTAGGCAGAGCTGCTCTGGCTGCCTAGAAACGTTGTGGTTAAGAAGGGAGCCCAGGTGGGGCTACTGTCGGCTTACTGGGGAGTCAGAGAAAGGGGGGCCTTTGGGTCAGCTTCAGGGGTTTAGCCTGGGACGAGTTGCCTCTACCCATTGCTCCCTGGTGGGGTCCCTTAGAGTTTAGGAGAAGAGGAGGGGGGAGGTAAAGGCACAGACGAGCTCCTGGGAGGGGTAGTGCGTGCTGGGTCCTTCATCTCGAGAATTTTAAAGCCTAGGGGATTAAGGATGGTCTTAGGGAAGGATTTCAATAGAATAGTCATTAACTTTTCCAGGTGTAGCCTTTCAGGCTTGAGGTCTCCACTGATTGGTCAGTGCGGGAAGAGGGGGCGGGTCATTAGTCATTGCAGCTGGTCCTGAGGTCCTCTGCCTGGCTGTGCTGCTTTTCTGGGGGTGGAACTGAAGGACAACTGAGAACTAGATGTTATCTGCAGGGAGGGAAGATCAGAGGGGTCCGAGCTGCATGACCAGCATCTGCCGGGAGGAAAGGCCGCCCTGGGGGTGAGGTCTGGCGCCAGCTTTGCCCGTTGCTAGGCACCTGGGCCTCCTGCCCCGGTGACCTTCTGTACCTGGCTATACTCTGCTCAGCCAGTTTGTTCAGTTGTCTGTCCGATTTCTCATTCCACTTGCCAAGGAATTTTCCTAGCTATTTACTATCCTGCCTCAATCCTATGTGGTTACTTTAGGTCACTATGTTTGTAAGGCTGCCATAGCGGCCTCCCCCGAGCTCATCAAGTGTATGGGTGGCCCCTTTTTCATCCACAAAGGTAAAGACTGACCTTTTTCAAGGAAGCTACAGGCCCGGGATGTGACTACCCACCGTGTCTGGGACACTGTAAAGTTAGTCCCTCCCCCCATCACCTGGTTCTTACCTCTCATCAGAACTTTAGTTGTATAATTCTCATTTTTGGACTACGCCTTTTTAATCTTCTTGTGAGCTCCGGAACACAAAGATACCAGCTTTATCCAGCAGTGCCATCCTCTGACCCAGTGCATGCCACCTCCCAAGAACAGTGACAGACTGACCTGGACTTTATAAAACCACTCTTCCTCAGGTGAAGACTCCCTCCTATCTTGACCCCCGTCTTCCTTTGGCAGGCAGCAAGGATCTGGGGATGGGCAGGACTATGCCTCTTGACAGCAGGAAGAAGCTACAGAAGATGAAACCTTCATCCATTTACCCTTATAAGGGTAAGATTATAAGGGCCCAGGTCTCTTCAGGGGGAAAATGTTAGCACAGGCAGCTTGATAGTAACAAAAGAGAAGGAAGCAAAACTGGCTAAGCTTCATTAGGTGGGAAGCTACAGTTTCACACACTTCAGGGGATAACAGCATTGCCCCACAAAGGGAATTGACACCCCTCCACCCCCTCCCACCAGGGAGGGAGGAAGGATCTCCCCAGAAATCAGCCAGCTGTCCAGTACTGGGATTATCGGGTGGGAGAAGAGAGGGGGAATTCCTCTGCTGGGAACACGTCCACAAAAAGCCAAGATAGAACAGGGGGAGGTCCTTCCACTTTCAGGCATTCGCAGTAGGAGCCGTGATGGTGACCATAAAGGGGAGGAGCCTAACCTGGGAGAAGGATTGGATTGGATAAGAGACACAGAACCTCAGAAGATCTAGGAAATGGATTGGTTAGGGAAAGGGCCCAGCACAAGCCTGAGAAGGACTGGGAACGATTGTCCAGTTTGAAAGACCGAGATAACAAGATCAAAGCTTAACAAAAGCCTCTCACTCAGTAACACGCATTTGTTCGCCTATTTGTTGGTGTGCTCGTGTGCTTGCATGTCCTCTCTCTCCACACCAGCCATGCGGGCTGCAGGGTAAGTAGAGGCAGTCTGGCTTCCTCACCCAGGTGGCTGGGTAGCTAAGGGAAGCAGCGTTCCCATAGCCCTGGAGGGGCCTGATAACCGGTGTTCTCATGGCCTTGAGACTGGGTCCAATAAACTGCTCCCATAACACGGAGCAGGCTCACATGCGCAGAATTATGTTATGTTATGTTATATAATTTCTGGCAGCTTGCCAGCCTTGTTCCCCTCTGGTACTTAAACAGACAGGGACTCCCTGCTGGGGGTGAGGATGATGAGAGACATGAAAAGGAACAGGTGCCACGATGGGTGCCACGCTGGGGAGCAGGGGCCACGACATGAGACGGACAGATACACACGCAGCTTGTGTGGCTCGCCCACCCGTGAATAAAAGCATGCCAGACATCCCAATGGCTCTGTGAATATTTTTCCATTTACACGAATACCATGAACCTGTCAAAGCCTTGAAGGGTGGCAACACACGGGCCTAGCAGCCACATGGGGCCCCCAGCACGGGCCTGGGTACAGCAGCACAGCGCCGGCTGGAGCACAGCCAAGAACAGAGACAAAGCTGGCCGGATGGGGACAGGCCGAACTGGACTCAGCTTTGGCATGGACTGAACCAATGGCACCACAGCATTTCTCCTGGGTCCTTGTTTGAAGCTTGACGAAGACAAGGCTGGACTTCCTTCACAGCGGGGACAGATGAGATGAGACACCGGTCACCTGGGGGCAGCAGTCTTTTATTTCTGGCCCAATAAATCTTACCACTGCATCTCATCCTCCCATATGGGGTCCCCAAAATGCTTTTCTTGCAACTTCGTGGAAGGTCCCTGTTTCAACTGGCAGCAATCAGGCCCAGGGGAACCCTCAGGAGAAACCTGGGAGGTACAAGGGAAATTCATGAGGTTGAACAAGGGTCCCAACGGCCTTATCACCCTAACCTGAAGCTCCCGAGGCTGAGCAGGTCATTGATCGTCCCAGCAAGCGAGCCCATGAGCTCAGTGTCATCCTCAGCCCTCTCTACCTGGCATGTAAGCAGGACCGTCAGCATGAGACCCATCCTCTCACCTTGGCTTGTCCCCAGCCTCCGCTCCCTTCCCTGACCCAAAGCAGAGCCCTGACTATAACATCCGCATAGTGTCTGTCCCCCCTCCCCTTCCCTCCTGGCAAATACCAGCGTCTATCAACACCCCTGCCCCAGCAGCAGCACGGCCCTGGGTGGACCCCAGGCCCTTCACGCTGACCCCTTCCCCAAGTCTCCCAACAGGCCACGGTTACAAACCAATGGTTGAATAGCCCACCGAACAAGAGAAAAATGCCATTTAAACTTCTTTGGAATCACAATGAAGCTGTTGAAAACAATACTACTACTACTACCAAATAACAATAGGAAAGTGTTTAAAAGACATTCAAATAACCAGCGGAAAAAGGCCCCTGCAAAGTGGAGTTTCTATTTGCCCAGTTCTGAAGACTGACCTGCCTGGTTTTCATTTCCAGGACAGAGAAATAAGAGTACTCTCCCCACCCTGCAGAGGTGTTGGCATCCCGGCCTTTGTTCCCACATGCAGTGACATTCTGGCACATGAAATGCCTGAGGGCGAGAGAGGGTTTTCATCCAGCCCCCAAATCACGGGCAGTGGATGCTGGTTACAAACAAGCTATTTAAAAAGAAACATATAGCCCTGGCTGGCGTAGCTCAGTGGATTGAGCGCGGGCTGCGAACCAAAGTGTCGCAGGTTCAATTCCCAGTCAGGCCACATAACTGGGTTGCAGGTCATGGCCCCCAGCAACTGCACATTGATGTTTCTCTCTCTCTCTCTCTTTCTCTCTCCCTTCCCTCTCTAAAAATAAATAAATAAAATCTTAAATAAATAAATAAATAAAAATAAAAAGAAACATATACATAACATTACTCTTAGTGGCAAAAGACTAGAGGCTTTGCCTCTTACGTTGGGAATAGGGTAAGGATGTTGGCTCTGTGAGAGCCAATGTTATAAGGCAAGAAAAATAAATAGAAGGCATAACAACTGGAAAGGAAGAGGTGAGTGTCTACTCCTAGATGGCAGGACTGTCAGTGCAGGAAATGCTAAAAATATCTACCAAAAATAGCTGAATTAATAAGTGAATTCAGCAAGGTTACAATATATAAAGTTCATATACAGAAATCAACAGTGTTTCTAATACTAGCAACAAGTAATTGGTAAATAAAAAGTTTAAAACACTATTTATAGTAACATTAAAATGATAAAATCTCTAAAAATTGAATGAAAGATGTGTATGTTATTTACACTGAAAACCACAAAATATTGCTAAGAGAAATTAAAGATCAGCTAAAGAAACAGGGAGATGTGCCATGTTCATAGAGCAAAAGCCTCATTTTTAGGGTGAAAATTCTCCCCAAATTGAGCTATGTGTAGATTCAATGCAATCCAATCACAATCTCAACAGCCTTTTTATTTTGTAGAAACTGAGAAGCTGATTTAAAATTTATATGAAACCTTGGCTGGTGTGGCTCAGCTGATTGACCATGAACCAAAAGGTTGCTGGTTCAAATCCCAGCCAGGGCACATGCCTGGGAACGTTGGTCCATGAACCAGAAGGTGGCTGGTTTGGTGCACAGTTGGGGATGTGCAGGAGGCAGCAAATCAATGTATCTCTCTCACATTGATGTTTCTCCCCCACTGTTGCTCCCTCCCGTGCCCTCTCTCTAAAAAATAAATAAATAAATATTTTTAAAATTTTGTATAGAAATTAAAGGACATTCAATCATCAAAACAATTTTGAGAGCGGAGCAGAGAAGGTGGGCTCGCTCATACACAATCAAAGGGAAAAAACTGAGTCCAGAAGTAGACTCACATGTACACAAACAACTGATTTCAACAGACATGTGGATGTTATTCAACTGGGGAAACACAGTCTTTTTTTTTTTTTTTTTTTTTGAGAATTTATTTTTAGAGAGAGGGGAAGGGAGGAAGAGAGATCGACAAAAACATTCATGTGCAATGCATGCCCCCAACCGTGGGCCCGGCCTGCAACCCAGGCATGTGCCCTGACCAGGAAATTAACCCATGACCTTTTGGTTTACAGGATAATGCCCAACCCACCGAGCCACACCAGCCAGGGCTGGAAGGACAGTCTTTATATCAACAGTGCAAAAACAACTAGAAATGCCCAGGTCACTCACAAGCACTATTTTGAAAATGGTAATGGACCTAAGTTTAAAAGTAAAATCTGTAGGATGTCTACACCTGTGTTGTCCTTTGTGATAGCTATTAACCACACATGGTATTTCCATTTAGATTATTTTGGTTTGAAGCCAAAACTAAAATGAAAATTTCTAGCCTCATTTCTAGGGCTCACATGCAGCCGGAGGGCACCAGGTTGGACAGCACAGATATGCAGCCGTGACCATCGCGGAAGAGTCCACTGAACAGTGCTGTTATGGACGAAAACATAGGAGGAGATTTCTCCAACCTCAGGTGGGCAGATGTTTCTCAGGATACAGCAAGCGAGGAGAGGAAACATGGATAGCCTGAACTTCATCAAAATTAAATCCTTCTGCTCTTCAAAGGATACCACTAAGCAAACAAGACAAGCCACAGCTAAGAGAAAATGTTCATATTCCATGCATCTGATACAGGACTCGTATCCAGAATACATAAATAACATTTACAACTCGCTACCCAATATTTAAATTATGCAAAATGTTCAAACAGACTCGTAACGAAGACATACACATGACTAATAAGCACATGAAAATATGCTCAGTATCATAATCATTGGTCATTGAGGAAAGAGCATGCCGCCCCCACTAGAAAGGCTAACACTGAAAAAGCTGACAGCACTAATTGTTGGCGAGGCTGTGGAATGTGCAATGGGACAATTGCCTTGGAAAACATGTGGGCAGCTTCTTGCAAAGGGAAGCATGCATCTACAATGGGACCTCACAGTCCATTCTAGGCATCTACTCAGGAAGTGAGAACTTACGTTCACACAAAAACCTGTGCATAGGTGTATGTAGCACTCTTATTTGTAATCACTAAAACTGGCAACAGCCCAAATGTCCATCAAGGATTGAAGGGTAGACCACACAACGAAGACCACTCAGAACCACAAGGGAAAGACTGTCGGGTGCGTCCCAGAAACGCTGCTGAGTCCCCCTGCCTGCAGAACTGTCCAGGAGGCAGCTCCGTGCTGGGGTTCGGGGTGGGTGGGAAGGGGCTGGGCTCTCGGAGGATGGAAGTGGTCTGTGTGTGGATATACATGGAAGTGCAACGTATGTTGTCAGAAAGCATCGAGCCACATACTCACATGAGTATGATTTATTGCATGTGAACTGTACCTCAATAAACCGATGTTCTGTGAGCCTGCACTGTTGTAAGTGAGTGAAAGGCCTGGGACAGGCCGACAGCATAGAGCCCCCCTCCCTGTGTCCCTCCCTCATCCCCTTGGGAGTCCAGCCCCAGTTCGTGGAAATGCTTGGAAGAGAGTAGTGAGCCACGAGGTCCTAAGAGAGCAAGAGGCCAGGGCCCAGGAGAGGCCATGGGGCGTGGGAAGAGGCTGCTGCCTGGGTCCCCCCACAACCCAGAAGGAATGAAGTGGTAAGTGGCAAAGTGGCAAAGTGGCAAGGGTCCAGTCACATTTGACACAGTGTTCTGGAGCCTTGAGATGTGTGTGTGTGTGTGTGTGTGTGTGTGTGTGCATGCACGCAGGGGGAGTTAGGTGTGCTCTGGGCTGGGGCACACTAATGGCCACACAGGTTTCCATGTGACTTGCCTTCTCCCACAAAGACCCCACCCTCTGGCCCAGGGGCCACCCTAAAAGGCCAAAGCCCCTTGCATCCCTCCTGCACTATGGGATCTCTCTCTCTCCAACCCCAGGTTGATTCACTGAGACATTCCAGAAAGTGGTCCATGCAAAACACAGGCCCTCCAGTCCCCGACTCCCCGGAAGCCTGGTTCCAGGGTTCCCCCACATTCTGTCAGTGTTCTCAGAGTTCCCTGCCTGCCTGCCTGGCCCAGGGCAGTGACTCCCCCTGGGTAGAATCATTTCCCTGGTTTGGGGCTCCCGCTGGGGAAGGGTACCTCCCACTACCCTGAGACACTTTGTACCCCACAGGGCGGGGCTGGCCTGGCTCTCTGGCCCCCTCTGCCAGTGACAGCCAGTGGTCCTCACAGGTTCTCCCTGCTAGTGCCTTGTGGAAGTGAGATGCGAAGGGTAGGTTCTTGTCGGAATGTTCTGGGCTCCTTTACCTTACTCGGTTTGAGAAGAAATTTGAAATTTATTTGCCAAGTTTCATAAAAACAAAAAGACCCTCCTGGGCTCTGGAGTAGAGCTCAGGGAAGAGGCAGATGGGACAGCTCTGACCTCGTATAACTGAGGTTGGAGCTTTCATATGGCCCAGGGCTGAGCAGGAGGCTCCGAGGGTGAAGGGTGGTGGGTGGAGTAGCTGGAGCCTTGGGGCAGCCTCAGGCGGTCCTGGGCGCCTGTCTCCTGTGGTGGAGCCTGTCTTGTGTGCAGGCGCCGGGCATTATCAGTACTTTTCTCAGGGTGGGGGGGTGGGCTGTTGTTTCCCAGCTGTCACGGCCCCCACACGGCAGTCCTTCCTCTGTCCTAACTGTGCCATTTGTGTTGCTGTAATTCTTGGTCTAGTTGCCCAGAGCATTCCCTATGCCATGTTCTTTTCTTTTCTTTTTTTTACTTTATTCATATTTATTTCATGCTGAATTACTCCCAGGCCATGAGTTTTTGTTTCTGTAGTTTCTTCTGGGGTGTCTTTTTCTTCTGTGCAGCGTCCTCACCTGGTTCAGGAGCAGTCTGCTCTTTCTCAGTAGGGTCATCTCAGTGTGGCCGGGAGAGCTCATGTACAGGTAAATCCTCCCATGAGCTCTGCAAGTTCTGAGCCCCGTCTTGGGAGCTTCGCTCACCCGGATGTGCCCAATGACCAGAGGATCTACGTCTAAACCCTTAGGTTCAGCATTACTCTCTGCATTTTTAATGCCCGGAGCATTCCCTATGCCATGTTCTTTTCTTTTCTTTTTTCTGTGCAGCAAAAATTTGGCATTCTTTTTGGGCCACCGACCCTGTGTCCAGCACCACTGTTAGGCCTGGGCACACTTAGCAACTCCACCATTGTATTGACGGAATGGGACACACTGCTTCTTTGAAGTGACATCTTTCAGATACTTGGTGGCTTTAGTTGGTGGCTTTTCAAATATGCATACCCTTGATGGCCTGGGCAGTTTCGTGAGTGTTCTTAAAGTGAACACGAAGATTGGAATCTTCCTTTCCTTCCTTCCTTCCTTCCTTCCTTCCTTCCTTCCTTCCTTCCTTCCTTCCTTCTTTCTTTCTTTCTTTCTTTCTTTCTTTCTTTCTTTCTTTCTTTTTTGTAGGCTGGGAGGTGAATAAATAGAGCAACGCTTTCTATCCAATCATGTCTCCTAAGCCTGTGTTTCAATGTCCCAAAGTTTAATGAACAGAACAGGGAAGCTGCCCTGAACTGAACTCAACACTTTGGAATGGAATCTCTTGATTTGCATGATTTTGTGGGGTCTTCTGGGTCAAGTGAAGAGCGAACCATCTTCAGAGGTCACCTCGGGACAATGTAACAGTGTGCAGCAAGGGGGCCCCCAAACAGGGATTTGTAATGGGGTCCAGAACTCAGGGTGTCCAGGAAATATTAAAAAAAAAATATAGGATGTCCTCACGCCCACAAGTCTGAACTGGGGGATGGGACACAGGGAGCAGGGCCATTGAGAGTTGTTCTGCATAGCAACAGTTTTGCAACTAACCTCAGGCATGGTCATTTAACATATCTATACATTTTAACTGGCTTCATGCATATGTTAAATAACTGTGGCCATGCTTTGAGCCAGGGAGATGGGAGTGACTTCCACCCAGGATGTAACTGGGAAGCAACTCCCCGTTACAGCGCCTGCATGAGAGCTTGGAGATGATTGGCTCTATGCCACGGCACCACGCCTGCCCTGACTTACTATGGCAGCCCAGAAAAGCTGGGAAAATACGGGAATGCTGGCAGATGTAGCTGATTGTGGGAGGAATCGGAAATGGGGCTGCAGAGGAAGATTGGTGCTGGGATTTATACCCAGGCACGACAGCCATGCTAGAGGGGACCACGTGGCCTCGGAGTATGGAGAGAACCACGAGGCTTTGAGAGAAGGGGGACCCATGCGGCTTTGGGGCTCCCTTTGCCACGCAGCTCAGGAAGCCAGAAAGCAAGATGTAGCAGCAATGCAGAGCTCTCTCTTAGCAGTTTGGAAGAATGTAGTAGAGATGCTGCAGGAACAAAAGGAGTGAAAGGACTCTTACTGGTGGGCCATGAGAAGGGGTCCTGTGTATTTGGATTAAGAACTGGAGATCCCAGTGACAAAGCTGACGGTGCTGGGAACCACGGGAGGCCTGCCAGCCGAGCACGGGTTACTGGGAATAACTGGGAGTTACCTGAGCCACGGACCTCTATTTCTTTTCCTGAGATCCAGCACCCCTGACTGGCTGGACTGGGCAGAGGGGGGAAGGAAGGACTGCGTGTGTTTGTGGGTGTTTTAAGGGACTTTGGGATTTTAATGAAGACATTAAGCCATTACTCTTAAGTCTGTATAACTTATTTTGAATAAATAATTATTTTCCTTTTCACCAATCTCTGACATTGAGAGCTGTAATTCCCTGACCATGGGCAAGGTGAACCTAGTACAAGAGGACCCTGGGAGAAAGGGGGGTCCATTCGGTAATAATATCCTGTGTGTCCTCACATACGGGTCCATTCTGCAACAGCGGTTTCAGGAAGAGGAAGCTTTTATTTATTTTTTTAAGGAATTATATTTTGGTTTAAAAAGATCAAGTTTATTTGCTTTCTAATTTCTGCTTTTCTTGTCATGTCGTTCTTTTTTATTTTCTTTCATTGACTTTGCTCCTTCTCTGTCCCAGTTTCTGAGTTAACTGCTATTTTTTTTTAATTTGAGTAATAAAACTAGGAAATAACACAAACATCGTTGTGCAATGAATTCTCCAAAACCAGGTCAGTTTTCACTTCCTTTTTGACTCAGGACTCATTTGGAAAAATAACTGAAAATTTTCAACAGGTAAAGCTTTGTTGTATCTTTTTGTTTCATTAATATTTTTTATAAAGTTCAGAAAATGTGGCCTAAGCAATTATTTATTTATTTTTTTAATTACTACATTGTTGTTCAATTACAGTTGTCTGCATTTCCGCCCACCACTCCCCCACAATTTTAAATTTTTTTTGAAATCGAGCTTTGATTTGCAGCTTGGTTTGGGGGATTTTAAACTTTTTAATGAGACTTAAAAAAATGTGTACTCTAGCCCTGGCTGGCGTAGCTCAGTGGATTAGGTGCGGGCTGGGAACCAAAGCGTCGCAGGTTCAATTCCCAGTCAGGGCACATGCCTGGGTTGCAGGCCACGGCCCCCAGCAACCACACATTGATGTTTCTCTCTTTTTCTCCCTCCCTTCCCTCTCTAAAAATAAATTTTAAAAAAATCTTTAAAAACTTTAAAAAATGTGTATTCTCTGCATGTGTTCTGCATTTTATATGAAAAAATAAAATCACCAATAGAATTTGTTTTTTATGCCCTTGTTTTGCATTTCTTCTGCGATCTACGGCATGTGCCCCGGAGCCCAGGTTCTGGGTGGCTGGGTGCATCTGCGCTCTCCTCTGGTCCCACAGACTTAACTCCCGCACCCCCATGCGTGCGGACGTGTTTCATCCATGTAACGTGCCCTTCCACACCCACTTCACTCTTTACCTTAAGTGCAGCTTTCTCTGGTGTTAACACCAGCTCACGCCCACTCCCAGGCTGCGCTTTTCAGCCCCTCACTTGCACACTTTTCTCGTCACGTGGTCACCGATGTTTCTCTGCATAAAGGCTGTCCACCCTGAGCTCCTGACCTTCGTCCCAGGTCACCCCACAAGGCAGGCCATGCTGGGCACTAGGGGCTTCAGAAGGAGGAGCCTTGATGACCCTGGAGGAGAGGACCGCCGTGAGGTGGAGGAGCCGGGCCCGAGGTGACAGGTCTGATCACTGTGTCAGCCCCACGCAGCAGCACCTCCCGACCGAGGGCTAGAACCAGTGCCCGGCCTGTGGCTGCTGGCCTGAGCCCACCCTGGGGGTTCAGGGTGGGGAGTCCAGTCCAGTGCCGGGGAGACCCAAGGGCCCTCCCAACCAGCTGACCTGCTACAGGCAGGAACACGCCGCCAGAGAAGCCTGGTGGGCTACACTGAAGGGCTGACCCACGCCCACTGCCTCAGGTTCGGAGAGGACTACTGTGGGTTCGTTTCCTCCTTAGCAGGTTTTTCTTCTCCCTTTAAATTCAGGGCTGATGACGTCCCGGCTGAGTAACCTCGCAAGAAATCAGCTTGGGAAAACTGGGTGAAGGATACGTGGTTTCCTCTGTGGTATTTGTTACAACTCCATATGGATCTACAATTATTTCCAAATTTAAAAATTAATGAAAAGACCTATAAGGCTGATAGGTTACATAATTAAAAAGTAATAGCTACCCAGATGTAAAAAAGTCCGACTATGAAGTGGAGAGCAGTTCATTCTGCATTGTTGCTGTATCCAGGGAAACCGCACAGCTAAATCCTCGAAACTTTTACGGACTGGTTGGTCTCTACTCCTCCCCCATGTCACAGCCGGCTGTTGTCACTGCAGTGCTGTGTCACAGGCAGTCCAAACTCAGTAACTGTCAGAAGAAAGCATGCTTTCCCACCCACCAGCCAGTGGGTGGCTAGGGGATTGGGCTGTCCAGCTCAGGGCTCTGGGCTGCAGGGGGTCCTACTCCTCTCTCGAGGTTCTAGTCCTCCTTGGATCAGCGGCCACCAGGTCACCTTTAGAGTCTTTCACGGGAGCGGACAAGGCAAGTCCCACCTCAGGACATATTTCACTCCCCCACCCCATTTGCTAACACTCACTGGCCAAAGTCGAGCAGGGAGTGACTCTGCCGCCCTGAGGTCATGGTGGGGGGTGGGCTTCAGTCCAGGACGTAGTGGGGGTTGGGGAGGGCTGCGGGACTGGGTGCTCAGTGGGCTGCACCTTCCAAGTGGACCCCGCTGCCAATGGCTCTGGGTGCCCCACCTTAGCTTACAGGTCTCCCCTTGTTTGCTCCTGCCCTGATCCTGGCTGAGGGCTCCTGGACCTTGGGGAGGGAGCTAAAAGTTCTTGAAGCGAACTTGTCTTTGGGTGTCAGTGGGTGCTGAGGTCAGGGGCTTGGCTGTGGGGCAGCAAGAGCAGGGCATCCATCGCAACCCCAACCCCAACTGGGTGTGCACAGAGCAGCCTGAGCGCAGTGAAACAGAAGGGTACTGGGGGTGACACAGTCACCCGAGGGCTGAGGGCACAGGTCCTGCATATCCCCAGGCCAGCCCTCAGAGCCCGAAATGTGGCCTTCCCTGACCAGGGCCGGTGGACGGAAAAGGGGGCGTGGCTCTCAAACGTGCATTTCATTCCCGTGGAAGAGAACAGCACCCTCCTGAGTTCCTGGTTCTGTCTGCCTTCGGCGCTTAGTGGAACAGTGAGGCACAGGCGCTGCTGTGGGCCTCCCAGGGGCACTTAGCCTCTGAAGGGCCAGGTCCAGAGGCCCCTCTTCCTGGGTGGTTGCCTGGACCCTTCAAGCATCCTCACCGGAGTCTCCCAGGCACCAGAGGGGCCAGGATGCACTTCATGGTGGAGGGTGAACCAAGGCGTGGGGCAGAAGCACCGTCGGGTCCCCTCCACCCTGAGGGCCAGTGCCAAGGCGAGAGCTGGTGGCCGGACAGTCTTCTTGGAGGGGGCTGCTCCCGGGCCAGGCACTACGGGGTTGGTCCTTGGGTGTCTTGGTGGGAACCTTTTCCAGAGGTGCTTTTGGGGTGCCTGCAGCACCTGCATGGTCGCATTTGGTCTCAGCCCTGCTTCTGCAGCTGACATACGTCAGCAGAATCCAAGGCTGTGGGAAAGGCACAGTCCATCCCACCCACTTTCCAGGCCAGAGGCCACTTGGCCGTGTGACAGCCGAGGTAATGTTAGGTTGGTGCACGACCTTCTGTCCTTGCAGTGCTGAGCACAGGCCCGCGTGTCCTACCTGTCCCTTCCATCTGCCTCTCCCTCTTTCTCTTTCTCTGTCTCCGTCCCTCCTTTTCCTCTCCATCCCCAGCCTCTGAGTCCAGTCTCATTCGGCAGGAGAGGTCAGCTAGACTCCTGCCCTCAGCGGGCCCCCATTAGGCATCTCACAGAAGAGGACAGTCAGCTCCTCAGCTTCCTGAGACAATCACTTTCCTCCCTGATCTCTCCTAAGTGCGGCTCAAGGCCATCGTCCCAAACCCCATCTCTTGGTGCCTCCTTTGGGGGCTTGGAGAGTAGGCTGTCTCCCTGGCTTAGAGGCCAGCACGCCTGGCAGCATCTGAGGGGCCTGGGCAGCAGCTGGCTACCAGGAAGGGGAGTCTACCTCTGACTGCCCTGGAGCCTGGGAGAGCTGGGGGGTGGGTGACCTGCGTGAGACTCCTGTGAGGCTGGTGAGCAAGGACAGCTGTGTTCAAATCGGGCGCAGGTTATGTCTCCCCAGAAGGGGTAAGCCCCGCCACCTTCCACATTTCCAGCTTTGAGGTGGACTGGGCTGGGGATAAGCAGGGTCTTGTTGGGGACAAGGCCTCAGATAACCATGGCCCACCCCCAGGACCCTTCTGTTTCACTGCTCGGGCTGCTCTGTGCACACACAGATGGGGCCGAGCTGGACATCCCCGCTCTAGCTGCCCCATGGCCAAGCCCCTGACCTCGGTGTCCACTGATACCCAAGGGCAAGGTCCTCTTGAAGTCCTGCTGGGAGGAGGGCCTGAGAGAGCCCACACTGGAGGGCTGGCCCCTCACTGTCTTGACCTGGACAGTAAGCTGTCAGTCTCTAGCTAGTGTCGGGGAAGGAAGGGGTGTTGGGAGCATGGGGGACATTCTGGGAGGAGTGCCAGGAGGTAGTGAGCTGGGGGCATCTCTTCAGGGTCAGGGGAAGAAGGGCTGGGTGCTGCTCCACAGTACAACTCCAGAGCCCCTCTGGGCTCCTTTGGGAGGGGAGGGGGTCTCTGTGGGCCTGTAGACAGACCCTAGGCACCCTCTGAGCAGGGGTGACTGGAGCCCATGGGTGGGGAAGCTGGGGGAATCAGTAATGCTGGGCCATCCTGACCGCAGATCCCTCCAGGAACCAGCTCTTGCTCCCTCTGTGGCCCTTGCAGCCCCTACCCCCACCCTGAAGCCAGTCCTTACATGTCTGGGGGATAGATTATTAAGCGCAGAGAAACTCTTAAAGCTACAGTGACTAAAACACAGGGTCCATTCTTGAAAGTGACACCAAAACATTGGTGTCTGTACACCTCTCAGTTTGGTGACTCCACTTTCTACCAGCTGCATCTGTGGAGCCTCTGAAGCCAATGCCCTAGCTCCTGTGGCTGCTCCTGGCAGCAGGCATCACACCAAAAATTCTGGAAGCTCTTCATCCCCCAGGAGCTACCCAGGGCCAGCCACTCTTCCCTTGGAGCACTGCTTGCAGGTTACAGCTCCTGTGGGGCGCTGTCACTGAGGCCCTGCCATGCCCTGCAGCCCTGGCCGGCTCTTCTAGGAGCAGCGGTGATCAAGGCCCCTCCACCTGTGCCCCGCCCCCAGGCACACAGCTCCTGTAGGAACCCTGGGCCTTGTGTGGCCAGACTTCTAGAAGCCCTGGCTGGCAGGGCAGCTCGTCAGCTAGGGGGTTGGGGAAAGGCTTGGTCCAACCAGCATTTTATCCGCTCCACATGTGCCAGGGAGATACCACCAGGGGAGGGACCGGAGAGAGGAAACCATGGGCCCTCAGGTTCTCACTGCTGAGGGGTGGGGGGAGGTGTGGAAAGACTGCTGTCTGGGCACCTGTGCATGCATGCTTGTGTTTGCTGTGGGTGCCACCCCTCCTGTCCCCAAGCCAGATGGTTGAGCCCATCACCCTGCGTCTATAGCCAGGGTCCTTCTTACTGAGCCCTCATGAGGGTCGGTGACTCATGCTGCCCCTTGTGCCAGTTGTCTTGCTTTCCACTCCTCTTTCTAGTAGCAGCTCTGTTCTGCCTCTAGGAGGGGCTGCACTGCTGGTCTGCCTACCCCCCAGCTGGTCCCCACGTCTGTAGGTGGGGTCCATACACAGGCATGGAGAAGACAGATACCCTTTTGCTTTATCCCTTCCATTTGCTGAGTAGGGCCTGTGGGTGGTGGGACCCCCACACACCCACGGAGAAGGCCTGTGTGGAAGAGCCAGCATGGATGGAGGGGAACCTGCCAGGGAACGTGCTCCCTCTTCATCTCTCCTTACCTCGCAAGAGCCACCCCAGGCCCTACTTAGAAGCCCTTTTGAAGGCCTCACATCAACCCAAGGCTGAGGCAGCAGGTGGCCACCCATTCATGTATTCACAGGGGTGTCCAACCTTTTGGCATCTTGTGCCACACTGGAAGAATTGTCTTGGGCCACACATTAAATACACTGCGACACATAATCACACACACACACACACACACACAACTCATGTTTTAAGTAAATTTACGACTTTCTATTGGGCTGCATTCACAGCCATCCTGGGCTGCATGCCCCCTGTGGGCCACAGGTTGGGCACCCCTGAATAGGGTCCATGGCCAAGTTCTTGGGGGGTGTGGACAGGCACCCACATACTAGGAGACCCAACAGTCCTCATACACCCTTGGTGGGTCTGCTGAGCAGACACTCCCACCATCCTCTGGCCAGAAGATGACCCAAACCCCAGTTCCTTGCTACGGCCAGGCTGTGGGCAGAAATGGCTCTCTGGCACTGAGCGCCTGATGGCCAGACCCCTTTGTGCCTGCATTTTAGGTGGCATGCGGGCATAGTGGGTGCTTCTGAGGTTCTGAGGCCAGGCTCCTGATTCTTCCCTTCCCAGCAGAGAAAAGGGGAGAGCAGTGGGGGCATTTGAGGGCTCTCCATGATTCCTTAAGCCCAAGTGTCACAGCCTGGGTAACCCCAGCCTCCCCAGTCATGCCCCAAACTTTAGGCAGCCTGGAGAGTGCAGCTCATTGTCCAGTGACCCGGAGGCCGCTGCCAATCATGCGTTATGGGCCTCCCTGCCCAGTGGAGCAGGCCCAGTCCAGAGGGGTGAGCCAGCTCAGGGGTTGGGGCTGCTAGCTAGCCCTGGGTCAAGTTCAGGCATGCCACCCTCACCCCTCCCCTCCCTCAGCCCAGGCACTGGGCATATGTGCAACGTGTGTGGCGGGGGGAGGGGGGGGCTTGCTGTTTGTGACCCCAAGGTCAGGCGTCTGTGCCTGGTTGTAGTCCTGAAGCAGCCACCAAGCCAAATGTGGGTCAGTGTGAATTGCGCAGGCTGCGTTGGGGGAGGGAGAACTCCATCAAACCCCAACAGTCCTGCCTGGCACGGTGACCAGTGTCTGGCTGGAGCTTGCGGGTAAGCCAGGATTGGAACGTTTTAAAATGAGCCTAAAAGAAAAAGCACACGAACTTCTTGCTCAGGAAGGCAGGCGGGGCTGTGACAGGGGTCAGGGGGCCGGCACTCTTCCAAGGGGCGGTCACAGCTAGGGTGAGGGCGGGGAGGGCCTCCCTTCAGATCAGTACGAGAAGGCTTCTAGACATCTGCGAGCTGTGACCAAGGCGCCCTGTGGGTAGGCACAAGGCGGGTCCTGGAGGGCTGGTGGGAGGTGGTTTAGTGGAGGCTGCAGCCCGGCGAGGGGGCTTCTGAAGGGGGCTGTCTTAGGGCGTGTACAGTGGGCCTCGGGCGCTCTGGGAGGGGTGGTCCAGTGGGGGCTGCAGCTGGGGTCCAAAGGACGTACGGGGCTGGGCCGTGTCTCCCATTTGGCGCCCAGGCGTGCTCCACGAGGGGACCGCGTGACCCGGGGAAGTGACGTGGGCGGGTCAGGGAACTGCGATCCGAGATGCGAAATGTATGCATGTGTGGTCCCAAGAGGTGACTCTCCGCTTACATGAACGCTCGTGAGTGAGACCTCCGACTACCGGGCCGGAGATGTAGGGACGCGGGCGGGGGGACTGGTCGGGGGCACGGGTTCTGGGCCTCAGAGGTGAATGCAGAGGGCGCCCGTTCTGGAACTCAGGGGTGAACGCAGAGGGATGAAGGCCGCGGACGCCGCGATCCTGCTGAGGCGCGGGCGGAGGGCTGCGGGTGCCTGGGGCGGGGGGCCCTGAAGTGAGTGCGGCGGTGGGGTGGGGTGCAGGCGGCGAGTCTCAGAAATGAGTGCAGGAGGTGCGGACCGGAGTCTGCGTGCAGGGTACCGCGGGCGCACGGTGACACAGACCCATTTCTGTCAACGGGTGGCCGTGGGCAACCGCGCGCGGCCCCACCTCCCCCACTGCCCGCATGTGTGGACCCCCTGTTGTGCCGCTGGAAGCCTGCTGCCGCCTTGGCATTTCTGCCACGTGGTCGTGGCGCGCAAGCCCGCGGCCGGGAGGGCTCACCTCCGGTCGTCTCCCCAGCGGTCCTACTAGTTGGTGCAGTGAATGCCGCCCCTACCCTCCGCTGGTCCCGCGGACCCCTGGTGCCTTCCCGGGAAAACCGCCCGGGAACCCTAGCCGCTTTGACCGGAAGCGCCCAGAGGCGGGAGCCCCGCCCGCGGCGGCGCGCGTAAATTTCGTGACCCGCCACCTTCCGGTCCCGGCTGCTGATCAGCTCCTGAGCCTCCTGGTGCCTGCGCTGGGTACTGAGTGCGCTGGAAGCTGTTTCAGAGCCTGGGCAGTGTGTCCGCAGCCCGTTCCCTAGTGGATCCGTCCTACCCCTGAACTGGAGGAGAACTATTCCCGGGGGTCCTGGCTAATTCCCTGTCTGAAACGATTGTCCTGGGTCCGGGTGCAAACTGTGTGGTCATATCACGGGGTGCGCACCCTGCTGGTCTCAGGATACAGAGTAGAATCTGGGTGGGCTCAGCAATCCACAAGGCATCCAGGGGTGTCCAACCTGCCACAATCATGAATGTGGCCCAACAAAACTGTAGATGTACTTAAAGCATTATGAGCTGTTTCTGTGATTACATGTTACAATGCATTCAACGTGTGGCCCAAGACAACTAACCCTTCTTCCAGTGTGGCCCAGAGATGCCAAAAGGTTGGACGCCGCTGATGAGAGGAAGCTGTTTATGTGGCTGCCCAAAGTGCAGGACGGATAAAGCCCTTGCAGCTGCGTGCTGGGTGCCCTGGCCAGAGGGAGGGCCCCTAAGGGAGACTGCGGGGCCCTCTGCAGACCAGACTGAATCTGCAGAACCAGGACCCTCTGGCGCAGCAGGATTGCATCCCCGTGCAGGTCTGGGGGCTCAGTACCCAGGTCCCGGGTCCCCAGATGGTGCATTACTCGGCTGCCCCTGTTGGACTGCATCCCTCCATCTTCGTCCTCTCATTGTCCCTGCTTATCGCCTCGGTGGATTTAACACAAACCCAAATGTTATGGCTATCTGTGCAGGGCAAAGATGACCAATACCTCCAGGGTGTTTTAAACTTGTGGGCTGGGTATCTGGAGCATGGGTGGCCAGGGGGTGCTAATTGTACAACTCTACCATGGGGTGTGGGGCAGGGATGCAAAGATTTTTTTTTTTACCAGCAGGTGTTTTTAAAGTATAAGAAACCTCCCTGGTAACCTGGGAGAGTAGTGGCTGGTTTAAAATATAACACGGGAGAGGGAGTGTTTGCTTGGGTCTCCTAGGTGCAGGGAGGACAGAGCCAGGGGAAGCCGCTGGTGCTCCACACTCCGCCCAGGGCAGGTGCAGAAAGGGTCTGAGGGGGAACTGTAGGAGCCTTCTGAAGCAGATGAACAGGTTTTTGGGGAGGCCACCCCATGATTCCCCTGAAGAGGCCTGAAGTTGCACGGGGCGGGGCGGGGCTGGGGTCAGCACCTGTGGGGTTGGGGACTGGCCCTGGCCTGCTGAGCTCGGGCTCCTCACTTGCCTTCTGTGCCTGTTTCTGGGCTGTGTCCCTCCCCCTCATCTCCCTGGAGCCCAAGATTGGGCCGGGCCAGCGTGGAGAAAAGAAGCTTGTGCTTTCCAGGCCAAGGACTTTGAGCCTTACCTGGGATGCTGGCTGCCTGCCACCGTTGGTGACCGCGCTCACATGAACTCAGTAAGTGGACAGAATGAGACTTCAGGCAGGCAGACCCCACCCCGGGTGGCAGGGCCCAGCCTCGGTAGCGGAGGGCCCTGGCTTCTGAGTCAGCTCTTTCCTTTGAACCTCAGTGGCCTTTCCTCCTGGAGGTACTGAGTGATGGCCAAGCTGCCTGCTGTGTCCTGGACTGGGAATCTGCTTTGTAAACATGTTCTGGCCCCAGGGTGCTCCACATTTTTTCCGTTGTTAAAAATGGATTTCAGATAAGAACCTGGATTTTTGGCCTCTGCTCCTTCTCATGACCCCCCCCCCCGCCACGTTCTGCCTGGCTCTCTTTGAAGTTGCCCAGTCTTCCAGCCCTCGTCTTTTTTGTGAGTTTTTGAAAGTGTGTGCACGGCACAGTGTGGAGAATGCACAGGAGAGACGCACGTTCCATTGGGGACGCAAGTCCCAGTCCCAGGGCAGGCCTTTAGCTCAAAGAAATGTGGCCACTAACTGCCCCACACGTGGAGTCCCCAGGGCATCCCTTTAGTTGGTCTTGCCTCAGCCCGAAGTGCTAGCACCTGTTATGCACCTCAGGAGCAAGGTGGGGGACTGTGCTAGTTATGAGGCCCAGCGGGTTGAGCCCCTCCCTGGGCAGTGACCCCAGATTGCAGGGGTGGAGCTGGAGGGGAAACCTGTGAGGTCGGGTGCTTGATGGGTTGGCCCTGAGACAGAGCCTGTGGGATGAGGAGGCAGCCTCGGGTGCCACCAGGAGAGGTGGCACCATGAGAACCCCGTCTCTCCTGCCCTGGACTCCAGGTATCTGTAGACATTCCCCCATTCTGTGACCTCCATCCATGTTGGGGGCTCGCTGGCCATCACCTGGAGTGGTGCCTTGCATGTCCGTCCTTCCGGGGAGTGTGGCTGGGCACTTGTGTTGTGACTCTGGAGGACTGGGTGGTTGAGGATGGGTTTGCCCTGAAGCCTGGATACTGGATGTCCAGGGGGTGAGCTTGTCCAGACCAGCCAGGAGTCCCGGTGCAGTGTCTCCTGGGCTTGCTCACTTGGTCGCCTGTGGGCATGCCCATGGCACAGGTTAAGGTGCAGAGTCCTGGGCCAGGCGCAGACTTTCAGACGGCCCCATGGGGCGGGGCCCAGAGCTCGTTTTATGATGTGCTACTCTGTAGTTTAAGAAGCACTGAGACCGCTGCCATCACCCCAGGATTCGGGTACCCCAGGTAGGAGGGTTCCCATTGCTTCTGGAGATGACAGGATGGCCAAGTACAGGGCTCCTGGGAACCCTGGGGGATAGAAAAGCTGGGGACCCGACTCCTGGGGACCCTGGGCTTAGTTAAATTCTTGGCTGTTTGCCCCAGGCCGATTGCCTGGGTAGGTGAGTTAATCGCTCTGGTTTCCAGGGAGCAGAGCACTCAGTTCACTGGGAAAGTGAACCGAGGGGTGTCCTGGAACTGGAATGGGGTCCCTGGTAGTGTGTGTACCCCAAGGTGGGCAGCTGTGCCTGTGGTGCACCAACTGATCTGGGGCTGCCCCCTCCATTGAAGGGACCAAGGCCCCCCCAGCTGTTTGTGTGTGAGCTCCAAGGGGGTTGGAAAAGCAGCCTCAGACCTGTATGGCCTGTGTGCTCGTTCCAGAAGTTGCAGGTGCCAAATCTGGGCTGCGGGGGGGGGGGGGGGGGGTGCGGGGGCGCCAGGTTCACTGTGCTCCCTTGCCTGGCTGATTGTTTCATTTGGCTCCTTGAAATGGTGGGGGAGGAGCCGTCCCTGGACCCTGTAACTCTCAGGCCACTGTTACCCCCATCACCACCTCCCTTTGAAATTTTCTGGAATTCCTGAAGCTGCCTCTTGCCCCCGCCCTGTCTTACTTTGTGGCTCCACAAACAAACCCACCAGCCTGGTTTCTTGAGACGTTTCACGTGGCCCCCTGGCCTCATTTTCCTGAACCAGAGAAATAAATACCGGGGCTGAGAGGGTGGAGGAATCTCATGCATCCAGCCACGGCCCCCTTTGTGGAGGCCCTAGCCCTGTGCAGAGCAATCAGAGGTCTGGCACGAGGTCTCCCTCTGCCCTTGGTGGCCCCTGGGGCGTCTCTGCGCTCATCTGGTTTTCCTGAGCCTCATCCAGGAGGAGTGTGGGAACGTTTCCTTCTTGGATGGTCTCTGAGCAGCAGGCTTGATCGAGTGCCCAGAACAGAACCTGGTGGCTTTTCCAGACCACCAGCTCCGAGGTGTGGACCTCGGAAATTGTTAGTGTCCACTGCTTGGGAATTGGCAGGGATTTCTCCCCAAATCCAGACCCTCTGCAGGCACCCTCCCAGAGGCCATGCAGTAAGGCGCACGGAGCTGTCCCGACGTCTCTCAGCCCGGCCCCTCTCTCCACCCGGTGTGTCCCCACCAGTCTGGAGCCACGGAGAAGGTGGACTCTTCCTCATTCTCACCGTGTCTGCTTGGCATGGGCACCCTTCGCCACCTGACACGGTTTTCAGGGCAGCTTGCTTTCTGACCCTCTCCTAAAAGTGAACTCTGTATCCCTGCCTTCGTGGAAAACCAATCACATGTAGCATATACAGAAGTAGTAATAGAAACAAACAGCCGATTGCTTTGTGTTCCGGTAACTAGACGTGATTATCTGCCCCTCTCTGTTAGAAAGGGTCATTGGTGGGCATAGAAATAATACCGTCACACCTACACCAAACGGAGGCACCACCCAAAGTGCCCCTGGGGGAGGCCACCCACCGTCAGCTCATGGCGCAGTTTGGAGCTCCGTCTGTCCCCTTTTCTTGGTCACACCACTCTCCGGCTCCTGCGTCTTCCTTTGTCTCCCCGTCCTGCTCTGGGTCCTACCTACAAACCCAACTGCCCATCCCCCAGTTTTGTGCACAGACTCCCCCCTCCCCCCCGCCCCCCCCCCCAGAGGCGAATGGGACAGCAAGGGCGGACTGTCCCTGAGACCTCTCCTAAGAAGGATGTGTGCCCAGCCCACCTGTTATGAGCAGTTGAAATGGGTGGTGTGCTTGGGAAACTGGGTTTTAAATTGCATCTAGTTTTAGTTAACATCAAGGGATCCCCACAAGGCTGGTGGTTGCCATAGGGGATCGGGAAGCCCCAGATGCTCCTTGGAGGTGGTGATAGTGCAGTCCGGGTGAATACGGCATCCGGGTTGTCACAGGCTCCAGGTGGAGAGCGTGGGGCTGAGACCTGTGGGCGCCTCTCCCCAGCTCCATGTGGGCGTGGAGTCCTGCCTGAGTGAGAAAGGGTGCAGCCGGGCTCTGGGGAGGAGGGGAGGTGTCCCCGGGCTGCCGATCTGCCCTGACTCTCTCTGTTCTTCCCTCCAGGGGCAGCATCACCTTCAGCCTCCCCAGGGCTGCGTGGGGCCTGGGCAGCATGGCAACCTCCAGCCAGTCCGTGGAGAAGCCGGTGCCCCTGGAGCCCCAGCCAGAGCCCGGGCCGGAGTCTGGGCCGGGCCGCAAGCATCCGTCCTGGCAGTGCCTGGTGTTCTTCCTCTGCTTCTACGGCTTCATGGCGCAGATGCGGCCCGGGGAGAGCTTCATCACGCCCTACCTCCTGGGCTACAAGAACTTCACGCAGAAGCAGGCATGTGGGCTGATTAGGGGTAGGATGGGCCTGTAAACAAGGCGGAGCGTGGGCAGGGGCACCCCGTGGATGGGGTAGCAGCTGGGGCTGTTGAGCTTACACAGCCATGTGGTATCCTGGGTCCTGTCCCCAGTCCCTCGTGGGGCACTGAGGGGCCTGACTTATTAACCGGACCAGTTGAAGAGCGACACCGGCCACAGGCAGTCCAAGGCTGCCGTTGGTCTCACCAGGGGGTGAGAGTGTGCCCACCTGCTTCCTGCAGGGACTTGGCAGCCATTTGC
The DNA here is from genome assembly GCF_004126475.2 of Phyllostomus discolor. NCBI lineage: Eukaryota > Metazoa > Chordata > Mammalia > Chiroptera > Phyllostomidae > Phyllostomus > Phyllostomus discolor. Next base: position 10,182,249 of record NC_040904.2, on the reverse strand, counting down.
CTAAAGAGATTACTGAAGGAATGTTTCTGTACTCAGCAAGGAGGTCAAAGGATCTCCTTGAAGCCTGACTGGGAAGCTTATACCAGAGGGCGTGGCGGAGGTAGGGGATGAGGCGGGACAGGCCCCAGCCCCAGTGCTCTCCTCCCGCTGTTGCCGTTTCCTGCTCCATGAAACAAAACACAGACACTCAGGCCGTTGGTGGGTGAGGCGCACAGCCGGGGCCCCTGTCCAGGCTCTGGCCATCACCCTGCTCATCCACCTGAAGACCCCCTTCACTGCCCCAGAGCCGGTCCTGGGCTGCTCCCCACCACCCCCCAGCCTCCTCCGCCCCTCCAGTGTGGCCACCAGCCTCCCCACCCTCCTGGACTCTCCTGGGTCCCAGGGTGCCCTTCGTTTCTTCAGGGAGCCCTTGCCTCTCCCTGGCCTGGAGCTCCGCCTCCTACCTCTTGCAGACCCTCAAATAGTTTAAGTCGAATATGGTGGCTGTGCAAACGTGGCCTGTCTCCTCCAAGTAGCCATCTTGGAAAGATAGAAACGACCACATACTGGCCCACTCGAACCCGGAGCCCTGCTTGTCTGTCACTGTGTCTGATCCCATGGCCAGTGCTCACTGCTGGCGCTGGTCCCCTCCCAGGTGAGGCTGGGCAGAGAGGCTGGGTCTGGGGCCTGTGCCTCCCAGACCCTCGGCGGGGCGGGGGGGGGGGGGTCCTCTGAGTAACCAGTCCCTCACGTTCCCCGCTCATTGGTCAGCTGGAGTGCTCTCCTTCCTCGGAACACTGATCTGATCTTTGGGGTGGGGGCGGGGGGCGGGCCGGGGCGTTGTCTGCTGTGGCGGTTATAGGAACCATGCATGGGAAGCTCTGTTAATGGGAAAGGTCTCTATAGCAAAAATGTAAGTCCCATTCGCCTGCTCGCTCGGGCTGCACGTGAACTGCGTATATAGTGGCTTCCAGAGAAGAAGCCCTCCCACCGAGCTCGGGTGTCATCAGAGAGGCAACAGGCTTCTATCCGGGGAGCACACGTGAGCTGGGGCTGCTGGGCCCGTGTGGGTCAAAGACGGTCGTACCCAAGTTGCACCCGCAGGGCTTCAACCACAGAGTGACCCGGTACCTCTGAGCTCGGTTTGTCATCCCCGGGGGACCGTGCTTTATTGTCACTGACACCTGCTCCCCCAGCCTGTGGCTGCAGCTTTGTTTCCCTCTTGCCTCCCTGACCGTCTGCCCATCTGATAGCTGCTGGGTTTGTGTCTGCGATTTCTGCCACAGCGTGTTTCTTGGCTGTCTTCCTTCCCTCTGGGAACGCATCTGGGAACTTGGCTTAGGCCAGTAGGAGGCTGATCTCTTGCTGGTGCTGGGTCTCTTGACAGACGCCAGCTGCCCCAGGGACTTTTGGGGCTCCCAGGTGCGTGGCCCCTTGGTGGACACTGTCATCTGCAGGTGGGGAGGGGGGAGATGAGAAAGACCAGTAGGTCCTCTTCTCTGACCGCCCCCCCCACCCCTGGGGCTACGACAGCAAGATGCTCCCTGGCCAGATCGAGTCATCTGCCATAGGTCTCATCAAGGAGGGACTGTTTGATGTTCCCAGAATTTTCCATAAACTTGGCCCAGACAGCTGTAACTGGGCTGTGGCTGTCAGTGACCAAACACAGGCTATTTACCTTCCCTGGGGGACTGACTTGCACCAGGAATGTCTTGGGGGGCCTTCACTGCTCGGTGTTTTAGGGGCCACAGTCTTGAGGGTCAGCCTTGGCCTCCCATGGGCATGTGGGTTCAGGAGGCCGCCAAGCAGGGAGCTTCAGTTAGGGTCTCCTGACAGCGTCCCTCTGAGCCCCCAGGGGCTTGTCAGCATGCGTGTCCATTCGGGGGTCCTGAGTCCGGGCTTGGCCGCGCCGCTCCAGCTGGCTCAGCAGCACGTCTGGGTGGGCAGATCCAGGGCTGTAGAGACAGGCCGTGGGTAAACCGGCTGGAGGGAGTGGGTCCAGTCAGCCTCCGGGAGAGCCCCACCTGCTAACCGGGGCCCTACTCTGGCCCTGGGTTTCCATCTGTACGCTGGGTCCTCAGAGCACACTGGCCTCGGGGCTGAGGGCCCCCTGTGCTAGTGTGAGCAGACAGTCGTGCTCACAGTGTGGTTCAGGGCTGGGGGGCACTACCAAAGGGCCTGATTGGTGGCTGTAGTGCCGAGCCGCGTGGGGTCACGAGCCCGCCGTCCTGCAGGTCACCAACGAGATCACGCCGGTGCTGTCCTACTCCTACCTGGCCGTGCTGGTGCCCGTCTTCCTGCTGACAGACTACCTGCGCTACAAGCCAGTGCTAATCCTGCAGAGCCTGAGCTACATCTCCGTGTGGCTGCTGCTGCTGTTCGGCCACTCGGTGCTGCACATGCAGTTCATGGAGTTCTTCTTCAGCCTCACCATGGCTGCGCGCATCGCCTACTCCTCCTACATCTTCTCGCTCGTGCACCCCGCCCAGTACCAGCGCATGGCCGGCTACTCGAGGGCTGCTGTGCTGCTGGGCGTCTTCACCAGCTCCGTGCTGGGTCAGCTGCTTGTCACCGTGGGCAGAGTCTTCTTCACCACGCTCCACTACCTCTCACTGGCCTTCCTCACCTTCACCCTGGTCCTCACGATCTTGCTGAAGCGCCCCAAACGCAGCCTGTTTTTCAACCACATTGAGCCTGCACCTGGCGGCGGGGCCTCGCCCTCTGAGCTGGACCAGATGCACCCGGGCGTGGACGGGCCCTCGGGCAGAAAGCTGGGCGGGATGCGGCTAGCGGCCTGGACCCTCGTGCGCATGCTCCGGGAGCTGGGGAACAGCCTGCAGCTGCCACAGCTGCGCCTCTGGTCCCTCTGGTGGATCTTTAACTCAGCTGGCTACTACCTAATTGTCTACTACGTGCACATCCTGTGGAATGTTGTTGAGCCCACTACGGACAGCACCAAGGTCTACAACGGTGGGGTGGACGCTGCCTCTACTCTGCTAGGTATGTGCAGCTTGGCCCTACCTGCCCCACCTTCCTGCATCCATCCCAGGAGGATGACAATGACTGTCCTGTCTCCCCAGGTGCCATCACCTCCTTCACGGCGGGCTATGTGAAGATCCGCTGGGCCCTGTGGGCAAAGCTGGTCATCGGAGTTGTGACAGCATTGCAGGCTGGGCTGGTCTTCCTCATGTACCACACGAAGAGCATCAGCCTGTGCTACGTGGCCTTCGTGCTCTTCCGCGGCTCCTACCAGTTCCTGGTGCCTATCGCCACGTGAGTTGGGCTGTGTGGGGTGGGTGAATGGCCATTGGCCCAGGCAGCCACTAAAAGGTCCTGGAGGCCAGTTGGACAAATGGCTGCTGGAAGACCATGCACCATCCCCCTTCAGGGTGGGGACTGATGGGCTGTCTGTGTGTATTGACAGGCCTCCCTTCCAGAATGTTCTGTGAGGAGTAGAAGGGGTATGTGCCCAGCAGTGCGAAGCAAGTTTGATGGTGGCAGGAGCAGTGAACCCTGGACAGCTTTAGCCAGGGGCCCAATTGTCCCCTTGTCCACAGCATGTCAGTTCCAGCTGCCTGCTGTGACCTTGAAGCTCAGCAAGGAGCCTTCCTAAGTGACATATTTTCTGCTCCTCCTGCTGAGGCCACTTGAGGACAAGGACTGGTCCTTGTGAAGATTTTCCTCCCAGCCTCCCTGCCCTGTTTCCCAGGCCCTACGTGCTGCTGTGGTCCCATCTTAGGTAGCCCCATGGCCTTTCACACCCTCCTTCCCCACTGTGGGGAATGGTGGCTCCTGGCCAAGGATGACTGAGTGTGCCAGCTCACCTTCTGTCCAGGGTTCTCCTGATGCCCTCCTACTACTTACACCCCTACAGACCTCCCCGCGCCTGCCCAGGGACATCCTGAGAGCTGCTGCCCGTCTGGCCTGTGCTTTCCAGAACCTTTCCTGACCCTCGTTCTGCTTGTATCTAAGACCCTCTCTGCTCCTTTGAGCCGACCTTTCACAAAGCTGCACACTCACAGCACACGCACTCACGCCACACGTGCTCACACCCCACAGATACACAGGAGAGCCTACCTCCCTGCGCCTCCCACACCTAGCAGGTGTGTCTGCCACCACAGTCCCCCCAACTCCCCATGTGGGGCACCTCCAGTCCCATCCTCCTTCCAGTCACGCCCATGTCAGAACATCTGTCCTTACGTTCTCTTGAGCCGAGACAGTAGCCTCAGTCCCCTGACCCTCAGCGGTGCCCCCCGCAGTGGTGTGGTGGCCTGACTCCCCTGTGCCACCACCCACACTTGCAGCCTGCACCTGCCCTGGGTTCTGAGAGCCGGGACCAAACCCAGTGTCTTTCCTGCTCTGCTCCTCGGGGCCAAAGGCTGGCAGACACCCTGACCACACTCCTGCTAGAAGACAAGCTTCTCGTTTAGCTGTCCAAAATGCAGGTGTATTTGGTCTTCTTGGTGGCAGGCGATGTCACGTGGCTAGTCCCCAGCTGATGGGGATGCCGTCTCCAGTACTTTGCTACGACAGCCAACACTGAGATCAATATCCTCTCAACCTGCATTTTTCTTTCCAATTCCGGTCACGGCCTCAGATGTTCCCAGAAAGAGCCTGGCTAGGTCAAAGGGCACGTGCACTAGCAAGGGGGTGTTGGTTGATGCCGCAGATGCTGCGGGGCAAGCGAGCTGCCCCTGGGACTTGGGGGCCAGCCTGCCTTTTCTCGGTGCAGCAGGGCTGGCTCCTCCCCGGAGTTAGCGGCCCCTTCATCACTGTGGACTCTTTCTGCTGGGACTTCTTTTTTCCTTATTGACCCGTAGTACACTTGCATCCTCCATGTGATAGGAGCCTTCAATCACGTGTGTTACGCTTTGCCTTTAACCCTACTTTCGGAGTTCACAGTGCACCACGTGAAACACTTGTGCCTATGGCGTGGCGTGAACCGTGCTGGCGGGGCCGGACCCAGCTCCGGGTTGCCAGGAGTCCGTCTGTCCTCCAGGCATTTGACTGACGTGGTCTCTTCTCTGTCTGTGTGCAGTCTGAGTCCTGTGGCTGCCCATTCCGGTGTTTCGTGTGTTTCTCGCTCCCGGACCCCAGTCCGGCAGAAGGCCCTTGGCTCCCGGCGTTCTCTTTAAGGGCTTCTTGGGTGTCTTTGTTTGTTATATCTTCCAAACTTCAGAATGGTTCTTATGTAGTCATTATTATTACTATTATTTTTATCCTCACTCGAGGACATTTTTTTCTTTCTTTTTTTTTTTTTTTTTTAAAGAAAAAGAGGAAGGCAGAGAGAGAGGAACAGTGAAGGGAGAGAGAAACATCTATTGGCTGCCTTCACATCCGTGCCCGGCTGGGGAGCGAACCCTGACCCTTTCGGTCGGTGGGGTCACACTCCAACCAACTGAGCCACTCTGGCCGGGGCTAGTCATTATTTTTAAAGGCACTTTTGGGATTCTGATGGGAAGTGCGTTCAAATGTTAACTTCTTTGCAGAGGGCCAGGGGCTCTGAGCATAGCAGCTCCTTCTGCTCCCTTGATTCGCCCGCCTGTTTTCCCTGACTTATTGAATCACTTAATGACTTAAAATCACGAAGGACTGTAAGTCCAGAATTTTCCTCACGATGCCCTGCCCATTCTCCTGAGGAGGATTTTCTGAGCACGCCGTAGTGAGCGTGACTCACTCTCCGTCAGGGTCACTGGGAGACTTCCTCACTGCCACCCCACGGCTGCATTTGGCACTGTGCCGCATTCATTGTGAGTTGACGTGGTGGGTGGCCCGGGCTCTGGGCTGGTCTGACTGGTCTCCAGTGGCCTTGGTGGGCTCGGCCAGTCAGCAGACCACACGGCCGTTCCTGGCAGCCCCTGGCGGCCCAGGGTTTCCTCTTTGTATTGCGGGCACTTCTCGTCCCTGCCGCTGAGGCTGACCTGTGCCTGCTTCCCCATTAAGTTTTCAGATTGCGTCTTCTCTTTCCAAGGAGCTCTGTGCCCTGGTCTTCGGAGTCAACACGTTCCTCGCCACCGTCCTCAAGACCATCATCACCCTCATCGTTTCTGACAAGCGGGGCCTGGGTCTCGAGGTCTGCTTACAGGTGAGCCCCTATTTGGGCTTGTTTCCTTGGGGAGTGGGGACTCGGGAGGGATGTCTGGACCAGGGCCTGCTGGTGCCCACCCAACCAGCAGCACTGTCCCCTCCATGGGACCCAGCCCACAGATCCACCAAGCGCAGGAAGCATGCACGGCGTGGGCCAGGCGTTTCCAGCTGGACGCACTGGGCTTGCTGAGTGGGGTCAGGGAGGGAGGGGTCAGAGAACCAGTGCCAGGGGGCCACAATCTGGCAGCTGCTGTACCAGCATGCACTGCTCCCTCACGGGGCCCAGGTTGGGGCTGTAACGCCACCCATGTCTGGGTGCGGTGCAGCCAACTCCAGTCGGAAATGTGGGGCCTCTGATTTGGGCCTGGATGCAGGTCATTCGTGGAGGTCTTCTGGGCCCTGGGCATCGCCTACAACGGCTGGTGTCCCAGCAAGGATGGAGGCAGGCTGCGGGCCATTCCCCTGTGCTGCCACAGGTTACCGCCCTCATTTCAGGTCTCTGCCTATGACGTCAAGGCCTGTTAGACCCAGGCCCTCAGTCACGTGTCTTCTTTAACGGAGGACAGGCGGAAGGGGAGCGGGTGGGGTGGCCCCTGGAGCCTGCCGGCCCCTCTTCAGTCTCCCTTCGTCTGACCGCAGGCCGGTGCTTGGTGCTTCTGGGAAGAGCTTGAGAATGCCTGCCCTCTGTCTCTCTGTCTCAGACTCTCTCATCTGTTGTGGCGTGGAGAACACTCACATGGGATTCCTGGTGTCCTCAGCCAAGGCGGGGCCTCTCTGAGAGAGCCGGGATCAGCTGGAGGATGGGCCAGTGGGAGGGTTGAAGCTGGGGTCTTCGGTAACCGGCCTTCGGGGACGCAGCCTCCCCCTGTTTGGAGCCAGGGCCTCACTGGCTAGGGGGTCTGTTGGGTTTGGTGGGCTCCATGAGATGTCTTGGCACCGTGTGAGGGTGCTGGGTCAGTATCATCTCACTGGCTGCCTAGCTGGCCAGGAAGGAGATGCAGGTGGGACAGACCCTCCTGTGGAAATGGGCTTTTGGGGTGGGGCTTGGAAGTGCCCTGTAGGTGAAGAACATCAGAGTTTCTCTCGCTTCATGTCCACACAGGCAGGTGGGTCTCCACCCTGCGTCTGTAGGGCCTCCAGGCACACCGCCCACCTCCCAGTTCCCCCAGGCTGAACACTGTGCACCGTCCACCCTGAGCAGGGTTGGCAGAGCCCCCCCGTGGCCCCGAGGGACTCTGGTCCACAGGTGCCTGCGCCGCTGTGAGTGTTGGGAGGGGCTCTCTGGAGGGCGTGAGCCCTGTGCCCAGGGACGGGTGGGTCGAAGCCTCCTTCACTGATACTGTTGCTCACCGTCTAGGGGAAGCCTCCCCGGGTGAGGGCGTCTCTGCAGGGGCAGCACCCTTGGTCCTGGGCCTTCCCGTGGAGCCTTGCCTGGCAGCTGTCCAACTGGATCTCTGCAGGGAGCCCCGGCACCTGGAGGAGCCCCTTCCCTCCTCGGAGCCCTCAGCTGTCCCTGCTCAGTCGTGTGGCCTCGTAGGGTCCCAGGACTGGATAGAAAGGGCGTGAGGAACATTCCCAAGGGTGGGGCCTTCCCCAATGGTCCTGTTCCCAGCCCCTCCCACTTGGTTTCTCTCCGTTGGGTCAAATCGAGAGTCATACAGTGATTTAACTATTTCTGAGTTAAAAAGTAACTCTAGAAGTGGGGCGTTTGGGCATAATTAGAAATGCTGATGGAGTTCCGGAGGCCAGTCCCTCCCGCTGACCCTTCTCTCCTGTTTGTTCACCACTCTGTCCCTTTCACTTCCTCCTGAGCTGTGACAACGGGCAGATGTTCAGGCCCAGAGAAGTCACAGCACGTGGGGCTGGTGGCCAGGAGCTGGCCTGGGCGTGCTTGTTTTTCTAAAGTAAACTTTCAACTTTCGGGTAACCGTTCACTCACACGCAGTGTGAGAGGTGATGCAGAGACCCACGTACTTTGCATCTAGTTTCCCCACTGGTCACGTCCTGTGGTTCTCCAGAGACAGAAGGTTCCCTCCCCTCGGGGCCCCTCAGGCCCCGCCCCCTGGCTCCCACCCCCTCCTCCCCGACCCCTGACAACCGCAGTCTGTACCCACGACTTTGCTCACTGTGTCCTTTCTCCGTCCTGCGGTACAAGGGCCTGTCTTCTCCATTCCCATCCAGTTAAGAAAACCTCCTTTAGCCACCGTTTTAGGGTAGCTCTGCTCATGACAAATTCCTCGCTTCGGTGTTTTTTTTTTTTAATCTGAGAATGTCTTGATTTCCTTTTTATTCCTAAAGACAGATATTCCTGAAGATCAAGGCTTCTGGGCTGACGGGGGTTTTTCAGCATGTGAAACATGTGGCCTTCCTGGTTTGTGATGCAAAGTCCTGTCATTCTCACTGTTTTTCCCCTAAGGTGCCGTTTTTTTTAAAAGGCTACATTCAAGGCTTTTCTTTTTGTCTTCAGCTTTCAGAAGTTTGAATATGGGGTGTGGTGTTCTTGCTACTGCTGGGTTGGGGTGAAAGTCCTAAATCCACAGGGCTGGGGTCAAGGGTCATTACCACCTGGTGGGAGTTAAAGTCCACACTTTGCATTTGGTTTCTGTGGCTGGAACGCTGCAGCTCCCCACTGGGCCTTGAGCAATGCCACCCGGTGGGGCAGGGGCCTCTTTGCAGCCTGAGTAATGAGGGTGGGTCTGAGCGGGGCTGTTTCATCTGTCACTTCCTGTCTTGCTGGGCTGTCCCTGTCCTGGTCCTATGGCGGAGAGAGCAGCTTTGTTTCTACATATGTTGCCATTTCTGGATTGCAGGCTTGTTTGGTTTCAAAATACCTGCAGCAAAAAGGAAACAAAGCCCAGGACCCATTGTACACCACTGTGCTGTGCCTCGGGCCCTGGGGTCCCTACTGGGCTGCCCCTGGTCTTCCGAGTCACTTCCTTATGTGTCCCGGGGTTGCAGTTGTATTGGGGGAGAGTATGGGAAACATGCCACTCCATCCTCCTGGGAGCAAAGCCCTCCACAGGGTCCTTCCTGGCTTACTTTTGCAATGAGCAGGTTTCCTAGAAGGGCTGGGGTGCTGGTGCCGTGATGGGCTCAGGGAGGGACTCGGGCCTGGTCTGGCACCCAGATGCCTCAAGACCACCCGTCTCCCTGGTGGTGGTGAGAATCAGGAGGGGCGTCTTGGTGGGCTGCATGTGCCTCCCTTTGTGTCACCACTGTGCAGCTTTGCCTGTCACCAGGGCGGCCACTGGCTCACGGCACAGGGGCTGCCCAGGTCTCAGGCTGCCTGCCCTTGGCTAGACTCTACCACAGGCATGGATGTGCGCAAGCCCTCCGCATGTGGGAACTCCCTCCCCATGGAGCCAAGTGCACGTGTGTGGTCCCTGAGCAAAGCACCTGGGAGCAGGTCACAGAGGCAGTAACAGTGCCGCTGTTCTACAAGAAAGTGGTGGGAGCCCCCCCCCCCCCACCACAGTGCTGTGTGTGGTGTGGTCAGGAGGACTTTTGCTCTGTGGAACCTGCTCCTGAGTTGGCTTCTGCCCCCTGGGTGCCCATCCCACCTAGCAGGGCTCCCGTGGCCTCTGAGCAGGAGGGAGAGGGAGGACTCCCAGCTGCCCCTCCCTGCCTCCCCTTCCCCTCACCAAAGCCCTCTCCCCCCCCAGGCTGCTCCTCACCTCCCTGTACCTCTCTGTTCCAGTTCCTCGTCTACTTTGTGTACTTCGTGCTGCTGTCCGTTGCCTACTTCGCAGCTGCGCTGGGGAGCCTGTGGCACTCCCGGCGGGACCGCCACCAGCCCGAGCCCCTGGCCCAGGAGCTAAGTAGCCCGTTGAAGGAGAAGGACGTCCAGGCGTTGAACCTGCAGGATGGGGCCCTCAGCAACCTGCAGCCCGAAGCCACGACCCTGGCCCCGGAGGACAGCACGTGGGCCAAAGGGCCAGTCTCCAGGGAACTGTCCGACTCAAGGGAACTGCCTGAGGCCAAGGCCTGACCTGGCCTGCTCTGCCCACCCAACCCAGTGCGTGGCCAGATTCCTGACACCAGAGGACACCTGCTCTGCATCTTCCAACATTCTCACTGAGCCTGGAGCCTTGACATCTGAGAACTGTCACACCCCTGGCAGGCTGCCCATCTTGGAACCAGGAAGAGGAGTTTCTGGCGTTGGTTGAATTCCATTGTTCAGACTATGCAACCGGTGACCAATGGGGCTCCTGTGGCACACACCTCAAGGGCTACCTACCTCAGCCAGAGGCGCCTTCGCTGGTCCTGCAGTGTCCCCGAGCCCTGTGTCCCTCGGGCTCCACGGTCTGACTGCTCTGTAGCCTGCTGGGGACACGACTGCCAGATCACCGAGGACTGGGTTGTGTCCCCTGCCTACACAGGGCTGCCGGTACGGTTCCGTGTGCGCACCAGGCCTCCCACCTTCATCCCCCTGGGAGGCAGGGTCCCGTGACTCGGTCCCAGATGCCAGTCCAGGGGACACAAGCCCCTGTAGGATGTTGTGGGCCCTGTAGGGTGAGGGTGGTAGCCCAGATTCTCAGGGCCCGTGGCTAGGCTGTGACCTTTCTAGATGTCCAGGTGGTTGAACGGTAAACAATGCTGTGTTGTGTTTTTTTTAACTGACATAAATGAGAAACCTCATTGGGCTTCTGTTTCTGTGGGCAAAGCTGCGTGCGGGGTGGGCAGGCAGGCGTTTCCCTGTTAGGGGGAAGCGGGGCTGACAGCGTCTTTGGGAGCAAGCTCCTACTTTGCCTCAGGCCCTCTGTCATCTTCTCCCCCCCTGAGGCGGGTGAACGCTGGCCTGCTTCATGGGTGACAGAGGGCCACTGGGGCTGCTCGCACACCAGCCTGGAGGACACGCCACCTGGGGCTCTGGGGACCAGTGGTGCTGCTGGAGATGTGAGACCCAAAACACATTAAACAAACCACGTGGCCCGAGTGTGAGGGCTTCCCAATTCCAAGCTGGCCTGGGGTGGGAGGGTGGGGGTGGTACTGACGTCCACTGGGAGACCAGAAGGGCCCAGCCCCTGCCACCAGGCAGGAAGGGATCTAACCAGGGCCCACCGTGTCCTTGATGCTGCCCTTCCCATGTCCCTCTGCCCTCATGCAAAGCAGGGCAGCTCAGCAGCACCGGAACCACCCGTGTCTGGAGGGAAGGCTGCTGCTTGGAGCCAGCTCAGCACAGAGTCTGGAACACACTACTGGCTGAATGGGGCACTTTGGGTGCCCTGAGAATTGAGGAGGAGCGTGCACACGGGTTGGCCCAAGTTACAGCTGACAGTGTGGGTCAGGCTGGTAGTTTGGTACCCAGGCACGTCCACACAGGCTGCCCCCCACCCCAGCCCTGCTGGGAAGGGACAACACTGTTTTGCTTCTATGTTTGGAGATGGAGTGGGGCTTCGTGGGTTGGTTGGGGGGTATGGGGTCTTACCTCTGGTCACTGACCCCATGATTCAGGGCTCTGTGCTCTTGCCTTGGGATGCACTTCCCCCTGCTGCCCCCAGAACATCCTCAGCAGCTGGCCCACTGGCTCCCTCTGCAGCCTGTCCATGTGCACAGCATGGCCTGCGGCTCAGACCCTGCCTCCAGGCTCCCAGAACCGCCTTTGCTGATCCCAAGCCCCTTGGCCACCAGAGCCAGGTGGCATTTGCTCCCGGGGCACCAATGAGGCCCTGCTCTGTGCAGTGTGCATGACGGCCCCTTGGGGTCAGACACCTCCTGGAACCTGGCCAGCTGCAGCAGCTGTGGAGAGAGCACAGTGCCAGGGGTGGGAGCCCAGGGCAGAAACCCCCCTCGGCCCCCCACAGGCCTGGGAAGGTTACCGCCCTAGGGAGAACTGAGAGGGGAATTGTCACGTACACCCAGCACCTCTACACTCGGGGACTTCCATGCACACCCATGTGCAGTTGTGTGTACCTGCACGCTGCACACCACGGCTCCCTCAGGGGCTGCCTGCTGGGGGTGTGGGGATGGAGGGCCCCTGAGAGCTGCCTGCAAGCCAGTGTCTGTGCACGTGGTCATTCTTATTTGGAGCCTATTCGGAACCACGTCAGTCATCAGGACCCACTCATTTTATGGCTGCGGTGCACGGACAGCAGACCTCGAGGGGGTTGGGCTCTGGCTTGCCACCTGTCCCAGCATGGCCACCAAAGGGACACCCACCTGCTCCCCGAGAACCCCATGTGCACTCCGGAATACCCCCTGAAGCCCTCCCACAGGGACTGACATGAACTTGGAGACGCGCTGTTGCGGACAGTGGGGAGCAGGACAAAGCGTGCGGCCTCGCCCCACAGCTGGTTTGTGGACACAGCCCAGTCCTGTCCTGTCCTGCCCCAACTGTGATCCCCTGCAGGCTCCATTCAGGGCTCAGCAGCCGGCAGTCTGGCCAGGGACAGGAAGCAGTATCCTAGTACACACTCCCAGGCAGAGCTGGGCCTGTGTGCGTGTCGGGAATTCTCACTCTGGAAAAGAGGTGCTGGGTGTGGGACTGGGCTGGGCCAAGCTCTGTACTCTGTGACCTCACAGGTCACTTGGGAAGCTGGCACGGGACAGAGACCCCAAGGCGCAAGGCTGGCCCCAGTGAAAGTGCAGACAGCTGCACATACAACAGGAGCCAGGACCCGGGAGCCAGGGTCAGCAAGGGGACACTGAGTTTGGAAACTGCTCCAGCAGAAGTGGGGTATTGCTGCAAGAGGCCACGGGGAGACGGTCACCCCTTGCACCCGAGGCCTGAGTCGCCCTGACTGCTGGCCACTGCGCCAGGCAGAGAAGGGACGGGGGAGGCCGTGGCTGGTCTGCAGGCAGATCTGGGATTTGCAAACCAGAAAGGGTTCCAGGCAGGGGCTGAGTTAGCACCTGCATGGGGCAACTGAAGAACCCACTGGGAGCCTGGGGCACACACACCTCCCCAGGGCAGTGAGTGCGGGAGGCGGCAAGAGAACGGGGCCGGGTGGGGCCCCTGGTCTGATCTGAGGACACCGCCCTGCATGCCCGGGGCCACGCCAGCTGGGGCATGGGAGGGGGCAGGGCAGGAGAGAGAGTTAGCACCAGCCTTTCTGTTTTAAACTTTTTAAAAAATACACTCTTTGGTTTTCTTTTATTTCTGGAGGATTATATGAAATGTGAACCACACAGGAAAGTGTCCCAGCCAGGTCCCCTCTCTGGGGTGCCGGCTGCCGCTCCCTGCCTGGCACCGGGGGCTTCTCCACTCCCCCTGCCATCTGTCCATCCATCCGTGCGAGCTGGCAGGAGCCCTAATTGGAAGAGGTCATGAAGCTGTTCTCGATGCAGAGGACGATGAAGGCATTGTGGCAGCTGGCGGCTTTCTGCTCCAATAGCCTGCCGGCCAGCAACGAGGAGGCCTGGCCCGTGGCTGTCGTGGCCTCAGTCCGCCAGGTCTCGCAGTAGCTCTCGGTCAGCCGGCGCCCGCTGGGGTCTGAGCCGTGCCACACACTCTTCTGTGGCCTGCAGGACACGTGGGCGGTCAGTCTCACCTGGCCCTGCTACCCCTGGGGTGGAGGCCACCCCCGGGCAGGAAACAGCCGAGGTTGTGCTCAGATGTGGTGGCAGCGGGTCAGACCATCGTCCCTAGTCACCAGGGATGCCACCCTTGGACCGCACCCCATGCTGCCAACTGCTTTTGGGGGCAGAGCCTGGGAAGCAGGCTCTATGACCCTGAAGACCGGTCCCTCGGGGCTGGGTGCTTTCCAGTGAGGGCAGGGCACACACTTGTCCTGCCCACTAGCCACGTTTTAAGCACATGTGCTGGGGGGACAGGCGCCCTCACACTGGGCCAGCACAGGGTCGCTGGGTGCGAGGGCAAACCGACAGCTGTCACTAGTATTTGAAGTGCACACATCCTCCAACTGGGAAACTCCACTTTGGGGAATTTACAGGAGAACTCGCTCGCTGTGGAATCTATGTGACGGTGGGTCAGTGGGAGCTGGGTAGACCCGACAGGCCCCTGGGGTGTGGGCCATCGGCCCTCTCTTGGACAGCAGCAGTGGGGAGCCTGCCCAGGGAGCAGGCTGGTGACTTTTGTTTTGCACAGAGAATGCTTTGTGGCAGGCGTTAATGCTCTCCTGGACCTGGTGAGTTTTAAACAGTGAGCACATACTTGCTGCAGGAGCAGACCAGAGACAGAGGTGCAGAGTCCGGGCCATCCCCGGCCAGGCCTGCATTCTGTAAGATTCAGAGCCCCTCCCCCTCCAGCTGCCGCACTCACGGGGGCACCTACCAGGCGGGGTGTTGCAGCACATCTCTGCCGTCGAAGGAGAGGATGCGGGCGCCGGGCTTCAGCTGGCCCCGGGAGCCCGAGAACAAGGCCTCCCAGCTGGGAAACAGCTCCTCATCCTGCAAAGGGAAATGAGGCTGGTTTGCCCATCTCTGGTCACCCCCTGCCAGAGGACCAGTGGCCAGACGCCCCAGCAGACCAGGCACCTTCCCCAGCCTGGGCCCCAGGTCTGAGGAGAGTCCGCCCTGGCCCTGAAACACTGGTGCTCCAGAGCATCCAAAAAGCACATGATGATGTGTGAAGAGCCACAAAATAAAGCCACGTGAAAGGCGCGGTGGCACAGGGACCTTGCTGGGTTCCCGGGGCGTGACTGGCCCAGTGAGCCTCGAGCCCCAAGTCCCTCATCCCAGCTCCGGGACCCCCATGGTCAGGGCCGTGCACCCACCCAGAGGTTGACGATGGGCACAGTGGCGCGGTCAGCACGGCGCACGATGCTGTAGAGGTCCTGCAGGCGTGACGACAGGAAGGCGCGGAAGGTGCCCGCCAGACCCGCGGCACGCGCCTGCTGGAAGCACTGGAGGTCGGCGCCACGGATGCCGCGTAGGCCACCGGGCTGTGGCCCGTTGAGTGCAACCAGGTGCAGCTGTAGGAGAGCCATGGTCAGCCGTGGTCAGCCTCAGTCAGCAGTCCCAGCTGCTCCCCGCCCCCCACCCTGCCTGCTTTCCTCCTGCCTGGCCCTGCATAGGCAATAGCAGTGAGTTTGAGTACAGGTCGGACCTGCAAGGGCTGAGTACAGCCGCTGGGACCCTGGAGAACCAGCCTGGGGTCCCTCAGCCCAGAATGGCAGAGACGTTTGGTGTGCTGGGTCAACACCAAGCCCGTCTACCTCCTAAGCAAGTCCCTGTCCTCAAGCCTCGCCAGCCACCTCTGCAGTAGCAGCTCTGGGGGACTCCATCCCCAGTGCTGTCATAGGCACCAGCCCCGCTTCTCCAGGATATAAGCAAGGACTGGCTACAAAGGTGGACACCACAGAGGGCAGTCTCAGGCCTGGAGAACCCTCCCTGAGAGCTCAGGGGCTGGTGGGCACTCAGCCCCCGGGGTCACTTACCACTGGATGGAAGTCCTGGTGGGTGTGGGCAGGAACGCCAGTGGGGCGGGCTGGCCAGGGGTGCACGTAGGAGCCGTGGTGTGGGACTCCAGGGTAGGGCTGGGGGTCCAGCAGGCGCGGGGGCCTGGCCAGGATGTCATCTGCCCGCCAGGGCCGTGAAGTGGCGGGGGGCAGTTCCCACCGGGGGTGCGGGTTACCCTCGTGTAGTTGCACCAGAGGTGGCCGCAAGGCAGCCACTTCGTTGTCCTGCAGACCGAGGGGTGGACGGTGCGTGGGGTGGGGCTCCCATGCCCGTCAGCCCCACAGCAAGGGCCCGCGGTGCCCCTCGGGCTCTGCTCTCCTGCCTGGGCCCCGGCTCCCGGCTGCCGAGCCAGAGGGCCCTGTCCATCTGCACCCTCACTCCCGCTCTTGCTCGGGAGAGTGGTGAGCTGGGGCGCCCAGCCACCCTGCTGACACCTAAATCCAGCTGATGGCCCCCTGTTCACACTCCCTCGCCTCCATCACACTCAAGCCACCTCATTCCTGTGGCCTGGGGGGCCCTCAGGCGACCTCATCCCCTGACCTCGAGGCCGCCTCCTTGTGCAGCTCAGACACTGGGCTGTGACATCAATGGGCCCCTATTCTCAACCCTTCAAGCCTGCGCTCCATTCCCACCAGAGAGATGGGGCCACCTCCGCCTTAAAATCCCAACCTCTGCATCCCACACCTGATTTTCAATTCTTTTCTCTCACAGCGCCATATAATTACCTTTACCTAAATACCTATTATTAGGTACTTATTACCTGTTAATAGTATTTCAGCCCAGGCATCCACCCATCTCCTGTTCCCGCTTCCCCTGCATCTGCCCTCTATCCATCCCAGAAGGGTCTGTCCCCGTGCCCTGCACTTTGGATAAGGGACGGCAAAGACTCGAATGGACAGTGGAGTTTGGCCCCAGGAGCCTGGGGGGGGGGGGGGCAATGGGTGTGGACCAAAGGGAGGTCCTCTCGGTATGTGCATTCTCTGTCCCCAGCACAGGGGGGTGACCTCAGGGTCCTAAAGCACAAAGTGTTGTTCCAGAAACGTGACACCGTGCACAGACCAACGTGTCCTGGCCATCCATCCACCAGGCCCGAAGGATCGCACCCCTAAACTCACAGCTGGGAAGGAAAAGTGTTCCTTACCGTCCCACGTGGGAGTGGCGTCCGGGCCTCCAGCTGGAAGAAAACACGGGGGTCGCTCCAGTGACCTTATGAAGCAGCATCGACAGCCAGCAACCCTCCTGAGCCCACCTGCCCGGCCCGGACCTCCCTCCCCATGGAGGCTGGCACGGCTGCGCCTGGTGCTTGCGCAGTGCCCGGCACAATACACATGTAATACCTCCATGCACCTTAAAAAGTGCGAGGGCTACTTCCCTGCAAACCTCAAAAGGATTCTACTCATTAAAAAAAAAAGTATAGTGAGGAGCACTGGCTGTCCCTTGTCTCTGGGGAGGGCTACCCTAAGGATGGGCCTGAGGGTCCCGACCATGGCAGGGAGAAGGGCTTGCTGTGGGTGCCCCCTGCCCAGGGGCCTGGGGCTTTCTTCCTCTACACTGCGCTTGCATCTTCCCCCATGTCCCACCCGCCATGAGTGAAGCCAGGAGGTCAGTGCCCCTTCTATGGCCCATGCAGGGGCAGGACCACACTAAGAACTCACCAGGACCTTCCGGAACCCATTTCGCACACGGACGTACAGCTCCTCCCTCTCAGCCACGAACATGAGCCAGCCCTCGGGCACCTCGGGCACCTTGTCCAGCATGGTCTGGTACGTGGGCCAGATCCTCACCTGCCGGACGCCCAACCCAATGGGTTCCCACTGCGCACAGAGGTGGCACTGGGCTCACAGCGAGGGGTTGGGGGGGGACAGGGATGACAATGTGGTCCCAAGGGGTGGGGCATTCGGCGGCCTGCATTTGGACATTTCAGGGTGCTGGGGTGCGGTCTTGGATGCCCCCAACAAGGAACAGTCCTTAAGGCTTAACTAGGTGCCTTCTCTTCAGGCTGGCCCCTGAGAATACCCTGTGAGGGCGGAGTGGCAGAGGCTGCCCTCGGAAAGGGGGGAGAAGGGGACCTGGGATGCCCCCCAGCTATCCATGATCACTATGGTGAGTCCCCGGGCCACCAGAGCCTCTCTCTGCACCCTAGACCCGCCCACTGGGACCTACTCCACGGCTGTCCCCTTCCCCCTGGGCATCTCGGTCCTGGCCTCCTGGCGCCCACTCCTGCTCCACAAACCACATTTCAGGGCTTCTGCGTCTGCCCTGGGGCAAAGCCAGTTCCTGTGGTCAGACCCAGCACCAGGGTCCCTGTGGGGCAGGGGTGTTGGGATGCTTACCCCTGAGGAGGTGCCCACAGTTCCTGGGGGCCCTGGGGGCCCAGGGGGGCCTGGAGGTCCAGGAACGCTGATAGCTATGAGAGAGAAACCAGATGTGGGAACTTGCCAGCCCCAGCTGTACGCGGCTGGGGTCCAGGTCCCTCCCGCCCGACTTACGCTGCCGGTAAGGACCCGGGAAGGAAGGGGGCCCTGGAGGCCCTGGGGGTCCAGGGGGGCCAGGAGGGCCCTGGCGCCCTTCATAGCCAATGCCAGGGGGTCCCTGAGGTCCAGGTGGGCCAGGCTGGCCCCTGATGCTCTCTCCTTTGGGACCCTAAGATGGACAAGACGACAGGTAGAATTGTCAGCTAGGTCCCCAGGCCAAGGACACTCAAGTCAGAGGGGCTAGCCTGCCTCTGAGCCATGTCACCTCCCTCCCCAGGACGGGGGAGGACCCTACCGCCCACCTCGTGTGTCCCTTTTGCTGGGGTCTGGTCCCAGCATGTGGACTAGAGCAGCCCCTGGACAACGATGTGACCTCCGAGGGCCCTTAACCCCTCCACCCCCCAGGCAGAAGCTGGCCCACTGTTCCCTGGAATCTTCCAGGGCAGGCAGTCCCCCTGAGGGGTCCCGATCAGGAGGAACAGTGCCAGGAGGAGAACAGGCATGAGGGCTGGGTGAGGGCCCCACCCTGGGCCCTCCTCCCTGGCTGGAGACACCCCCAGGTCAGTGTGCCACCCTGGGGGAGGCGGGACTGTGCATCCGCCGGGCCTGCCACGTGTCCCCCGCCCCCCACAGGGGCAGAATCAGGACAGGAATGCCTGGGGCCAAGTGTGCAGGGTGCAGCCTGTGGGCCTCATCGGGATTTCACGGCCAGGCTGGTCCTGCCCTCGGCTCCTGGTTCCAGGGCTTTGGAACAGGCCTGGGTTTGGGTGTCGGCCCCTGCTGGGTGGCCTGGGGCCCAAACTTACCGGAGACCCAGGGTAGCCTGGTGGGCCGGGGGGTCCAGGCACACTGGAGCCGAAGAAGCCACCACCTCCAGGCTCGCCCTTTTCTCCTTTCTGCCCACTGTCCCCTCGGTCCCCCTTGTCCCCCTGTGGATAGAAAGGCTTGTTTGGGACAGGCCAGCTCCCCTTGCTGGTGTCAGCAGGGGCGGGTGCTGACACCCCACAAGTCTGGCAGGCTTTCCACTGCACCCAAGTGAGTCCCCACAAAACCAAGCCAGGGCAGAGGGAAGCTCTTGGCGGGGCAGTGGTCTGAGGTCACTCAGCAAAGGGAGGGGGGTGTCACCCACCTTCACTTCTTCCTCCAGCTGGAAGATGTCAAAGGGGAACTGCCCTGCAGGAGAGATCGTGGGCGGGGCCTCAGTGAGCCACCTGTATAGGGTCTTTCCCTTACAGCCCCCCTCCCCCCCACACATCCGGCTCTGTCTTTTTTCATTCCTTCCTATACAATTTCTGTATTTCCGTGTAGAGGCCCTCTGCCTATTTTGTCACACCTATTCCCAGTTACTTGGTTTTTGGGATGTTTTTGTTTACAGCGCTGTTTTTTCCTTTTTCCTTTCAGTTTTATCGACGTAACTGACGTGCAACAGGCGCAAGTTCAAGGTGTAGAACAGAATGACGTGACTGACATATACTGTGACTTGATCACCACAGCAAGTTTACCCAACATCCACCGCCCCTTACGGACACAAAAAAGAAGAAAAAAGTTTTTCCCCTGTGATGGGAATTTTGGGGATCTAGTCTCTTAGCAACTTTCGGAGACACCACAGAGCCGGCTGGCCATAGTCACATGCTGTCCGTTATACCCCAGGACCGACTTGCCTTTGAACCGGAAGCCGGTACACTTTGACCCCCCTTTGTCCAGGTCTCCCCCCCCATACCCCTCCTCTGGCCACGAGCAAGCCCATCCCTCTCTAACCGGCGCCTTGATAAAATTTCGTTTTGTTTACGACTGGTCGCTGATTTTGTCAACTGCCCTGACAGCCATGGTAAATTTACTCATTCATTCTAATGGTTTGTCTGCAGCTCCTTTTGGGTTGTTGATGATCAAAAACGTGTTGTCTGGGAAAACAGCAGGTTTATTTCTTCCTTTCCAAAAATGGGCACCGTGTAGTCCCTCCCTGCCTCTCCCGGGGCCAGGCCCTGCAGCCGCTGCGGCAACCACAGACGCCCACCTGGGCTGCACCACCCGCTGAGGTGGCGGGGTGAGTTTCCCCGGACTCGCCAGCAGAGGGCAGAGCAGCCCCTTTCCCAGCATCACGCTGCTGCAACCCTCTCCTGCGCCGGTCGGGCGAGGGGCACATTAGTGTTATTAATCTTTTCAAAGAACTAACCTGTTGTTTTGACTTTCTTGATGCTTCCTATTACATATATATTTTTTTCACTCACTTCTGATTTTTACTTTTTTTCCCCCCATTTATTGGCTTCAAGTTAAATTTGTTATTTGTTTTCTAACTTCTTGGGCTCGATGCTTAGAAATGTGTACAACCTAAAGCTGTGATTTGTAAGAGTTAACAGAACCCCTAGTCCTTCCAGGTGGGGAAATGACCTTGGGTTAACCTTCTCCCATGACCTTTACTCTGGAAACCTGATAAAGCTGGAAGGTGGGACCACTGGGGTGATACCCCTGCCTGGTGGGCGTCCCAGCTCTGGGCTCTGCCCAAGGAGGCCCAATTCACACGCTGTCACCACCGGGCTTCCTGTCCTGGGTCCTTCTCATCGAGTGGGGGTCCCGCTGCTCCAGGGCCACGGTGGGGGCAGAGTGAGGGTGCAAGCGGGCCTCAGTGCACCCACCACCTCAGTGCCGGCATCACCATCCATCAGCTCTGGGAGTTTTGTCACTTCTGTTGGGCTTCTCTGGACCAGGGTACTTTTCCAGCCACGACTTCGGTGTAGAGCACCTGCTTGCTTCCATGGTCATCAGAGGACAGACTGCATGATGTCCTCTCTTCCCAACCTGCAGACCTGCTTTTGCCTGGCATGGTTCCATGTGGTGAACAGGCTGTGTCTTCTGCGTGGGTGCGGGGAGCTGGGGTCCAGGTCGTCACCCGTTCAGATCCTCCATCTCCCACCCGCCCTGCCCTTTCTCTGCTGCTCCCACCGCTTACTGAAGGCCAGCTGAAAATCTCCTGGGGTGACTGGTTTTCGTGTCTTTCCTTTTAGTTCTGTCGGTTTTTGCTTCTTGTATCTTGAAGCTATGTTGTTAGGCGCAGGCAGATTTGGGCTTGCTGTATTTTCCTTTTGTTTGGTGGGTTTTCTTTAATCACTATGCGTGTTTTCTTTCTGGTGATGCTGCTGCCTTGAGACACACCTGTGTGATTTCTCACATGGGCTTTCACGTCTTCACATCTAGGGAGTGTCTCCCGTAAGCAGTGTGCGGTTTTGTTTCCATCCCGCTGAGAATTCCGTGTTTTTATAGGAGTATTTAGCCTATTCACGTTTAATGCACTTAATACTAGGGTCGGGTTTTAATGAACTATTTTGCTGCCTATTTTCTAGTTGTTCTACCTGTTCTGTACTCCTTTTTCTCTCCTTTCTGTCCATCTTTCAGATCAAGTTTCCTTGGTTGTTTTTCCTTTCTGTTGGTTATTATTGGCGACACGTTTGTTTGCTCTTGGCTCATCCCTCAGGGATGGTTCACCCTTGACACTTGGCGTCTCATGGGCACGAGGCCTTCACCGCTCCCTGGGCAGGGCCGGGTGCCAGAGCCTTGGACTTGGCTGCACTGTCATCGGTCAGGGCCACGTGATCCCACTGTCCTTCATCCCATCTGGGCGGCATCACTTCCTCCTCCCCCCAAGGCCCCTCACTGTCCCCATCAGAGCTGCCAGGTCTTCTCCAGGAGGCACACAGTGGGGCCCTGCCCTGCTCCTCAGCAGGTGGGGTGACAGGACACCCTGCCCGGCCACTGTCTTTGCTGCCTCCTGGGCCCTGTGGGTGGGGGATGCAGGGCCGACCAGATGTCCCTGAACCCAGGCCCAGCCCCACAGGTCCTGCCAGGCCCTGTGAGCTGGGAAGGGGCTTCCTTCCTCTGGGAGGGCGGAGCGGTAGCCACAGGCCCAGCCCCTCAGCCCAGGGCCGCCCAGAACACTGACCTGGTGGTCCAGGCGGGCCCACTTCTCCTTTGTCACCCTTTGGTCCAGAAGGCCCCTGGTGCCCTGGAAGGACAGAGACCCCAGTGCCCATTATCAAATGTGCGAGAAGAACATGCCCTCTGGAGCCGAATCTAAATTGTGGACAGTAACTATGTGTCCACTCCCATCCGTGGTTAGGTCCCCAGAAGATTCCTGCTGCCCCAGAGCTGGGTGAGCAGGGAGCCCAAGGCCTGGAGCACCCAGCACCCTGCAAAGGGCTGCTCATCCCCAGCTCTCCCAGGGGCCCCAGGAGCCCTCACCTGGCAGTCCCCGAGGTCCAGCAGGGCCAGACTCCATAAATGCCTGCAAAGAACGGGCCAAAGTCGGCTTTGGAGGGAGATGCCTTGAAAACCAAGGCCACCACCCACCTAAGGGTCTCTGAGTTCAGAAGCTCCAGTACCCTCTTTGAGGCCACACAGGCATCCTCCACCCCTGAGTCACCCCCACCCACCCCCTGACACAGGGGTGCACAGAGTGGGAGGGAGAGGACACAGGGTTTGAAATCGGGAGCTCTGGTCCCGACATGAGGAATTCTCAAGGAGTTCACTTTACGCCTCTGAGCCCTATGAAATGAGCATGTCCACCCTCCCAGGAGCTGTGGGGCTTGGTGCTCAGTACCCAGACGTCCAGAGAGCTCTCCCTGGCCCCGGCCTGCACGTCCCTCCGGGGCTTGCGTTCTAATTGGCTGCGGCCCCCAAGGCAGGCGGCCCAAGCCCCACTACCTGACTCCCTCCCAGAAGTGCCCCACCTCCCCCACACAGAGGCCACGGCTTGGGCTGCCTCTCCCTGGGAATAGGGGTAGGGGGTTAGTGACCGGAAGGCGGCAGCAACCGAGGACTCCTCCCTAAGGACTGAGGAGGGGAGAGTGGGTGCTGGGGACTTACATTGCTGTCATAGGCTGGGGTCCGGGGAAGGCCAGGGGGCCCTGGAGGCCCTGGGGACCCTGGAGGCCCCGGGGGGCCAGGCGGACACTGTGTAGGAGAAACAGAAAGCTCTGGTCAGTCATGTTCACAGCACAGCCATTGACCCTGGCCAGGGCAGCAGCATTTTGGCAAGTCCCAGTGGTCACGCCCCAAGCCACTATGCGAGTGTGACCAAGGAGGGAGGGACTGGAAGCAGAAGCAGAGGTGGGATGCGCCCCCCAAGGGGCACGTGCGCCGTCCCTTTCATGTGTCTTTAAAACTCAACAGCATGAAAAGAATTCCAGAGCCTCTCTCCCTTACTGTCAAACGTGACCGATCGCTCCGCCTCTGCATCAGAGCCCTGCAAAATGTTGCCGTGTGTTCCTGATGTTTCACGGCAGCCCAGTTTTAGTCCACGAAAGGGAAGGAAGCCTCCGTGGAGAACCAGCAGCAGAGAAAGTATCAGAAGAGCAGAGTGCCTGACCAGTGAGCTGAGGAGCACCGCCCCCGCCAGGCTGGGCTCACAGGGGGTTCCGGGCAGGGACCAGGGAGCGGTGGCAGGGCCCTGGGCTGAGATTCGGGGGGGGGGGGAGGGGACATGATGGGGGAGGGGCCTCTAGGAGAGACCGCAGGAGAGTGGCGGGCGGGGCACTGGGTGCCGGGCGTGTCAGCAGCAAGCACTGCGTCTCAGGTACAAATGGCTACAAATGCCTGACACCGTGCTGACATTACTGAAACAAAACCCTTGGCTCAGAAGGTGGCAGGGTTACTGCAAGTTATAACGTGGCGTTGAGTGAAGAGCACCCTGCAGCTCAGAACCCTCGCCAACCTGGATGCCCTTCCAAGAAAAAGTGCCCGTTCCCGGGGGGCTGGGGGCTGTGTGTGTGAGCGCGTGTGTGCAGTCTGTGTACGTGTATGTGTGCAAGGCCTGCGTGTCAAGGACCAGCACGGAGTGGGGACCGAGGCTGTTCTGGCCGGGCCGTTCCAGGTGATGGGTGTCCCAGCAGTGTCCGGCCCGCCCCTCAGAGGACACTCACCCTTGTACCAATTCCGATGGCGTCTCCCGGCTCCCCTTTCTCCCCTTTGAATCCATTCATCCCAGGACGACCCTAGGGAGAGGGGAAGGGGAAGCTGCTGGGTGCTGGCCAAGACCGCCAGCCTCATGCCGCCACGTCAGTCCCCACCAGGGCAGACCCAGCCCAGCTCTAGCCTCCCACCACCCGCAGCTCCCACCCCCACCCCCACCCAGGGCCTCCTGCGGGTGCGAGCTGCCCACGAGCAGGGCCTGCACTCCTTGCCTACATGCCAAAGAGAGCTGTGTTCAGGCAGGGGCCCCCCTGCGGGGAGGACAGTGGGAAGGATGGCAGTCCTCTCTCCCCGGAGCCCATGGCCCCCATGGGCCCGAGGCACTCTCTGCCTGCCCCCCCAACATAGCAAGGGAGCCCCAATCCTTACCGGTCGTCCGGGGAAGCCAATCTCTCCCTTGTGCCCGGGCCGCCCATACGGACCCTGCGGAGAGAAGGAGCCACGTTTCAGGTGAGCAGATCGACCCTGCTGTGGTCTCCCACCAACACTCGTCCTGAGCTTCATGCATGCAGCTGGGGTGTGAGCTCAGGCCACTCGGGCCGCTCGCTCAGTAGCCGGGTGGTGGCAGGTGCTTTCAGGGTGCAGTGCATGCACGTGTACATGGGGGGAGTGCAGGCCTACTCACCGGGGGTCCTCGGAAGCCGGGCTCCCCCTGAACAGAAACCAGAAGCACTGTTAGGTGGCCGCAGGTCATCTTCCCCCGCCACCCACGTATCTGCCCCCAAAGGGTCCCTGTGCCCATCTGTACGCCCTCTGGACCTGCACTGAAGCACTGACAACCAGGAGGGGGGGAAACAGCAACAGAGAGAGGGTGCTAGAGTACAGTATCAATCTGGGGGTGCATGGAGGGGTGCACCCCGGGGGCCCTGAAGCTTGAGGGGCTGTCCTGCAGCATCCTGGTTAGAGTCACCACAGTATGATGCCAGGCGAGGCTGGCAGAGTTTTCTCTGGGTCTGGGCTCTAAGGTCCCGTGGCCCGTCCGCAACAACCCTGGGGGCTTCCTGTAGGCCTGTACGCACAGCCACCCGATCGGGGTCCAGCTACTCCCCAGGACCCACCCAGGGGTCCATCTGGAGGGTCACCTGCTGGGGGCAGGCCCCTCAAGGAGCCCACTCTTGACCCAGCCCCTGCCGCAGCCTGAGGCCCAGGGGCAGCCAGATAGCAGGATGCGGAAGCTCCCGCTGGGCAAAGCTGGGGGCTCCATTTCCTGCAGCTGAGCCCAGAGCCATGGCCCTGAGTGTCCTCAGCACCACGGGCCAGCCGGGCTACGGCCCATCTGAGCGTTCAGACTTAGGGGCCTTGAGGAGCCCCCCAATGTGGTTGTGAAAGAGCAAAAGACAAGGAAGGGGGAGGGGCTCAGGCTGTAGAAGGTTCTGGAACCCTGCGCAGGGCTCTCATGCATGGCCAGGAGCTGGACAACCCCCTGCCCATGCTGACTCCACAGCCTCTGGAAACCACGCTTCTGAAGCTCGTGCGAGGGGCGAACAGCCGGCCCCCTGTCTCACCTTGGCTCCTTTCAGGGCCAGGCCCAGCACTCTGCCGTCAGGGCCGGAGACTGCGCCCGGCTCCCCTTTCTCGCCCTAGAACAGCAGGCGGCGGCGCATCAGGGAGGCCAGCTCCGGGGGAGAGGGCCCTCGCCCCCACCGCAGCCGAGACCCCCCTCGGCGCCCGCACCAACACCCCAGCACGGCTCATGAGCAGGCCTGCCCTTCTGGGGGCTCTGTGGTTGGGCGTCTTGGTGGGTCCCCCACCATGGGTCACAGTGAAGTGACTGAGAGGAGAATCCATGCCGGAATCTGTCACAGGCTTTGGGTGGGCCGAGGGGGCTCCCAGGTCCCCTTGCAGAGAGTGATCATCTGGGGAGACTGGGACTGCCCCTCTGGGTCACAGAGGGGGACGTCCCTGAGCAGATGGCACTAAGCCCCTCACCTTGGGTCCGGGGGGCCCCTGCTGGCCTCTGGAGCCCAGGTCTCCCTTCGGCCCGGCTGGCCCCTGCAGGGAGACAGGCAGGAATGAGGGGCCGCACTAGTGGCCCAGGGGCGTGATGGCTGCTCACGCTCTCCCCCAGCATGGCTGCCCAGGATGCACCTGCCTCCCAGTCCTGACCAATGACAGGCAGAGAAGAGCTAGCTCCACTCTGCCCGAGACCCCCGTGCCAGACCCTGGGGGCTCCTGCTGAGGGGTCCGAAGGTTCCTCTGCCTCTCGGGCACCCACCCGGCACTGGGCTCCCTCACAACGTGGAAACCTCGCTCCCTGCCCAGGCAGGGGTGGGGCTGAGGCTACTTACGGGGAGGCCCGCGTACCCCGGCTGGCCCTGTGGGAGAGAGCAACGGCGTCACTGCGGGGACGCCGACCGGCACCGCGCAGCCAGCCCGCGATCCAGACAGGACGGCACGTACCTTGGCTCCGCGGGCCAGGGCCACTGCTCTCTGTCACCAAGGTGGCAGAAACACACAGAATCACAAAAAGAAAAGAAAACCACGTTTACAATTGTAGTTCCACTCGCATTGTGTCACTGTCACGAAGACCGACAGAACACCCCCGGAAATTAAACACGGGACACAATTTTGCTTGCAATAGTCCTTCCGGCTTGTGCCTGGAGGTCCCTCGGATGAGAAGTGAAGCCGCTGCTGGGATCCTGCCTCCTGAACCGCAGGACCACCTGCCACCTGGGACCAGGGGACCAGTGCCCCCACCTCCCTGTGCTGTGCATTGGCAGCCGGAGGGGACACCTCAGCACCTGGGGGAGTTGATGCTGGGGCGTTTGCTCACACAAACGGGACAAAGCTGCTGACGGGCAGCTCTGGAAGGCCTTGCTTTGACAGTGAGAAACCCCGCAGAACCCACAGACTGGAAACCTTGATGTATTTGGGGGTCACTGCATTACAATCAGAGCATAGCCCCTGGCCGTTTGGGGTCAACCCTGCACCGGCTGCCATCAGTATTGGGGGTCCAGGCAGAACATGTGCCCACCCATGCGGCATCCTTACATCCTGCTCCGACACGTAGACGACAGGCCCCGGAGGTCCGGGAGGCCCGGGGGGGCCTGGCTGCCCCACTCCATCCTTCCCTGGGTCGCCCTGGAAGGAGAAGCCGAGATCCATTGCTGGGGTTGCTTGGAGGGGAAGAATTGTTACAGTGGCTCTGGCCGGGACCCACCAAGGACTTGGGAGGGGTTCCCAGTGCTCACAGGATACGAGGACGTGCCCTGAGAGCCCCCCATCCCAGCCCAAGAGCCCTCAGATTTGAGGGTCTTCACCCCAAGCCTCTGAAACCACATGGGACAGAGAGCAGTACCCCCCGCCATGGTGGCCATGTACCCACCAACTCGCCTGTACACCCCGGACCCCACCCCTACCCACTCACTTTCTCTCCCTGGGTCCCTTTTTCTCCTTTTGGTCCCTGCAGAGACAGGAAGGAAACGTTTCACCATAAACAGAGCACAAGCCCCTCCCCCTCCTCAGGACACCCCGGACTGCTAAGATGCCCTTTGAATGGAGAGGCGTGGAGAGTTCTCCATTCACTGACCAAACGGAGTAGAGGGGGTGTACGAGCCAGGCAGCCACGGGGGAGTGCCTCGGACAGCCTGGACTCCAGAGTCAGGCCATGCAGTGGGGCCTCGGGGCTGCTCCGCATACAGAGAACTGAGCTCGGGGACCCCCTGAGAGACACACTGGGGTGCCGGCTCTCAACGTCAGGGCGTCACCCCTTGCGCCAGTAGCCCTGGGCAGCCACCTACCTGGGCTCCGTCCATGCCCTCTCTGCCGGGGAGGCCAGGAAACCCGGGGGGTCCGCCTGCACCGACTTCTCCCTGCAAAGGGCATGAGGAGAGGCCCGTGCGTCAGACGGGCCAGCAAGCCGGGGTCGGGGAGGTGGCAGGCCAGCGTTCACACCCAAGGACGATTCAGCCTTCTCGAAGCTCTTAGCGGGCGAGGAAGGCAGGAGGGAGCTGGGGGCCCAGGGCTGGGGGAGGGTCAGGGGACTGGTGTGGCTCCTGAGATTTCTGGGGCACACCCAGGAGGAAGCAGAGGCAGGAAGAAGCGGAAAAACCTGGGGTGGGGGGGGGGGATGTGCCCTCAGGGTGAGCACCCTTGGGATAAGTGAGTCTTCAGTTCTAAGGAATTACGTCAGGGCTGAGACGGCCCAAGGACAAACCAGGGGAGAGTGGAGCAATGACGTCCTTGCCTGGCCTGGAGGGTGGCCGAGGGCAGGCTCACCCATTACTGAGGCCCTGAGGGGACAATGGGCCGAGGGGACAACGGGCCACAGCCCAGGCGAGGCTTCCGGCCTCAGCCCGAGGACCCCTGCCTGCCCCACACGAGCACGAAGAAAGACTGCCCGTTCTCCGGGCTCCAGAAAAGGTTCTTACCTTGGCCCCTGGCAGCCCAGGTATTCCGGGGTCCCCCTGAAGTGGACAGAGGGGCTCGGTGAGTACAGTGTCCCCCCGGCCCCGGAGAAGGGCAGCAAGGGGTTGCTCAGGCGGCCTCACACACACCGCTTCCCCCCGCCAGCTCAGAGCTGAGTGTCCTGGGGACACTGAGTAACGTGTGCAGGGACCCTGTGGCCGTGTGACTGGGGGGCGGCCACATGATAAGGACGCACGGCCAGGGCTGTTCTGGAGGCCACGCCATCATGTCATTCTATGAGATGACTTCACTTTTCACAATTTAAGAAAGCTAATAATTACGTACGTCTAAAAACTCAGCTTTTGGCCCTGGCTGGCGTAGCTCAGTGGATTGAGTGCGGGCTGCGAACCAGGCATCGCAGGTTCGATTCCCAGTCAGGGCACATGCCTAGGTTGTAGGCCATGACCCCCAGCAACCGCACATTGATGTTTCTCTCTCTCTCTCTCTCTCCCCCCTTCTCCCTCCCTTCCCTCTCTAAAAATAAATAAATAAAATCTTAAAAAAAAAAGACAATTCAGCTTTTGAAACATTCCAAAGTTTTGGAAATCAAAGCAAACCATCCTATAAGAAGAGGTGGAACAGCAGCGGGCTGATCCCACCGCGCACCCTGGAACTCGGGAGGGGAAAGCAGCAACACAGAGAGGCCCCAGGGGCGACCCCTGCTGGAGGTTCCTCCTGCCCTCACCCCCCATAGGGAGGGGGGCCTGCTCAGGGGGTGGGCGGCCCAGGATTACACCCCAGGTCTCCGGGGCACCATCCGCTGTCAGAGACTGTAGGGGTCTCTTCTGGAAGCCCCTCTTTCCCCTCAAGTCAGCACACTCTTCCCGGACGTGAGGCCGTGGATCATAGGTCATTGGGCTTTGGAAAGATGGGCCCGACGCTCCCGCCCCAACACGCAGACTCCGGGTCAAGCGTGCGTGGCTGTCGTCCCCACGTTTCCCACCATGAACGGGGGAAGCAGTCACTAACTCTTGGCTGCGGGGAGTGCGGCAGGGGCAGCTGCGAACTCATCGCGCACTCACCTTGACTCCGGGCCTGCCGGGCGGTCCCTGTGGGGCAGAGAGGGAAGGGGCCCTTAGCGCCTGGTCCTGTGGGGGGAGAGAGCCCCTCCCTCCCAGAGCAGCTCCGTCTAGAGCCCCTCGGACAGGACACAAACTCGCAGCCGTGGGTGTGCCGGTCCCCAAGGCAGCGCCACCTGGGCCCTCGGCCCAGATCACCCCGCCACAAACACACCGCCTTTTATCTCACTAAAGGTGGGTGCATTTGAACGGACGGAACACCGCCATCTGGCTGGCGTGGGCTCGCTGTGACCTCTGAGGGTCTCCGTTGCCTCACCGGAGGCCTGAAACAGTCCCACCGACCCCTCCAGAGGGTAGGGGCATTGAGGCTGTCCATGTGGGTGTGGAACCCTGAAAGAAGGGACCTGTGCCCCCAGATCTCGCTCTCTCTGCCCACGGGATCCTCCTGACCTTTGTTGTCACAGCCAACGACTTTTGTCACCTCTTGGCTCACACCTGCCCCGATGCCAGGGCAGCGAACTGCTGCTGACGAGGGCGGAGGTGTCTGACACAGAAAAGGGCAGGTGCCGAGCGGAGTCGGCACAGCCGGCCTAGCTGACTACGGACTTGGTTTTGTCCGAGTGCAAGTCCTTGTTGACCGTTGCTCAGAATGGAAACCTCGCCCGGTCACTCCCTCTGGCCAGCTGAGGCTTCCAAGGCGCCAAATGGAATCCAGACACTGAGATTCCCCAGAAAGACGCAGCTTTCAGGGCTCATTCCACACCCCCATTCATGCTTCTTGACACCTTGGAGGGCATTTCCCCACGTCGGGGAGCCCCCAGGGCAGATGGAGCCCTGGACTCAGGTGGCCCCACTGGCTCTGCAGCAGTGCTCCTGGTCCCCACCTGGGTCCTGTCCCAGAGACTACCCCTGCCCCAGGCGCCTCCACCCCCCTACCGCCCCCCCCAAGAGTTGACCAAGCCGCTTGCAGGCAGCACCTGCAGCCCATCGGCTCTTCGGGCTGCCAGCCAGTAGGGTCCCCCGGAGCCTTCCGTGTCGTCCTGGATTCTGAGTCCCCCGGAGCCTTCCATGTCATCCTGGAGAACACACGACTCGGGTCTGCGTCTCTTACAGAAAGAGACCCTCCCTGAGGCCAGCAACTGGCCCAAGGTGGAAACTCTGGCCATGGCTGAGCAGGGTGGACTCTAAGGGCCCAGTCACTAGGCGCTGGCCAACCTTGACCCTCTCAGTGTCTGCCTAGGGGCAGGGACCTGCTGAGTGGGTGCCCCTCAGCCTCTCTCAAGTTTAGGCCGCTTACTCTTGCTTTGAGCATGTGCCAGGGGCCTGGCTGTGTGATGGGGGGTCAGTTTCTATTTCCATCTCCACGGACCAGCCCTCCAGCATCACCCCCAGGACACAGTCCCTGAACAGTGACCTTCTGTGGAACCGGGCACCTGTTCCCTCCCACTGCCCCTGGCTCCCCCAGGAGGCACTGTCCACGAGGCATCGATGTGACTCAGGAGACACACCCACACTCACTGTGCCCCAAGGCCACCCAGCCCATCCTGCTGAGCCCGCCCAGCCACCCCCGGCTCACGCATGGGGACTCCACCACAGGGGCCGTCCGTGTGGGATCCCGAGAGGGAGGCACGGGGCTCAGACTCGGCTTTCGGGGGATCGGGAGCAGCGACACTCACAAATCCTGCAGGAAGTCCTGGTCCTGGAGGTCCAGGGGGCCCGGGAGGCCCGGGGGGCCCTTGTGGTCCTGCTGGTCCAGGCGGTCCTGCCAAGCCGTTCTCCCCAGGAGTGCCCATGGGACCAGGGTCCCCCTTGCTTCCCTGCACAGGTGGAGAGAGAATGTCATCACTCTCGGCCATCGGGGGGTGTCAGCTGAACCCTGAGGCAGCCACTGTTGTCCCCGAAACACCTACATTCCCTTATAAAGCTTTTTGCAGATCTGTAAAGCCACGGGGATAAATAACACTCCGCAGAGCAAGCAAACCTGACTGCACCTCTTCCTCTGAACTTATGAGAGGATTTCATCCACTTAAAGACGAAACAACTGAGCAAGAAGCAGACATCCTGAGGCATTCATTCTAGGGCAGCAAAGGGCTCATGGTTTGGGGTGCACCACGCAGAGCCTGTGGCACTCTCGGGGCTGGAGTGGACAGGGCTGGAGAGCGGAGGCGTTGTGGCCAGTGAGGGGGCAGGGTCCTGCTGGAAGGAGCCAGGGGGAGGAGGCAGGGGTGCTTAGAGTGAGTCTGGGAGGCTTGGAACCCCCTTACCGCTGCCCAGATCAGGGTTGTGGGGACACAAGGCACAGCTTCAGGGAGCAAGAGCCAGGCGGCAGGTACAATGTGGAGCTCCAGTCTCAGAGGCAGACCTGCTGCTTAGAGCTTAAGGGTCCCAAGAGCCAGGCAGGAGCCCGGTGCAGGGGAGCAGGGGACACTGGGACCCAAGACAGGGAGGCCCTCACGCTGAGTCCATCCATGCCTGGGCACAGCCCCACCCCCTTGTGACCACTTAACCCCTGAACCTCAGTTTCCTCATCTTTAAAGGTGACCAGATTTTGGATCAGCCATGAAAGACACCAAGCCCACTGGCCCCCAGCAAGGGCACGAGTGTGACCCCTGCCCTGTGCTGGCAGGACAGCCACCTTTCTATGGCCCGGGTGAGGCTGACCACAGCCTCTCTTCCCAGGGCCCTGCTGGGAGCACTGTGATCCGACCTGAGCCAGTTCCATGTCCTCCTGTGGCCTCTCCAGTGACGGGGGACCCACTCACTGCTCCCTCTGCAGGTACCCCACGGGCCAGGACCAGACCCCCGCTCTCACCGTGTCCACCTGTCTTTTATCACCAACACCCAGGGGGTGGGTGGCGGGGGGGAGGCTTGTCCTATTACATCTTAGCTGTGCTCACTGTGTTTATTTCAATAGATATGTAACGTTTTTTATTTCTTACCACCCACTTTACCCAAGGGCTGATTTTTTTGGAATCTTCCACTTCCGCTTCTTGATTTTAATCTTAGTGCCTTTCATCTTTTTGTATTTAAACATCTCTCTAATGTTTGATCTTTAACATGTTCCTATTCAGGTCTGTTCTTTGAAATCTCTGTCTCGTTTCATCCTCTCCCCTCTGCCCCCACCCCCCCCCCCCGTTTCCTACACAGCTTTTAATTACATCGTAGGGATCTAGAGTTTTCATTCACAGGACCTGAGGTTTTTAAAAAAGTCTGAGTTATCTTATCGGAATGCCTGACTGCGGAGTTCAGTCACTCCACGAGCTGGAATCTGGGCGCACGCTGGAACTAACCGCATCTTACATTTGTCCCGGGTGCACCCCCATCCCCGTTTCCTCACCCAGCCCTGGGCCTGGGCCTGTATTCTGCCTGGACACAAGTTTATCCACACACGTGTCTGCTCTGAGCTCATCTCTTCCTTAGGCTCCTCCCAGCTGGTTCTGACGCCACCGTCACCCTCCTCCTCCTCACATCCCCTACAGGTTTCCTAGTGGGCCCCAGGCCTGGAGCTCTGCCACATCCAGGCAGTTTCTTTGGGTATCGCTCCTTTGATGTGTTGGGGAAGTTCCCAGTTAGGCCCACCCTAACCAGACCGAAGATGGAATGGATCCTTGTGGACACCTGCGGGCCAGCTGTGGCAGCGGGGTGGCACAGATGTAGCAGTGAGGCCCCACATCTAGGTGGCCTCCCCTCGTGTGAAAGCATCAGGGACACACACTCAGGATCCCAAAGGGCAAACACAACCCCCCCTGCCTGGGCAACTCCTGGCAGGATGGACAGAGCCCTGGCACGTGGGCCAGACCCCACAATCAGCACCAAGGACAGCTCACTCGCTCCCAGCCCGCCTGCCCCCTCCAGGGCCCTTGTGCTGTGTAGGGATTACTTCCACCCAGCAGCCAATCTAGACCCAGAAGCATGTCCGTACCTTAGGTCCTGGGGTGCCCACTTTGCCCTGCAAGAAAGAGAATGATTACTACAAAAACAGACCAAGGAGCAGCCAGCAAGAGAAAAGCATGCAGGGTTTAACTCATTGGGCAGGGTTTCCACCCAATGAGAGCACGTGCCCACCACACTGCGTGCCCCATGGCAAAAGCCTCAGGACAGCCCTTCCAGCTGGCCGGGCAGAGCAATGAGCTCTGAGCACAGAAGGGTTCCCTTAAAATGCACCCCCTTGGCTGAGCCCAAAGCAGCCCGGTGCTCACGAAGGCGCCACGTGGAAGTGTCTCCAAGTGGCTGCAGGCTGGCGCCCCTGTTCACTCAGTGAAAACCAGGAGGAAACCAAGGCCCCAGTCAGAGGTCGGTGCAGCCTCGAAAATGTTCCCATTATTGACGCAACCAAAATTGAGACTTCAAATGGAAACACCCAGATCAAATAAAGTGTTAATATTCTTCAAAAGGCATCAGTCCAGTTGTCATAAAAGAACCGTGATAATGAAGTTTTCCTCGAGCCCCCGCTGGCCGTGGCTCTAAGTGAGCTGCGGGGGCCCGAGGCCCTGGCTGTGGCCCTGTGATGACAGTGGTGACAGAGGCTGCCTGCCAGGGGGCGGGGGGTTAAGCCCCCCACAACCTCCGGTGTTGCCAGCCTTGCGGCATTTCTCCTCCATGAGGTCACCAGGGCCAAACCCCACACCCAGGGGTTTGGTCACCCTGCGACCACACCATGTGGCTCGAGGTCACACCCACCCGGGACACCCGGAGAAGTGACTTACAAGGCTGCCCTTCTGGCCGGCCTCTCCTGGTCGCCCATCTTTCCCTGGAACACCCGGAGGCCCCTGGGGGACAGAAAGCAGACTGTGGGCCAGAGGGAACTCAGAGGCTGAGAAAGCGGTGAGTTGGCGGACGATCTGGGGGTCCGCAGATTCCCCGAGAATCAAGGACACGCCGGAATCCTAGGGCTCACAGGAGGCACCCCACCCCCCCGCCCACAGTAACGCAGGCCAAAAAGCTCATGCTGCTCTGCTCAGTTTTCAAACTTCTTTCCTATATTTTTTGAGTCGCTGATCAAATTGAGGAGCAGCGGGCCCGTGCGAGGGGCTGCCGCACCCACGGTGTGGGGGCGGGCTCTCACTGAAGGGGGCGCACGCCGTCCACAGGAGGGCTTCACACTCCGGAGAACTACAAGCCCGGAGCACATTATCAAGTGGAAGCCAGGCTCCGCGCACCTGGTTCTCGTGGCCCAATTACAACAGTGACGTCTGTGGGCACCACCGGGCCACCGTGTCCCCAGGGCCGGGAGCAGGAGCGTAGCCGGGCTCTGATAACTGGCCAAATGTGAGCTCCTCACAGCCCCCAGCCTTGGGCAGCGGGGCCCACCCCGACCCCGCGAGAGTCACTCCTGGGGACAGCCGCCGTGAGGTCAGCTGACCACAGAGGGACTGAGAAGTGAGTGGCACTGCGTGCGGCCACCCGGTGGCCAGTGCCCAGACAGGAAGAGGCCCGCACACTGGGTGTCCCTCCATTCCCAGCCAACCCCCACAGGGGAGGGCAGCGGAGGGGCGCAGGTCTTACCTGGGGGCCGGGGAGCCCAGGGTTTCCGTCCCGCCCAGGCACACCGGGAAGGCCGGCGGGTCCTGGGATGACCGAGCTGTTCACCCCGAAGCGGCCTGGCTCTCCGGGCAGGCCTGGGACGCCAGGGGGCCCTGGGGGGCCAGGGAGACCTCTCGGGCCCTGGATGCAAACACAGAACGGTCACGCACACCACACCTGCCAAGGGCCAGGCCCTCCCCTACCTGACCTGCCCCTGCCCCACCCCCATGGTTCACTTGTGCATGAACACAGTGGGGCAGCAGCCACCCGGGCCAAGGGTCACTCACTCGAAGGCTCTCCAGGTCACCGCTGAAGCCGGACCCCTCCATGTCAATGAAGGTCTGCGGGAAAGAGCCCGGACACCCATCACCCATCACCCAGAGCTGTCCCCCCAGCCCAGCCCTGCCCGCCCTGACCTGTGCTGTACCCTAAGCACTGCCTGATGTCACCACCGGGTCAAGACGTTGACAATGAGAAGCCAAGAGAGTGAACACGAGCTCCCCACACCGAGTGAGAGAAGCCCCTCTGAGGCCCAGCACCGCCCACAAAACTCCTGCTCTCCCCCAGGCCCCACAGCCCGGGCCAGCCCCTCAGGCAGGAGCTGCCTCCCTTGGGCCAAGTAGGTCTTTCCGCCGGGACAGCGGGCGGACCCCCGTGGTGGAAGAGGCTGCAGGTGGGACTCACCAGCTTATCGTGTCTGAAGGAAGGTCCTGGTGGCCCTGGAGGCCCTTGGGGTCCTGGGGGTCCTCTGGGCCCAACCCCAGGATCCCCCTGGGAATAGAAGATACCGCGTCACACAAGGGAGCGCGGCCCCGCTGCCAATCAGGGGTCCAGATGGCAATGCGGCCTGCCCACGTCTCAACCAGGCTGGACTCACCTTCTCACCCTTGGGGCCCACGTCTCCTGGGGTTCCCGGGAAGCCCTGTGGTCCAATGTCACCCTGAAAGACAGGCAGGCAGCTCAGTCACGGAGGAGGTACCTCTGTCCCATCACCATCTGAGCCACCAGACATGCAGCTTTGTGGCTTTGTGTGCTGAATGGCCGCTCCCCTGCAGAGCAGGGAGGAGCAGGCCGAGCTGAGCCTGAGCTGGGGCCGGAGGTGGACGCCTCGGGTTCCCGAGGCGCTGCACGGCACCCCGTCTTGCAGACAGTGCTCGGGAGAACCCGCACAGAGCTGACTGACGTCCCGTGGGCGTCCTCCCTAGAGAGTGGCCCGGGTGCATGCCACACATGCGCCACCCAGGTAAGAGGGCCTAAACGACCATCGTGTGTTTGTACGCCCATGTGCGCTGGGAAGGCTGTGCAGGGTTTGTCGGACTAGAAACTGTGCAATGCTAATGCGCTCTGTCAGAGCCAGCTTGTGAGCTGAATCCTGAACCTCACACACACCCATCCACCCACCTTCCCCACCCCCTCCGCCCCCACCACGTTCCGGCTCTGCAGAAGCCCCCACTACCATTAAGCATATAAGTTACTTTCCTCGCACCCCTAGCAGTCGGGCTGCAAAGCTTTGTCGTCAGTTGTGAAGTGAGAAGGTTAACGGGGGCTCATTCAGGCACCAACACGAAACACCCCTGCTCGTGCGGAATGTTAACTTGAGTTTTTTGTGTCCAGGGTTTGTCGTCCGACTCTCCCTCTTGCCTGTTGCTGTTTGCTTGTCTGTGGCTCCCCAAATCTTTATTTGTGACCTTCTTGCATCATTTTATTGATATTCAATAATCCAAACTGAAGTGTTCTAAAACAAAAACTCTCACATCTGTTGAGACAGCGGTAGCGTCTGCACTAACACACACAAATGCGTCTCCTGCCCTGCGTGTTGTGCTGCCTCCCAGCCGTGGGCAGCCTTCCGTTTCCCTGCTGTGCATCTTTTCTCCTCTAAGAATTTGGAAGCCAGCCCTGGCTGGTGCGGCTCAGTGGATTGAGTGCTGGCCTGAGAACCAAAGGGTCGCCGGTTCGATTCCCAGTCAGGGCACTTGCCTGGGTTGAGGGCCAGGCCAGGTCCCCAGTAGGGGGTGTGCGAGAGGCCACCACACATTGATGTTTCTCTCCCTCTCTTTCTCCCTCCCTTCCCCTCTGTCTAAAATAAATACATAAAATCCTAAAAAAAAAAGAATTTGGAAGATAGACCTTCCTCTTTCTCCCCCTAGTAGTTAGCCTAAACGTCTCAATACATACGGTATGCATAACTTTGTTTTTCTACCAACAGTCAGAAACTTGTTTCTTAACAAAGTTAAGTCCCACTTCCCAAACGGCCTCCTTTTAAAATCTCTGCACAACGTTAAGCTTACAGAGGGTCACAGGATAAGAAGCCCTGAGGGTCTCACACAAACATCGAACACAGTGTCTGGCTCTGAGAGAAAAGCAAACTTACGGGTTTTCCGTCTTCCCCGGGGTCGCCCTGGAACATGCAAGAGGAATGGTTAGGGGTGGCCTCACGGGCTCCCGGCCCCGTCCCGTCCGACACAGTACCGGCCCAGCTCCACGCCCTCCACGGGCCTGACTTCCGCGGGAAGGCCGTCTGAGTGGAGGTGCACCTTCCACCCGATGTCTGACCGCCTCCGTCTGCAGTGGGCTGGC
The DNA here is from genome assembly GCF_004126475.2 of Phyllostomus discolor. Lineage (NCBI taxonomy): Eukaryota > Metazoa > Chordata > Mammalia > Chiroptera > Phyllostomidae > Phyllostomus > Phyllostomus discolor. The sequence goes on along the minus strand of NC_040904.2, from coordinate 10,144,862 downwards.
CTCGGCTGCCCACTCACAGCCTCCCCAGCACCCTCTGGCTCTCCCACAGGGAGGGGGGCAGCCAACACAGTGCAGACCACCCTGGGGTCTCCGGGGTCTCCAGGGTCTCCAGTGTCTAGCTGCTCTGCCACATCAGCTGCACCCTTTCCTTTCCCCCTCCTGCCCGAACCCCACCCCATGGACCAAGGAGAAACATGTACTCACCGGCTCTCCATCCCTTCCAGGGGCGCCATCCTTCCCTGGTGGCCCTGGGGGCCCAGGGGGTCCCTGCGGCCCAGGGATAGCCCGTGCATCGGGGCTCTGCACCACTGGGCCTGGGAGACCCTGGGAAGAGGAAAGGGTACAGGTTGGGGGGGTGGGCATACACATCCTTACCCGCCCACCCACCAGCACACTCTCCTGCATCTTGGGCTGGGCTCCGTACCACACAGGGACACGCAGGGTGGACACACATAGGGGACACAAGTGGACACACACAGGGTTCAGCCTGGTGACACTGACATGAACAGGGGTCTGTCCAGTTGTCCTCCTATCCCTGCCCACATGCTCCTCGTGCTCAGGCCAGAGTCCCCCAGCCAGGCCCACCTCGTACCAGGCACAGGGACACGGAGGAAGGGGGTGGGCCCAGGGCTTGGTTGGGTCGCCAGTGAGCGAACCAGAGGCACTGACTGCTCTGGGGCCTCCATGGTTCTGCGTCAGGGCGGGACCTCACCTCTTTCAGGACGTCCTCGGGGCTCTGGACACCCCTGCCCCAGGTGGTGACTGTATTCGAGCCAGGAAGGGTGTGAGCTGCAGAGTGGAGGTAAGGGGCCAAGGTCAGACCCCAAATGGGGGCCCAGTCTCTGCTCTCGGCTCATGCTCCCCTCCAGGGCTGCCCACCCCCTCGCCACACCCCAGCTCTCTCTCTCACACTCACACTCATACACACACACACACACTCCACTTCTTTTGCTGAGTCACTGGAGGGTCCCCTGCATTATCATGACCCTCCCCCCTGAATGCCACGTCTCCCAAGAACGAGCACATTTTCTGACAACCAGATGGGATGGTCACATCTGGGAAACCCAGCACCGTCACATGCAGCGACCTGACACACAGCCCGATGCAGGTTTCCGTGCTGCCCAGCCGTGTCCTGTGCGGCTCCTTTGTGGGGAATGCTGACAGCAGGGGAACCAGGGCCCCGTCAAGGATCCCGCCCAGGGGCCAGCTCTAGTCAAATCAGTTCCCTGCCAGAGCCTCGCGTGTCCCCAGAGCTGTGCAGACACCACCACACAGAGAAGGGCAGGGCCTGGGCCTCTGTGGCGCCTGTATGTGGCCCCCGCCCCCCTTGCCCCTGCTCTTTGCTTCTCCCATTTGTCAGTTCCCTCACTGGGTGCAGGGGGGCGCCTCCCCCTTTCTGCTTGACACACAATCTGTGGGTGAATTTCCAGGCTGTTCCCCCACATCTTTCACCCGGTTACTCTAGCATCATGGAGGCAGTCAGAAGACACAGGACTCACGCCACGTCGGCATGTCGCATGCGTGCGGTGGCTTGCAGAGGCCCCGTCTCCTGAGTCAGAGGCACGTCTGACCCTGGCTGGGGTTTGACTGGTGCTCTGGGGACAGCACAGCAGCAGAGCTTGGGGACTGAATGGGAGCTGAGGCCCTTCAGGCCAACATGGATCGGGTGACTCCCGAGGGAGCTCGCACTGCCCGGCATCCCCCGTATGCACAGCTGGGGGTGGGGACACCTGTCCCGTTGTCAGCAGAAAGTGAAGCTGCATCCATGTGTGGGCACCTGTGACCCCTGCACAGTGGGGCCAACCAGCCCCACCCTCTGCTCTGCTGGGAGCCCCGCCCCCTGCAGGGGCCCTGTAGAGGACTCCCAAGCAGCCCTGACCCCGCCCCCCAGCCCCAGGACCCACTGAGAGTCACAAGTCAGCCACAGGAGGGCAGCCTAGCCTCTTTCCCTGATGGCGTGGGGTGGAAACCTCCAAGGGTGTATTCCAAGCGTGAGCGTGATTTAAGGCACATGTAAACCCCTTGCCTCAGCAAACCTTGACACCAGAAAAGCCATCGCTATGAGAACAGAAAGCGAAGCCCTCAGCACAGGCAGACGGCTTGTGTCGGTATTCTTGAGACGTCCAAGCCCCTCCCTCAACATGGATTTACCGTTTCAAGGCCATTCCAACCAACCCCCCAGCAGGCTGTTCTTACAGAAAATGGCAAACCGATTCTGAAATTCATAAGAAAATGCAAAGGACAGAGAACAGCAAAGTCAGTGATGGGCAGATCTGGAGGATGCACAGACCTGACCTCTGGCCTCAGCACAAGGCTGCAGAAACCATGGGCCGTGCGTCCCATCATGACAGACGGACCCACGGACCCGAGCAGAGGGGGGGAGAGACCCACACAGACGTACAGGTGGTCCTCAACGAAGGCCCCGAGGCAACTCGGTGGGAGCAAGGGCAGGCTCTTTGATGAGTGGAGCTGCAGAGACTGGACGTGTAACCGAAAACAACAGAACGGAGACCCACACTTCACACCTAGACGCCCCGGACTGGGGGCCCGGGCCCCACAGCCCTGCCAGGCGGGGCTGGGCCGCCATGTGGTCCAGGCGGGCGTGTGTCCCTTGCTCAGAAGCCCGGGGGGCCAAATGCATCACCCTGTCCACCCCAGCCGTGCCCTCGGGAAGCACGTCCCTGACAAAAGCCACAGGCACCACATCCTTAGCCCACTGAGGGGGGCACGTGGACAGCGGGACCCGGAGGACCGACAGTCAGTTCTCGCTCCTTCGTTCTGGTCTGTTTCTGACTCGGCTGCACTGAACATAGGTTACTATCTCAGTCATTTAAAAAGCAATCATTTTTTTTTTCTAAGTAAAAGATGTCTACCTAGTTTTGTAAAACCTTAACATAATGGTAAAGAGAGAACTAACCCCACAGACATCCCGCCCCCTGGTTACTCAGCCGGACACGGACCCAGGCACTGCCGAGACGGGGCCGGGCAGGTGTAACGGACAGGGTACCGGCTCGCTGACTCTAACAGGGGGAGATTATTCTGGGAATTCAGGGTACAACCCCGTCATCACCCGAAGCCCCAGAACAAAAGAAGAGAGTCCCGAGGAGGAGGAGCTGAGGAATGAGAGAGGCCTCCAGAACCTGAGAGCAGCCCCTGGCCCACCGCAGTGAGGAAGCTGGACCCTCAGCCCCACAGCCGCAGTGAACCAGCCCTCGGCTGGGCCTCCAGCAGGGCAGCACCCTGCACACCCTGCCTTCAGCTCTGGGCTCTGAGGAGGACTCCTACCTGCCCAGCCGAGAGGCAAGGCATGCATGGTGCGGCTGCAAGCAGCTACATTTGTGGCAGCGGGTTCTGACGCGACAGCGGACGGAGGCACACGTCATTTTCCGTGCATCCCGGGCGCCCTGGCCCTGCCTGCGGCAGGTCCGCACCCGTGCACTCTCCAGGCCAGCGCCCCTCCCAGGCCACCAGGAGAAGTCCCCGACCCCAACCGCTGACCGCAGGGCAGGCCCATTCCCCAGTCTGGGCAGCGATGCCTCTGCTCTCACCACGGACTCTCACGTCCTCCTAGCGGGACACTGGTCCCCCACATGTCCCCAGAGATAAGACAACAAGAAACAAACCCTGGGAAAGAGAAGTATATGGCCAAGCAGCCGCTCTGCCCTGACTTCTGGGGCAGCTTCTTCCCGCAGAGGATCCCCAAGGTGACAGGGTGGCGAGGGGGCAGCGCAGGCGCCCACCAGCCGACTGACCACTCCCCCTGGTGGAGCTGGTGTTCGTGAAGGACAGGAGCCCCTCGCCCAGCCACATACACACATGCATGTCCGTGCACTGCACTCACACACACCCGCCCCCCACTCACACACACACACCCCCACCAAGAGCTTTACCTCCTAATAAAGACACAGTGGACTGTTCCTCGATTTCTTCTGTTCTGGAATCTTCTGAGACGTTGCCTCCAGCCAAGGGAGGAGAAGTGACCGGGGGAGCCTCGGGGAAGCTGGGTTCCAGGGGCGTGCCCTGGCAAGGCGAGGGCGGGAAAGCAGCCCGTTAGCCAGCGAACTCAGGCACCCTGTGAACGGGTATGCTGGCAGACGGCAGGTTCAGATTTATTTGGGGTGTGAGATAAGATCTTTCTCGACTCTGAGAAAGACGAGGTAAGAAGCCATCGGGACTTCATCTCAGGCGGGAAGAGGTTCAGGGTCCTCCACGGCTGTTTTCTTCTGAACAGCCCATGGGGTGGGGGCCCCTCGAGTGGCCGCCCCCACCTGGGGAGCCCAACAAGCCACCGGAACCCCCGTGCCCACCAACTTCCCCCATGTGAGGGAGGGACCAGAGCCCACTCCCTGGGTTCAGGGCCCAGGGCGGCCCCGCAGCAACACTCCAGAGCCCTGGCTCCTTGCTGTGGTCCCGACAGACGAGGACAAGCGGTCGACACTGTCACCGCCGCCTCCGACGGAGGGAGCTCTGACGGTTCCCTGCACACACAGGGCGTGGCGGCAACGAGGGCCCCGACTGGGCGCTCCACAGCTGGGTGACTGCCACCCACCTCCACCCAGGGGGGATGAGGCTGCTCTTCTCTGAAAACTGGTCTCCCCTGTTCCCAGAGGCACCATGGAACTGAGGACGTGGGTGCAAGTGGACGTTCAAATACGCAGGCGAGACACTTCTTGCATGCGGCCACCCTATATTTCCAGGGGGGACACTGTGTATGGGGGCTCCCCCCACAGCCAGGTGGGTGAGCAGCAGCCAGAGCTGGACACCAGGCCTCCCCCTGTAGCTGGGAACGCCCCCTGGACCAGACCCCCCCATCCCTGGAGGCTTCTCTGACACTCAGAAGCCAAGCTCACCACCAGTGTCCTGCTAGTGCGTTCCTGACCACCTGGGAGCCTGGCCAGGGACAGGCAGCGGGCTCGGGGTGAGACTGCCTAAATAGGGACCCCTTTTTTTTGTCTTTGACCCTCCAGGCTACGAAGGGAGGCCACCAAGCTGTGGCATTTCCTGCCTTGGTTCTGGTGCAGCCCAGACACCACAGGGCTGCGGGGTCCCTGCAGCATCCCCAGTGGCTGGCGTGCGTCCCACAGGAGCCTGGCGGGCCAGAGTGCACGTTTCCCAGTCCGGCCCCCGTCTGTGAGGAGGAGGCTCAGAGGGCGAGGAACACACGAGCCGTCCGACACTTGGGGGACTGTCCCGGGCCACCACACACTGACCCCTGTCCAGGGGCCCACCAGGCACCACGGTCTGCACGCAGGTGGGCCAGCCCCCTGGCCTTGCTTCCCTAAGAGCCACCTGCCCCTCCTCCACCCTGGCAAGGCCAAGGGTCTCCATGCCCCACCTGGGGGAGGGTGCCGACTGTCCCTCCCAGGGCAGCTCAGCACTTGGCCGGTCAGTCCCTGGGCGAAGACACCGAGAGGCAGACGGTGGAGAGGAGGGGCCCAGCCCCTCCCACATCCCTGAGACACACTCCACCTGCATGTTGTTTCAGGCAGTGTGAGCTGGGAAGCTCACTGAGTTGGCCTCGGGCGGCCCTGCACAGCTTTCCCCTTCTCTGACCCACAGACCGCCTAGTCCCTTAGGGCCCTACCAGCTCCTTCCTACCTACTGGTAGGACAATCAGAATGTCAAGGTCAGCTCAGGGACCAAAGGAAACGTGAAGAATGACAAAAAATGGCTTTAAGCATCCCCGAGAGACGAGAGGGAAAACGGAGCCCAGGCTGGGATGAATGGGGCCCTGGACGGAGACCCTGCTACTACTCACCGTTTCCTTCCGGAGAAGCCCCCGGGTCTCCTCCTGCCCACTTCCGAAGTCTCCTGACGCCTGAGGGAACCACAGGAAACGAGGAAGAAGCTGGTGACGGAAGCCCCGGCACCAGCAGGGCCTGGAGAGCAACCTGGGGGGGTCCCGCCTGTCCCATGCCCATTCCAGGCTGGGGCAGGAGGGAGAAGGCAGACAAGGGGGTGGGGGGAGCATTTTTTGTGACCTCCAAGGGGGAAGCGGCCTTCCTGTGAGCACTGGCCACTGGTCACCAATGAGGCACGTCCGGTCAGGCCAATTAGAACCACCCATTGGAAATCAGTTTGGCTCCTAGCCAGACATATGGAGAACTACAGAAAAACATGTTCCTTGCTTTCCACCTGTCACCCTGCTCCTGGGCCACTGGCCTGGGCAATGGCCAGGCTTATCAGCATACTGGCCACATGGTGGACACGGAGCAGCACGGAAGGCAGCTGAGGAAACAGGACGAGGTGACCTTGCTCTGTTCACAACTGTGGTCACTGGGGGCAGGTTTTGTCATCTGGAGCACTCCCCCCACCCCCCCAGCACATGGCCGTCCTCCTGTCTGTCCACACCCAAGCACAGGTGGATCTGTCCCCTCAGGTCCCATGTGAGAGTGTGCACACACACACATTTTGCCCCACTGACTATGATCGACTGTGTCACTCACTGTGTCACTCACTGGCTGTCCTGGGGACAGTTTCCACCCAGCACTCACTTTATATTTTATGTGTGTTTTGAATGGAGAGTTCCAGGGAAAGGGAGGCTCTTTTTCATGCTACAGGGCAACTGAAAATGCTACCAGGTTCCTGGTGCCCCAAATGGCATCTTTCCGAGAGACCTTTCCAGTCTCATCACTTTGGGGTTCTCAGGGGCAGAAGGCCAGCCCCCATTGACTTGGACTCTCCTCCCACAGAGTGGGGATGGGGTGGGGGAGGGAGACTCACCCCGTCATCATCGTCATCATCATCGTCCTCCAGGCAGTGTGTGGGGCTCACTTGGGGGTCCCTGCGCACCCTCAGCTCCGCGATCATCCCCTAAATGCGGTGGGAGAGACACGTCACCGGCGGTCCTGAGGCAGGCGGCGGGGGCACAGAGGGACCCTGACTCATGGATCGGGACACTGTCTGAGGTCAAGGTTTCAGCGGGTGACATAAACCATGATGAGAGGGGCCCCTGCCCTGGGCCAGGCGAGGGCTCCTCAGACGTAGCAGGAGGCGGCATTGGATTAACCAGGCGGCATTTAGGTCTCATTCTCTTTGCGATGTCACCTTTCCGTGAAACAAGTGAGAAGCCGAGGACAGAGCAGACCCCAGTGCCTGGAGCGAGCTCTTGGTGCCCTGTGCACATGGGCTCCTCAGCCCCGAGTCTGTTTCATCCATTCATTCGCTCACCCACTCACCCACCCTCTCCACACACGCCCGCCCACGTGCGCTCAGTCCTGCCCTGGGCACCAGGACACGGCACTGCACAGGGGCCTGCCCCCTCGGATCTTGGTGTCTAAAAGAGGGGACAGGGCTGTAAGACAAAGACGAGGTGTGACACTGAAAGCGGTATCCCCGAGGGACACAAGGCAGATGGCACGGCAAGCAGGGGCAATGTCCTGAACTGTGGGTGCAGAGGGCCCACTGTGTGGAGAGGACAGAACCCCCGCTTCAACAGGAGGCCCTAAGCCCGAGGCAGGGAGCGGGGGTCGGTTGCCAGCTCGGGGACAGCACATGTTCACAAGGACCTCAGCCATGGCTGCAATGGGACCTTCTCTGCAAGGCCCCATGATCCCCAAAGGGTAAGGATGAGGGGGTGGCACTGAATGCTCAGAGCTCAGTGCGTGAAGCTGGGGACCCAGGGCCTCCCAGTGCCAACGGGGCTCCCACAAACCCAGAAGGGCCCTGTGCCTGGGGCATGTGACGCTGCCGCCAGGACACAGAACAGGCAGGCTCTGCTGTGCACGGTGACTTCTGTCTGCGATGCCACTTTCTAAAAGGTTCCCCACCAGGAGACTACGAGCGTTCTCAGTGCTTTTCCTAGCGTTTTCTGTTTTCTACTTAACACCGTAATCCACTGGGATTTACTTCAGTGTGTTTTTCCCCCCACAAAGGCCATGTTTTGTCAATTCGGAGGCACACATTTTAAATACTCTTCAATAGAAAGCCGCAGGGCAGAGGTCGGCAAAGGGCAGAGGTCGAGGAACGTTCTCTGAAAAGGGCCGGCTGATCCGCTTGCCCAGGCCTTTGTCACGAGGGCTGTGTGGTGCCAGGAAATCGATCAGACAACAGGGAAAAGATGGGGCATGGCTGTCTAACCAAACTTGGCCCTACAAAAACAGGTGGCAGGTGGGGCATGTCCCAGGGCCATGTGCTGGCTCCAGCCAAGGCCATTCCGATTATTCCTCCAAGTGCCCTTCAGACTCCCCCTATCAGCCGACCCTTGATCTCACGACCTTCTTGTTCCGCACCAACAAGGAGCATGTGACCACAAAGCACCAAACACCCAGCTGAGCCCTTGCCTAGGGCTCCCCCTCATCTTTCGAGGCTCGGCTCAGGCCTCCTCCTCCAGGAAGCACCCCTGGACTCCCTCCTCAGAAGAGTTAGCCTCTCTGGGGGCCAGTTCTACCTGACTCCACGTTCTCCTTACACCCCCACTGCTGACGGTGAGGCCTGTGGGGCGGTGGTGTCCCATTCCCCTGCGTGCGTGTGGGCACAGGTGTAGGGGAGGTGCACACACAGGTGTCCTCCACCGTCCAGGCTCCAGGGGCACCATCGCCCAGAAAAAGCACGCGCCATGCTGGACTTAAAAATGCAGGGTCAGCAGCAGCCTCATGTTCAAAATGCAAATTCTTGGCTCACCAGCCCTGCTGAAGGAGGGACAGGGAGGACCCCGGGTGACAGTGAGTCACCAAGATTGAGAACTCCCGGGGACGGCAGGAGGGGCCAGATGGTGAGAGACTGGAATGCCCCTTGGCCGCACTCTGTGTGTGGGGGTGGGGCAGCGGAGCTTCCAGCAGGCGGGAGTCAGGGCGCTGGTCCCCTCCGCGACCATCCACACGCTGGCACTGGCACTGCCTGCGAGGCCCTGGGCGTCCAGGCCCGCCACAGGCCCGAATGAAGAGGGCGGAGGAGCTCGGGTTCTGGCCGCCCGCCTGCGGCTGGCGCTTTCCCAAGGACACAGCTACTTGGGGTTAGACAGATACCACTAGTGCAAAAGCCACGAGCCCCACTGCCAATACTGAACAAACTCAGAACCAAACATTATGAAATCCAGGAATTTCACTAGTAAAGCCCATGTAAAACACGTCCTACCACTGCCATGCCACAAGCCGCATGTCTTAAAGTTGTGTGTGGGTGACCGGGTCCCTACACTGTGAAAGCGAGTCGCTGAAGTCACTGGTGTTGGGGCTGCCTCCCTGGGACCCCAGGATGCTCTGCGGGTGGCCTCAGACCCACCCCTGCTGGAAGGGCATGTCCTAGCTGGGCAGTGGGCCGGATAAGCCTGTACGCAGCGGGGGACATAGCACTCCCAGCCCTGCGTCCCCCCCACCTCACCCCTACCTCTTGGCCCCTCCTCCCTAGGTTGCCCTGGTCCCTTGTCACCTACCCCAGCCCTGGCTGTGACGGGCCCCGCCCCACTGTCCACTCTCTCGTACTCCAGACCATCTCACTGGCATCCTGCCAGACTCCCCGACTAACTGTGTGAGAGCATCCGGCTGCCCCGGGGTTTCTTCCCGTGGGGTCACGCCGGGCAAGCTCCTCCATTACAGACACCTCCATGCCAGGGGTCAGGACCCCCCCCCCCCCCCCCCGCACCGGCAGCTGCAGCACTGTGTCTAGGTTACACCTGCATCCATCAGTCCCCATGAGTGACAGGGTTCCGAGTGTCAGGGGTGAAGCGGGGTGTCAGGTGGAGCAGGGTCAGCGCGACCTCAGAGGCCCCAGAGCCCCTCAGTCCGGGGTGGCGGATCTGGTGCCACTGGGCGTGGGGGGGCCACGGTGGGAGGAGGACTGTGGGGGTCGAGGTTGCTCGCATCTTCCCTGCCTGCTCCGCTCTGTCCTCAGCATCAAGCCTGTCCCAGTGACCCCAGCCTAGCGGGCCGGTGGGCAAGCTCTGGTCTTCAGGGGGCCAAGCACTTATTTATGTGCCGCAGCCAACAAAGCCGCATGTGAGGAGCGCTGACAACGGCCGCACTCCCCACTGAACACAGGAGAGAGAACGTGGGGTGTGCCAGGAACGGGGCAGGCCCGGCCCTGCCTGCCCGCAGGCGACGGACAACGGTCCAAGGGACCTGTGGGTGGCTGGTCTGCCGCACAGACACTGGGGCCCAGAGACGGAAAACCCGGACTGAGAGGAGGGTGGCTTCACAAAGACAGAAGCAAACAGCGTATGAGGACATGGGGACACTTCCCACAAGGAGAAAGGACAGCAAAACAGTGTGACCACGGAGCGTTTGAAACGATAAATAAGCAGAGGGACGGTAAACACGGAACAAGGGTCGGCAGGGCATGTTAATAAACAAGACACTGTGACATACGTCCTTGGAATAAACGACTTCCCGGGGGTATTTATGATGAATCTGACGAGAAGAATAAACCGGAAAAGACCAATGAGGTTCCAGACGTTTGCACAGACGGGAACCATAAACGTTCTATAAGGACCCGGGGGGAGGGTGGGGAGGCTGGTCTGGGGGCACGCCCAGGTTCCTCCCCGCACCCCGAGCTTTGGTTTCTGCCAAATCATATAAATAACATGACCTGAGTGATTCTTTCTCAAGAATCCCAACTCGGAAAGTCTGAAAAACCTTGTCCTAAACCAACCTGCACCAGACCACAGACCGCTCCTCTCGCCTAGCTGGAGTCTGACCAGGCGTCCACCCAGGAAACTCCTGAACTTCTCGTCTGCAGGGACTAGGAGCCCACGGAGCCGCACCGGACAGTGAGGTCGGCGGGAAGCAGGGCCCACAGCCCAGACCCAAAGAGCAGCCTTGAGCTGCCTGTGTCCGCCTCTGACCCTCCAAGATGTCGCTGGGATGGTGAGCAATGCCCTGGGTGTCTCCTCCAGCCCAGATTTACCCACATAAACACTTTAAATATCCCAACGGTTTTTAAAAAATGCAAGGTAAAAAGGCAAATGACACACTTGGAAATAACAATGGCAGCACACAAAACAAAGGGTCACTTTCTTTCATATGTAAAGCGTATGTGAAAACCAAAGGAAATGTGTGAACCCACCAAAACAACAATGGGAAGAACACAGGTCCGTCACAAAAGAAGAAATACAAACAGCCCATGCAAAATGTGAAGTCTGTCTTCACCGGCGACCACGACCTGCCAATTAAAACGCCCAGCCCCGGTGTGCCTCGGTACCCGACGGGTAGTTTTGTTTTGCAACAATGCACAGGGCCTGGGGAGGCTGGGGGGCAGGGGGGTGGAGCCTCCGGTGCCCTCACTGCAGGGGATGTCCTCCCGCAGCCCTGGGAGCTCTACACAGCCCCGGTCCCCTGTCCCCGATCCCCAGTCCCCATCCGCACAGGGGCAGCTTTCCCCTTCCTCTGTCAAAGACGTATGGGACAATGGCATACTTTTCCAGCTAGAAATGCCGCGGAGGTCACACAACAAACTGCCAGTAAACACAGCCCCGCCCCCAACACGCGGGCTCTCCGTGACCCCTTCCAGTTAATCATGTTTGAGGATCAAAATGGAAACACAAAGAGGCCCAGTGTGCTGCCAAAGTCCCGCTGGCTCCCCGACCCCACGGGTGAAAGTTTCTGCCAAAGGGGAAAGGGCAGCTTTCAGAACCCGAATCTCCAGGACTTAGAACAACTTTAATCAAGCGGTTTTTGTCTGGGCAATAATTAACTTTCTGTCCCCTGAAGACACATCCCGCATCAGCACACACAGGGACCCCTGTCTGGGGCGTGCCAGCTGCAGACCGGCTGTAATGTTAGAATTGAATTGGGGCCCGCGGAGGGAGCCCACGCGGCGTTTCCAGGGGGCGGGGTTCTACCCAAAGGTTCCAAGTATAGGGGCTGAGGGCCCAGGAGAAAGACCCTCACCCAGGCTCTGGAGTCCGCCTCCCCTGCAATGAAGGCCAGGGTCATGGTCAGGGTCATGCTCAGGGGGAGGAGGCTCCCCTGGGCAGGGGATGACACAGTGGAGACAGCCACCTGCCCGGTGCTGCTGGGGATGTCTCGCCCACACTGCTCTGAGTGGGCGGCTAGCAGTTTGGGAAAACAGTAATAACAGCGTGTGAGTGATGGTGACACTGGACGTGCAGGCCTGGCCCAGCCTGGTGGGTGTGCAGCCTTCACGGGGTGCAGCCGACCCCCCCAGAGGGCCCATGCCCACTTCTACCCTCCGCTGTTGCCATCTAGGAATTCTTAATTATGAGCCAGGGGCCCGCTGCTTGCATTGAGCACAGATGGTGGCAGAAGCTAGCATCCAGTCAGGAAGGGGGTCCCAAGGGGGCCTCAGAGAAACCACTGCAGCCTGGGGAGGCCCTTGCTGGTGGTGGTGGCCAAGGGACCAGAGTGCCAGGGAATAAAAGACATGCTGGGTCCAAGCAGACCGAGGTCAGGTGGGGACTGATGGGCACGGCCCCTTGTCCGAGTGGACCCCAAGGGCGGTGCAACCCTCAAGCAGCAGCCGTGGTGTTTGTTACCTGGAACTTGTCAGGGTCTGCGTCTCCGCCCTGAGCCACGAAGAGGCCGGAGCCGGGCTCCAGCTCCAGGCCTCGTGGAGATCGCACCAAAGGCGCCGACTGGACCTCCTCGCAGTCCACAAAGAGTGTCACGGTGTCACCGTCCACGCTGAGTGCAAAGCGTGTCCACTGGCCCACGAAGGCGGGCAGGCGAAAGCTGGCGGCCGTGTGCGTCTGGGCCGCCCCGGGCTCGGTGTAGAGGAACTGGATGTGCTGGTGGCCGTCGCTCACGCCCGACAGCTTCACGCCCACTGAGATCACCGCCTGGGCCGTGTCCGTGATGGCGAAGAGCACCCCCGCACCCTCGGTTTGTGGCCGCACGTGGAAGAGCAGCGAGAAGTCACGGAAGAACGGGCTGGGGAAGTGGTACTGGGCCGCCTGGCCGCTGTTGGCGTCGGATCCAAAGACGTAGGCCGGTCCCACGTCAGGGTCGTCGGTCTGGGTGATCTCTGGGGGCAGGGGCTCCCCGAGCAGCTGGAGGAGCCCCACCTCTGTGCCCACTTTCTCTGCAAAGAGGAGAAAGACACCTCGTGAGGCTGCACGTAGAGCACAAAGGGGAAACCGAGTCATTCACCTGGCACCTGCCCTGCTCCTCTGGGCTCGGCTGGCCAGGGATGTGGACGGACACTCCGTCTCATTCAGAAGCATGTCAGGCCAGGACACGGTGGCCACAGGCCACTGCACCGTCCCCTCACAAGCGTACATGCCCAAGGGGGGATGGGGCGCAGCAGGGTGCATCCCACACCAGCGTGGCAGGAGAGAAGCAAGGTCACAGCGGGGTGGGGTGGGGGAGGGATCGGGGGTGGTATGTGTCTGGGGTCACCAAGGAGCCTACTGCAAAGGGCTGGGGGTCCTGAGCCCACCCACAACCCTGCCCTGCACCCTGTCCTCACCCCCATCACCACCCCCCAGCTCAGACTCCACCCCCACTCATCCTCCCCACCCCACGCTGGGACCCACAAGAACAATGCAAGGCACGGGCAATAACATCACTCATTCCCTAGTAAACGGGGAGAAGGAAGCCGCACGACAGGGTGTACCCTGCAGCTGTGTCCTCATCGGGAGCCGTCCCGGAGACACACTCCTAGGAAGGCAGAACACGAGAGCGGCTGTGTCTCCCAGAGGCCCCAGCTCAGCCCGATCGGGTCCCGTGGTTCCCTGTCTCCATCGCACCTGCTACAGCGAATCACCCCAGCCCCCAGGTCAGTCAGGGTTTACGAGGTGGGATGGCCTGGTTGAAGCTGTTGCACAGGGCTTCTGGGAGGTACAGACTTTCCTCCCCTTACCCCATGTCCACACTGGGGTGACCTGGAGAGCAGCCTCGTGATGGGGGTAACCACCGGCGGGAGGACCGCTCTCCCAACCCACCGGTGTTCACACTACTGCAGCCCCACCGGCCTCACCTGCCCCTGGACCACCCGGACGAGGCTCATCCAGCCCTTTTATTCACTCTCCTCAGGAGCCCACCATCAGAACAGCCCACATGTGTCCTCCACCTCGGGCCATCAGTGTCACAGAGCGTGAGTTCTAAATGACACCCCACCATTTGGAGGCCCCTCGGGCAGCATGAACCCAGGTTGGGACCCGGCGGTGCCAGGTCCTTTCCCCTCATTTCTTGTCTGTCCAGAAGGGGCCAGAGGCCCTGCCGTCCACAATGCTGACCATGGGTCTGAGCAGGGCCTGACCTGACCGTGCACCTGGACCTGCCCAAGCCGTTGGGTGCAGTGCTTCCTGGGAGTACGGGGCCACTAGTAGCTGGGACCGATGCCCCAGGGACCAGGAGTGCTGAGCGCTGGGGGTGGGAGGGAGAGCAGGGCTATCTCCCCACGCAGTGAGTGTGGTCACTGCTGGACGCAGGAGAGGGGCAGACACCAACTCGAGGAGAGACTGGTGCATCCGTACCTTCCCCCGTAGACCCACTTTGCCAGGGGGAGCCCGGACTCTGGGGAGAAGTTGCCCAGGGCCCTGACCCAAGGCCTGTCCTCTCAAGTCCACCCCGCCTGCACTCCGGGTGGGGTCTGCCTCCAAAGTGGGAGCCACACAGCGGAGACGTGCTTCTGGGAGGGGGCTGTGATGCGCGGGTGTCCTGAGGAAGGCTGTAGTGAGCAAGTACGTGTGAGTGTGTGAGTGTGACCGTGAGTACGAGTGTGTGTGTGCGCGTGTCTGTTTCCGTGTGAGGGGCACCTGGTGTTCCAGCCCACCAGCAGGGCCAGGCTGACCTGGCGCTCCCTGGAGCAGGCAGAAGGAAGAAATGCTGAACCCCAACTTTCTAAGGCAAGTTGGCCTCCAAGAGTCCCTGAGAACAAAAATGAAGACAGGACAAAGAGCCACCACAAAGAGACAAGCACTGGGGTGCCTGCCAGGGCTGGTTCCCCAGGTCAGAGGCATGGCTCTGCGTGGTCCTGACTCCCCGCCACGTGGGCAGCATGGCCAGCCATCCGGGGTGCCCTCTGGCCTCACTCACAGCTCTTGCAGGTAAGATTCCCCATGCAGACAGAAAGTGAGGGTCAGCCAGGCGTGACACAGCCAGCAGCCTGGCCTCAGTGGCCTGGCCTCTGTGCCTGCTGAGGGCAAAGGGCCCCCCAAGAAAATAGGGGACCTTTTAGGAAGACCCTGTCCTTGGAGGAGGTGAGTGGTCTCTTCCCACTCAAGGACAGACTGCTGTCTACCAGGGCAGCAATTGCCATGACGGTCCCTTTGTTTCAGAAGTACCCAGGGCCTGAGTGTCCACTCGGGAAGATGTTTAAGATTGGGAAACAGGACTGTGACCAGCTTGGGTTCCAGAGGTCATAGAGTGCTGACTCCGCTGTCCCCAAAGTATGCTCCACCGCCACCCCAGCCCACGCAGAGCTAGGACATTTCCAAATCAATTAAGAGCGAGATGCAGCAGCTGTCGACTTTCTGGGCCGGAATACAGCAGCATGTTTCACAGGCAGCCCTAGGGACCTCAGAGATGCGCAAGCAGCTCCTTCTCTGAGTTCTTCCATTTCCTTTCCGTGACATTCCTCGGGTTCCCATCGGGAGCAGGACTCGAATGCCAAGGCCCTAAGATCACTGGCCGGTCGTCCAGTCCCAGGCACCGTGAGCGCGAACGGAGGATGCAGCCGCCTCCCTGCACAGCTTTTGGCAGCTGCTGTGTGGGAGGCGTGACCCAAGACACGGAGTCCACTATCTTGGGCAGGAAACCAACATCTTTCCAGAAAGCGAACTGTCCATTCCCAGCTGCTCTCTGAAAGCTCCGAGGAATGCCTTCCCAGAATGCAGTGTCCCGGAATGCGGTGGGTGACACCTTTAGCAAGCTGGAGCCCACCTGGTGGCCTACCACCAGGTGGAGAAACTGGGGGACTTGCCTCGTTGAAGATGGCTTTCCTTTCAGCAAACAGGCCAGCCTCAACCAAGTTCATCCCAGGTATGCAAGGCTGGTTCAACATTTGAAATCAGTTAACAGAATCCATCACACCAAGGCTAATGAAGAAAAATCATAAGATCACATCGAAACTGCAGAAAAAGTATTCGACAAAATCTAATACCCATTCCTAACAAAAACTGTCAGTGACCTGGGAAAGCAGAATGTCCTCCACTCGATGAAGAACATCTACACAAACCCTGCCGCCGACATCACACTTCATGGTGAGAAACTAGGACTGCTAGTCAAGTCAAGAATGTGCCCTCTCCCTGCTTCTTTTCAACATCACACTGGAAGTCCTAGCTAAGGAAGTAAGACTAGAAAAGCACACGAAATGACAGAGGTTGGGAGGAAAGAAATAAAAGTGTCTGTCTGCAGAAAATATCATTGTCTACGTAGAAAATTCAAAATAATTAACAACAGCAGCAAAGCCACCTCCTGGAGTTACCACGTGATACAGCAAGGCTGCAGGGCACAAGAGTAATATGCAAAAGTCAATCACTTCTCCACACACCAGCAGTGAACAAGTGGGATTTCAAATCAAAAACAGTATATACTATTTACAGAATACCAAAATTAAATGCTTAGACAGAAGTCAAGCAAAATAAGTAAAGACCCAGGTGAGGAAAACTATAAAACTCTGACGAGAGAAAGGAAAGAAGCCCTAAATGAGCGTAGAGACAGTCCATGTTCATGGACAGGAAGGCTCAATGTCGCTGAGACGTCAGCTCTCCCCAAGCCGGTCTACGGACTCACTGCCGCCTCCATCTAAGTCCCAGCCAGCGACTCTGTGAATAGCAACAAACCAACTTGAACGTGAACATGGAGAGGCAGAGACCCAGAATAACCAACACAATACTGAAAAAGGACAAAGGTGGGGGGCTGACACTCCCTACCTTCAAGACTTACTCTACACCTGCAGTAATGAAGACTGTGAAATTCTTGAACCAAGAAAGTGACCAACAGAACAGAACAGAGAACCCAGGAACAGACCCGCATAGATACAGTCAACTGATCCTTGGCAAAGGAGGAGAGACCATGTAATGGAGTGAAGATCTTTTCAACAAATGATGCTGGAACTGCTGACAATCAACGTGCAAAAAATTAAATCTAGACACAGAACTGAGACCTATTTCAGAAGTTAACCAAAGTGGGTCACAGGCCTGAATGGAAAATGCAAAACTATAAAAGTCCCAGAAGATAATGTGGAAAAAAGCTCTCACTGGCCTTGGATAAGGCAATGGCTTTTCAGTACAACACCAAAGGCACAATTCAAGACAAAATATCCTTGATAAGCTGGACTTTGTTTAATTTCTTTGAGATCAGAAACTTCAGTTTTACAAAAGGCACATCAAGAGAATGGCAATACAAGCCACAGACTGGAAGAAAATATTTTTAAAACATGTGTCTGATCAAAGAAGGTCCACCCACAATATAACAAGAATACTCAAAACTCAACAAAAAAAACACAACCAATTAAAAAACGGGCCAAAGACCCTAACAGACACCTCCCCAGAGAAGATGTAAGTATGGCAAATAAGCATATGGAAAGATGCTCCACATCACACTCAACGGGGAAACACAAATTCAGACAACAACGAGACACCACCTCACACCTATCGGAACGGCCGCAGCCCGGACCACGGACAACCAAGTGCGGGCAGGCACGCGGGGCCCCAGGAACGCTGCGTCCCTGCTGACAGAGGCACAACACGGCGCAGCCGCACTGGCTCCTTACAGAACTAAACACACTCCTACCCTGCGATCCCGCAATCACACACACACTTGGGTATTTACCCGAAGGACTTGAAAGCTCATTTCCACACAAGAACCTGCACACAGATGTTTATAGCAGCTTTATTCCTCATTGTCCGAACTTGGGAGCAACCAAGATGTCTTTCAATAAGGGAGGGAGTGAATAAACCGTGGAACATCGAGACAATGGAATATTATTCAGTGATAAAAACACATGAGTTTTGAGGTCATAAAACAACATAGAGGAAATGTTCATGGATATTAAGTGGGGGAAAAACAGTTTAAAAAAGCTACATATACTATATTATTCCAGGTCGATGACATTCTGGAAAAGGTAAAACTGAAAGACAGTATAAAGTTTGGTACCTGGCCCTTATTACGTGAAATGTTAAAGGGACTTATCTAAGAAAAAGAAGGTAATCAAAAATATATACAGTAAAATGACAACAAACTCCCAACTATCAACCACTGAACCTAAAACAGAAACAAAAACAAAGGAAACAAACAACTAGAACAGGAACAGAATAAAAAAAATGGCAATCACATGGAGGGTTATCGGGGGGAGGGAAAGGGGCAGAAATGGGGGAAAAGGTACAGGGAATAAGAAGCATAGATGGTAGGTACAAAATAGACAGGGGAAGGTTAAGGATAGTACGGGACATGGAGAAACCGAAGAACTTGCACGTGCGACCCATGGATGTGAACTGCGGGGAAAGGGATCCCCATCCCTGAGGGAAACATTCTCCAATACCAGAGCGGGGCTGGAGCCTTCCTGGTCCCTCCCCTCCAAGCCAGGCTGTAGATGGTTCCCTACTAAAAATAAAAAGCCTAAGGAAGGCCCTGATCGCTGTGGCTCAGTGGGCTGGGCATCGTCCGGCAAAGCAAAAGGTTGCTGGTTCAATTACGAGTCAGGCCCATGCCTGGGTCGTGGGTCAGGTCCCCAGTAAGGGGCGTGTGGGAGACACTGATCCATGTTTCTCACATTGATGTTTCCTCTCTCTCTCTTTCTCCCCCCTCCCCCTCTCTAAAAACTAAAAAAGCAAAGGAGGGAGAAAACACCCATGGGACCCTCCCCACCCAGGCAACACCCAGGAGGGGCCCTGGTGAGACGAACGTCCGAAGCCCACCTCCAGCCCACTGCAGGGGCTGCAAGCGCAGTGACCATGGGGAGTGCTGACAGGAGAGTCCCCAGACCCTGCTCAGGACATGGCCTCCCTCGCAGGCTGGGGGCCCTGCCAGCGGTGCAGACGTCCAGTGAGAAGTCCCCTGTAGGCCACTCAGCTGACCAGGCCAGCTGCAGTTAGAGAGATCCCACACCCCGCCCCCGCCCACGGCAACAGAGACCCAGGGCCCAGGGCCCAGTTTGAGGCCAGCCAGCAGGTCTGCTGAATTCAGGCCCCGCCCGAGCCCCAAGGAGGAGGAGGTGGGCTGTGGGGAGCCACCAGGCTCCTTTCCATGGAAGGGCACCCCCTGTGGCGCAGCCCTAGCCACACACACTGGAGGGGGGCAGGGTAAGGAGGAGGCCCCTGCCGGCCCAGGTTTCAGATGTCTGGGCACCAAGTGTGGGTGGGGCGTGGGAACATGCAGCTCACTGTGGGCCCTGAACCCCTTCCCCAAGTCCCACCAGCTCACAGGGGCAGCCACAGGGCCTTCGGCTCTGCATGTACCACACACCGGGCCTCCCAGAGCGGGCCCCGTGTGGCTGTCCCTCTGCCGGACACCGTCCGGGCCACTCCTGCTTGGGCCGGGGCTCGGCCTCCCTGTCAGCAGCCCCATCCCCCCTCAGACCAGCCCCTGGTGCACCCCTTCCTCGGGGTTGGGCGCCACCCATCATCAGCACCTGTTCCTGCCCTGGCCGAGGCCTGCTCGACAACAGCCCCCCTTGCTTCACCCCAGGCCTGGCACAGCAGTGCCAGGGAGTCACCCACACATTCCTCAGGGGCTCAGCCACGGAACAGCCTCCTCGAGGTCCAGTGCAGCCACCCCGCCCCCACCAGCAGTGACTGCAGGGATGGATGAGTGGTCAAGGCCGCTCCCCACAGGGAGGGGGGGCAGGGCCAGACCGATAGCTAGGGGCCTGGAGGCTGCAGCTACCTTCCCCCTCCCGGACAAGAGGAGCAGGGAGACCGTGTCTGGAGCTCACGGGTCCCAGCTGGGGTGGCCTCACGTGAGCTGCACAGGCTCACTGACCGCTGGCCTGGCTGCAGCCACTCAACATTCAGAGAAGCACATCCTCTCTCCCTGCGGCATCCGCCCCCGCAGCCCCTCTGCCCAATCAGGCTGAGGCGACAGAAAGGACGTCAGACACCAGACGTAGGAGGGAATCCTGGCTCCCTCAGCATATCATGTTGCCGCTCTGTGCCTCAGTTCCCCCCCTGTGACTGAGAGTGTCTCAAAGGACTAAGTAAACTACAATCCTTGGGCAGGGGCTCCTCCCCACACATCTGCCCTCGTCATGCAGAGAACCTAGGGTTGGATACAGGCATCTCCAGACTTGTCTGCCCCGTGCAAAGGAGGCATTGCACTCCCCCTGCCTCCTGAGGGTTCGACAGGCACCTGCTCATAAAGGGCAACACCGGGCATGTGGGCGGCAGGTGCTGTGTGAGGTTCACACCAGCCCTGGCCGGGCTCATGCAAAAGGGCAAAAAGGAAACGGTGGGGTCGGTGGGCCGGCCGTTACCTGCAGCCGGCCCAATGAACACACAGTACCCGTCTTCCTGGGCAGGGAGCGAGGCGCAGGTGACCGGCAGCCTGCCCCCGTCCGAGTGGCTCCAGCACGCATCCTCCAGGACCTGGCAGAACTGGCGGCAGGGTGGCAGGGCGGGCAGGGGCCCAGGGCCGCAGGGCGGGGCCATCAGCAGGCAGAAGAACCAGGCGAGGAAGTGGTGGCAGCGCGACCGGAGGAGGCCCTCCCAGGCCCGAGCGGCCAGCAGCACCTCCTCGCCGCTCGAGTGGTGCAGGTGGTTGGGCAGCCAGGAGCGGCTGATGCCCAGGCTGCCGCAGACAGGCAGGGAGGGCGGCAGGGGCAGGCAGCGGCTGGAGGCGTGGCGGACAGGCTGCACTGCCGGGGTCAGTCGCTGGGACCCGAGCAGTGCGAAGACATTATTAGGAAGACCAGGCCCCACAGAACTAGCCACGTGAGACACCCAAGCACCGCCGTCCCCAGGGAAAGCCGAGAGTGAGATCTGAGACAGACTGGCGGGAGGGCCAGGGGAGAGAGCCGAGGGGGCAGCGTGCGTGCCCAGCGAACCCGTCACCAGGGGGAGCAGAAGTGGCGTGCGCTTGAGGCTGTCAGGGCGTGGGTGCCGTTGGCCGGGAAGGGCTGCCTCCAGCAGGAGTCCTTTGCCATCCGGGTCCGGGGGCCAACCTGAGGACTGCAGGCTCCCTTGGGGAAGGGCCCCGCCCGGCACGGAGAAGAGAGTTCTACCTGAGGACTTCGGTGGCACCGAGGGCACACTGAGCGTTGCCCAGGGCCCGTCCGGGGAGGGTGGTGGCTGGGTGGGTGCTGGCAGGCTGCCAGCCTCAGTCTTCTTGGTGTCCGGAGAGTGCAGGGCCCCACTGGTCAGCCAGCGAGCGGTCCCGTTCTCCTGGGGGGTGCTGGATGGCCCAGGGAGGGTAAGGGGGTCCGTGGGGGTGGCCGGTGCCAGAGTCTCCATCTTGGAAGCATCCTCGGCGGGGGTGGTGTCATCCCACAGCCGGACGAAGCTCCGGATGCCCATAGCCACGTTCAGGATCCTGGCGCCGACGCCAGCAATGTTCTCCGTGTCCTTCGTGTCTGGGCTCGTGCGGGAGGCAACGGAGGCAGGAGGGGAGGTGGAGGCCTTGCCCTGGGCAGCTTCCAGCCTCTCCGGGGGAGGCTCGGGGCTGGCAGAAGCCATCCCCTGCTCCGTGGGGCCATCCTGAGGGTCCACCTGTGTGATGATACCTTCTGTGGGCTGCACAGGTGGGCTGCCCGGGGGCACGGAGACCAAGGAGGCTGTGGACTCATTCGTCTGAGTGGACGACCACGGCCAGGTCAGCAGATCAGCCCAGGTGGCGGCGAAGCAGCAGGAAAACAGCAGCAGCAGCTGCAGCGGCCAGCCGAGGCGGCCGCTGGGGTCGGGAGCCATCAGGGCTGTGTGCACCACGGAGGGGAGGGTGGGCGGGAGTCTGCCGTCCGGGAGGTGGGGCCAGCCCGGCTCCCGCCCAGCCCGCCCACGGCTTGTAGCCAGCTCCCCCATTCATGTCTCCAGGCCATTCTCTCTCTTGCCTTTTCACTCGCACAGAGGAATAAAAAAGACAGCGACTCCTAAATCAAGATGACAGGCACTCTTGAGAACTTCTCACCCCTCCCTTGAGCAGCCACAGACTCCAAGAGGCCAAGTGGACATTTAAGCACATTCAGTGGAATCCCCAACTTCCTGGGCTGTGAGCCGGAGAGGCCTGGCTGTCTCTCTCCAGGTGGCTGCCGATCCCTGCGCTGGCTCGTCTCCGGGCCAGCCCCCTGACCCGCAGGGCAGCTTCTGAAAGGACCCTCTTCCTGGCCCCGTAGCCTGGGTGCCCCCAACAGAGCCCAGCTCCAAAGGAGATGTCCAGCACAGCCCCCCAGGGGCGTCTGCTCTGGACAGGGCTGGGACCCGCAGGGCACCGAGGCAGCAGCCCCCAGCCCCGCTTGCCCACCACCCTCTGCACTCAGAGCTGCTGCAGCCCCCAGCCCCGCTTGCCCACCACGCTCAGAGCCGCTGCAGCTGGGAACCGCTGGGGAAGCCTGGCCCGGGGCCACCGTCCTGCTGTAAAACTGAAACTTGTTGTGAGTCCAGTTCTTCTGTTGGAATGGTGGCTTCTGAGACATTCGACCTCAAGGAAGACCTGTGAGGGCCCCGGGCTCCCGCCTGCTCAGAGACACTGCTCCTCAGCCTGGCGGCCCTCCTGCCGCTTGCGCTGACACGGGGCTGCCCGTGCCCCATCTCACCCGAGACCAGGCCCTGGGCTCTGGCACGGGTGACACACGGCCTATGGTGACACCTCAGACTCCTTGCTCCACTGGTTAGAAAGGCTCTCTCGGGGGCCGATCCTGCTTGTGCCACGGTGACCAGTGCCTCTCAGGGTCTGGTGAGGGTCTGTGAGTTAACCCTTGAGAACTACGTGAAGGAGAACAGTGGCAGTGGGGCCCCGACACCGAGGGAAAGCCGGGTATCATGGGATGCATGGAGACTGACGTTGCCGCGAGAGCAGGTCCTGCACAGACATCCTCTCCTGCCATCCCTGCCCCCCTGGCCTCAGTCTGTTTGGTGGAGCGAGCGGGGACTGCGAGCTGGCCCGAGGCCATGAGAGGGGGCTGGTGAGGGAGCCCTGCCCGCAGCCCGGTGCCGGCCCGGTGTGGGGCCCAGTCCTGCCTTCTTGCAGCTCTGTCTTCGGCAGGCGCCTCTTCCGGGCCGCATCTCAGGCAGCGAAGGGACCTGCCAGTTGACTGGCACTGCTCCAGAGGGCGCACGCCAGGCCAGCATGCGTCTGGACAGTTCCCATTGTGTCCGGACTCCTTCCCTTGATACAACCGCAGATAACACTTTCTCTGTCCAAGACACTAAAAGGATGCCTCCCTGTGGCTGCAAGTCCTGCCAATGCCTGCCACGGGGCTGCTTTGAACTCACTACGGGTGCTGGCATCTGACTTTGGTTACGGCGGACACCCTCCCTATGCCGCCAGCCTGACCCCGATGCCCAGCACCCACGCTCGGTGTTGCCCAGCACCCACGCTCTGTGCCGCCCAGCCCGAGCGGGGGCCCCAGCCCTGGGCAGCAGCAGGGGCACAGAAGCTGCCCTGGGGGTCAGGGAGCCGGCCCGGAGTCCTATCCTCACACTCGCCAGTGCAGGGATGGGCAGCCGTCCAGTGAGGGGCGGCGAGGCCTCTCCGGCTCACTGCCCAGGGACCCCTGGTTGGACAAAAACTGCTCCAGGCTCTTTCCCAGCAGGGCTGTCCGAGCAGAGCAGCCACGCCACCGCCCACCATGCACGGTGCCACGCACCCCAGTGTCACTCTGGGAGCCTGTGCCTGGCCTGGCCTTCGAAGAAAGAAACTGAGGCACGGAGCCCAGAGGCCTGGCCCCAGATTACAGAGCCCAAGAGGGGAGAGCCAGAACAGCATTACACACACACACACACACACACACTCACACAGTTCCAACCTCCACACTAGTCCACACTAGATCCTGCGTGTGCTCGGCACTCCCACTGTCCAGGCCTCTCCGCCCGAGTCCCTCCCTCACCCCGTCTTCTCCAGGTTGTGCTGGGGGTCTCAGCCCACTCTCCCCCCGGGCAGAGTTCAGCAGTGACAGCAGCTCTGTTGAAAGGGCCCTGAAGTCGCATCCCCAGCTATCCCCAGCTGAAAACACCGCGGATCCGATCGGCGAGCACCGTCCAAAGGGCAGGGCTCGGCTGCTCAGGGCCGGTACTCACGTTTCGGGACCGCCGGACGGACGGACGCTGTTCCCTGCGGACAGGGACAGGCGGGGGCAACCCTCAGGCGAACATCTGCGCCCCGGCGAGGCCGTGTTGCCAGCATTAATCCTCGTGACGCTCAGAATTCTTCGAAAAGCCCAGAGAACAGTCTCCTTGAAAATCCACTGCCACTAATGTGATTTCACGCCTGGGGTGTCTTCGGAAAATCTCAGGACAGAACTTCCAGCGGCCCTCCCCCTTCTTCTCCCGCCCGGATTGGGGGGGTGGGCTCTGGGCTCGTTGGGGGGCACAGCCGGACTCCCCATTGCAGGGCCGCCCCCTCATCAGTCCAGTGGCCCCGGGCACTCAGGCACTCCCTGGGGTCGCTGGCTCAACTCCGTTTCCAGACGGAGCCAGGGCCAGGAACTGCGGAGCCATGCTGTGCAGGATGGACAGCAGCTGCTGCCCGGTGTGGGGCAGGCTGCCCGGGAGGGCACCCCCAGGCTCCACTGCCCTGAGCCAACCGTGCAACCCAGCAGGGCATCCCTCCGCACGAATGCTCCAGAGCACGCCCCTCCTGCCCACCGCCGGGGCCACCGCCACCTCTAGGCACTAGCAGAGCATCGCAGGCCTGCAGGGCTGTCTGGTGACTGTCACGAGCAGCTGGAGGAACACGCCCAACAGCTGCCTGGGGGCCCTGGGATATTACCAAACAGTGAGGCGGATATTGATGTGAGAGGAGCGTTCTGGGCCTGGGTGGAGACCGTCGGGAGTCACGGGGTGGCTGCCACTCTCATGGGGCTCTGAGAATATCCTTGGAAAAAAACAATCAAACCCTCGCTGTGCCTGGTGGGGGCCACTGACCCGAGAAAAGTGCCTACCTTCCCCTCACACACAGACCTCCTGACATGCCCGAAATGCCCTCAGCTCACGGCCCCAGCCCACCGATACCGTCCACCTGTTAATCCACCCCAGGGCTCGCCATGCGTACATGCATGTGCATCTATGTAGGGGCATGTGTGTCTATGTTTGGGTGTGTCTCTGTGCACACGTGGGTGCACGTGCTCACCACTATGTGCATGCACACACATGTACACACACTTGGTGTGTTTTGTGTGTGCAGATACATGTGTGTTGTCTGTGCCTGCACACTCCCATTCACTCCCCTGCAGACAGTTTTCTTGGGATTCCCGGACGCCTGGGAGGTTCCAGGTCCAACACAGGACACGGGAAGTCCTGCCAGGCCGGGCTTGAGGTGCCCCCTGGGCCTTCACAGCTGCACGGCACATGCGCTGGGGAGGGGCACAGGGTCTTTGTACACGGAAGGTGAGCACACACCTCCGTCGGCAGGGCCCTCCCTGAATGACTCCCACATCCACAGCCTCCAAAGTGCTTCTGCGGCCTCTCGGCCCTTCAGGCTGGGTGCGCTGGCCCTGGTCTTCCACATGCCCGTCTTGGCCCGTGTCCAGGGCACAGGGGTACCATCCTCACCGGCCCCTGGAAGCGGCACTCGGGACTGCTCCCCCTCCAGCGCCGTGGGGCCGAGCGGCCGGCCACCGCCTCCTGGAGGAGTCCCGTCCCGCATGGGCCCGGCACTGGTCTCTGCTCCCAGAAAGGTCTTGCCTTCTATACACTTACTGAATTTGTGAATTAGTTTTAATATCTTTAGTGGGTTCTGTAGGGGTATATATATGACATGCCATCTGCGGACAGAACATAATGCTGGACAGAAATGGAGATGGGACATCCTCGTCCGGCTCCTGGTCTCGGGGGCAGCACCGGCCTCCCGCCAGTGTGCACGCTGTCGGGGGCGGGCTTTTATCGCGTTGAGAAAGTGCCCTTCTACTCCTGTGTTGCTGAGTTATTTTTTTCATAACATGAAAGGGTGTTGAATTTTGTCAAATCCCTTTTCTGTGTCTACTGAGATGACTGTGTGATTTCTGTGTTTTATTCTACTGGTATGATGTACGGCATCAACTCTCAGACGTTAAACCAGCCTTGCATTCCTGGGACACAGCCCACTTGCGCATCATGCCTAACTGTCCCCCTGTGTTGCCGGACGTGGTATGCTGGTATTGAAGGATTTTTGTGTCCACACACCAGGGAGATTGGTCTGTACTTTAAATCAATCTCTTCACCTGTTAAGATCTATTCAAAATGTCTCTTTCTTATTGAGTTTCCATAGTTTGTATCTATGAATTTGTTGATTCAAGTTACCTAATTGGTTGACATATCAAAAGAACTGTTCATCGTCATGGGTTAGAACACTGTTTGGGGCTAGAACAAAGCCAAAGGGCTCACACTTCCCAACTCTAAAACTCACGATAAAGCTAAGTGACCAAGAGAGCATGGGACGGGCAGAGGGACAGACACACAGATCAACGGGACAGAACTGAGAGTTCTGGAGAAAACTCGTACATCGATGGTCAACATATTTTCCACACCAGTGCCAAGGACCGTTCAGGGGGACATAACAGTCCTTCAACCACAGTGCTGGGAATATGAGGTTGCCACAGGCAAAAAACTGAAGTTAGACCTATATGTCAGACTGTACACAAAACTTAAATGAAAATGGATCAAAGGCCCACATGTAAGAGCTAAAACTATAAAATGCTTAGAAAAAACATAGGAATAAATCTGTATGGCCTTGGATTTGGGAATGAATTATTAGTTTGTTTATTTGCTTATTTTTAGAGAGAGGGGAAGGGAGGGAGCAAGAGGGACAGAAACAACAATGTGCGTGGTTGCCTCTCGTGCACCCCCTACCGGGGGCCTGGCCCACAACCCAGGCATGTGCCCTGACTGGGAATCAAACCTGCGACCCTTTGGTTCTCAGGCTGGCACTCAATCCACTGAACCACACCGGCCAGGGCTGACAAAGAATTTTTACATTTGACACCACATACCTAAGCAACAACAACAACAACAAAAATACGTAAATTGGACTGCATAAAAATTTAAAAGTTTTGTGCTTCAAAGGACAACATCAAGAAAGTGAAAAGATCATCCACAGCTGGGAGAATACAAGTATATGAACAAGTCAAAAATTTGATAAAGGACTTGGATCTAGAATACATGAAGAACTCCTACAGCTGAACAAAAGACAAACAATGCAACTAAAACGCCGGCCAAAAACCTGAACACATGTTTCTCCAAGAAGGACATACAAAGAGCCAACAAATGCATGAAAAACTGCCCATCGTCACTAGTCATCAGGGAAGCGCAAGCGAAAACCACGCTGAGATACACCTCACGCCCACTAGGACAGGCTGGAATCAACAAGCCGGATAATCGCAAGTGCCGGTGAGGAGGTGAAGACGTGGGAACCCTCACACCCAGCTGGTGAGAATGCAAAACAGGCCGCCATCTAGGAAACCAGTCCGGCTGTTCCTCGAACTGTCTCACGTCCCAGAAATTCCACTCTCGGTATATACACACCAAAGAGCTGTGAACATGCCCCCCGCCCCACACACACACATACACACACACAACTGTACATGAACATTCACAGCAGCATCATTCACACCAGCCACAACGTGGAGACAATGCAAGTGCCCACCAGCCGCCGGGCAGGTAGATACAATGCAGCCCCTCGTGCCATGGAGTTACTGTTCATCCATAAAAAGGAGTGAGGCGCTGACACACGATGGCGTGGATGAACCTTGAAGATGCTGTGCTCGGTGACAGATGCCAGACTCGAAAGGCCACGTATAATACGGTTCCATTTACATGAAACAGAATAGAGAAACCCACAGGGGGTACGTTAGTGGCTGTTTGGGGCTGGGGGGACAACTAAAGTTGTTTTTGTTTTTTGTTTTTTTTTTTGCAAGAGATGAAGATTTTCTGCAATGGTCTGTAATGGTGGCTGCCCATACCTTTGATTACATAAAACCCATGAAACTGCCGGCTCCGAGTTAGTGTGAATTGTGTGGTGTGTAAATTGTCTCTCAAAAGCTGCTTAAATCAGGAACCCAGGGAGACCACGTCAGATTTCAAACCACGCAATACTAAATGCTGCTTGATTTGCATTTATTTGATAGTTAGTGTGATTGATTTTTAAAATCTATTTGACGCAAGCATTTCTTTCCTTTATCAATTTCTGTTCACCGTTATTCATTTTCTGTCATTTTTTAAAGAACAGGGGATCTGGTCCCTGGCCACCTTTGCTGTTAGTGGAGATTGTCAAGCTTATCCCCGGCCTCCTGTGTTCAGGAAACACAGGGCCTCCTTCCTGACTCCTGGGACGTCTGAACCGCACTCCTTGGCCTACAGAGCGCAACCCTCCCAACCCGCCGCCATCCGGTGCACTTCAGTCGGGAGGGCGGGAGGTCGCTGGCCCTGCGGCGGCGATGGAGCGGTGAGGACCTCTGACTCGGGGTCCCACACTAAAGCCCGTCCCTGTGCACTAATTCTTTACCTTGCAGGGACATACTTCCCTTCATTCACTCAACAAATTTGCACTGAGCTCCCACTGTGTGTCCAGCCCGGCTCTGGGCACTGAACCGCATCCGCCCCAGTGCAGGGGAGGCCTCCACGAAGCGGACACAAAGGAGAAAGATCAGGTGGGAGAGGGCAGAGGACGCACGGGGCGACGGCCCCAGGACCAGGGGGAGGGAGCCTCTCGGAAGATGATGAGATGCGGCAGCAACGTTCCCTCCCATCCCCCCAGGAAGCAGGTTCCCCACCAAGGGTCACCACATTCCTATGTGGTGACACGGCCTTTCCCTTGGAAGGGCCAGACACCCCCCGGGGTGGGGAGGGGCACAGACAGCCCTGCAAGCCAGCAGAAACAAAGGTCCCTTTTCCAGGACCGGAGTCTTTCCCGTGTCCCCACGAGACCTGCTTCGAAGATTCTTTACTAGGTGCGGAGTCCAGGTGTCCTGTCCGTGGACAAGGCCACCCAACGGGGTACACAAGGGACGGCATTTCTTTCAAATGAAGGTGCTTGACCCAGGCAGTTAATAATTGACCAGTGTTTTCCCTGGAGCTTCCCAAAGCCTGGCACCAGAGTGTCACATCATCGTTGCTTCATCCTCCACAGAAAAAGTGAACTCTAATGTGGGTTCATCCCAGGACCCTCAAACACAGGCACAGCCCCGCCCCACCCCCGTGGCCTTCTAGAACCCACGAGAGCTTGTTGGGATGATGACAGGCCTTGGCCAAGGCAGGCAGGTGGGTCCCAGTACCACAAAGGACCCCCCACCATCCCCCAAAACTCGGCTCCACTGCAGAGCTAGGCCCCTGAGGGTGGGGGCTGCAGAGCGACAAGCAGGGAAGACGAGGAGCGGCCCGAGACACTGCGCAGTGAGCTGTCCGGTTAGGTTTTAAGAGTCTGTCAGGTTGCTCATTAACTGGATTTTACTGAGGGCTGCAGGGCCGGCTCCCATGCCGGGCTCCCACGGGGAGGGGGTGGGGAACGGCTGGGCTGCTCAGCTCCCACCTGTGACAGCTTCACTTCAGTCTGGTTGGGGTCGTAAGTCAAGCACCGCCCACACGCTGACACCCCAAGGTCCACACCATGACCCCTGGGCCTAGCCCGGGCTACACAGATGACAAGGCCAGGGAGCAGCTGGGCGACCCCAGACCCCGCTCTGATCACGGACCGCCACTCGGGCAGCGCCCAGGCGGGCTCCTCTCACACCGCGTTTCCAGCCGCACAGGCAGCCGGAACCGAGAAACAGCTGTTAACAGTGGGGACACAAAAGGTGGAGGTTACCCCGTACACAACAGGTGTCTCATTCGTGGACACAGAGGGAGGGGACCCACAGTGCTTTCTCCACAAAGCCCGGACAGCGACTGGCACCTGGCACTCGCAGATGGGGGCCCCTGCTGCCTCCATGGGTTCCAGGGTGGCGCCACCCGCAGGTGCCACACTCTGGAGCTGACACCGCGCCGTCCCCTTGAGAAAAATAAAACTATGTGCTCCACAGCACAAACCAGGAGGGTGATAAGAAGAAAAATGTGTCCAAGAGACACAGAGGGGGATGGGCATTTAATGGCTCCCCGGGCCCCCAGGAAATGACAAAGCTCAAGTCTGCTACAGACGGGCCAATTTTGCCAAGAGCCGCACTGGGAAGTGGGGTCCCTCAAGGATGGTCTGGGCAACCCCCAGGGCCCGGCCTGCAGGAGGATGGCCGGAGGGGCCAGTGGCCGTCCCGGAGGCACAGTGAGGCCACCCACGACAGTCCAGGAGAATGGCCGCATCTTGTCCAAACGCACGTGTCCTCATTTCACCCACACACACAGGAATTCAGGGGACGCTGTGTGCTACCCAGCTCCAGCCCTGCTCCCCCCTTCCAGGCATCTGAGGGTTTAGAAGCCCCTCCAGCCTGGGCCTGGCCAGAGCTCCCAGTGTGCTGGGCAGGCAGGGCGGTCTGGCCTTAGCACTTTGAAAAGCTCCTGGGTGACCCCTACAGGGGGGCGGGTGTAAAAGACATCATGCAGACCCAAGGCCGTGGGACAGACACCCGGGCCCCTGGAACAAACAAGAGCTTGACCTTGGTCTCCAGTTTTGGAACCACCCACCCCAGCACAGCCACACACAGGCCTGACGCTCCCACTCTCCTCAGAGCAAGGAGCCCCGTCCAAGGCCACCCACTTGGGGGCCGTCTCCGGAGCCAAAAAGTCAGGGAGGGGGAAATTACAGCCTCTGGATCCTTCCATAACCTCCCCCCAACCCCAAGGAACGGCACGCTCATGGAGAAGGCAATCGACTCCGCCCAGAGTCCAGGGAGTGCAATCAGGACGGCAAGCTGGTGCCAGGACCGTCACGGAACGGACAGCTGCGGTTCGGGCTCTGCCTCCCACACATCCAGAGACCCGGGAACAGCCACCCGCCAGCAACGCACCAAGCGCATCGCCCCTGCTCCCTGCCCGCTCACTGCTGCTGGCGACACACACAGGGCGGGGGGGGGGGGGGGGGGGGGGGCGGGTGGAAAGGACAAGGGAGCAGGGCTACGGGCTGGCCCGGGACGTCCCACTTTGCTTTCACAGGAAGTCACCCACACACACTTCAGGCTGCCCCCCTCCAGTTTTCACTTCTGGCTGAACACAACCGGGGGGGCCCGTGATTCAGCCTGGGGGACTCGTTTTATTTACATGGAGGGAGGGTCCTGCAAACGCCGGGCTCTGTGCTGCCCCTTCAAACCACGGGCCACACTCTCTTCCCGCATCCAAAAGGGTCCAAAGTGGCAGTAACTTGAGGAAGACCATGCAGAATGTGACCAGGTTTGCAAACGCTGTTGCCATCGGTGTTGTGTGGGTGGAAGACACCCTGGGTCCCACTGGGAGCAACAGGCTGTTGTGTTGGCATCTGACCAGCAGGGGGAGCCACGCACCTGGGATTTCTCCTCCAGGCTCAGCTCCATAGTACCGGAACCCAAAACTCAAGTTTGTTCTTCACTTAGTCAGTTTCCTCTTACATATGGAACAAATGTACATGTTGTAATGCATAAAGGCATAAGAAGTAAGGCTAACAACCCCTGGGGGGTTCCACAGCCTGTCGACCTTTGCAGACTCCAAGCCTCTGTCACCGAGACTCCCCAGGTGGGGGAGGGCTGCCCCAGGCACGGTGTGCAGACCCCACCTCTGCCCTGTGCCCTGTGCCCTGTGCCGGAGGTTCTGGCAGAGCAGGTGCGTTTCCTCCCCTGGATTCTGTTTGGCTGGGTTGCTCTGAGTGGTGCTGAGCGGATGTCCTAACAGGCAGGTGTTTTGATTTCTGGAGCACAGACTCCCAAGACGGGGTCATCACCTGGTCGACGGGATGCAAATTCCAGGCTCTAAGTAACAGAGGGTGGGCTCCCTCCAACAGGGAACCCTGAGTGCTGGTCCCAGTGCTCGGCACTGGCAGCTGCTGACAGGAAGCGGTGTGTTACACTTCCTCTGTGTGGATGTTGGCGGGGGGGGGGGGGGGCTGCGGGTGGGAGAGACAGGCACCTCTGGGACCAGAGGGCAGGATAGTGCCTCCCCCGCCAGAGGTTTACGTCCTACTACTCCCCGGGCCATGAGAAGGTTCTGCTACCTGACAAGGGAGGACGAAGGTGCAGGTGCATGAAGGCTGCGGCTAACCAGCGGACCTTAAACAAACAGATTACTCTGGGTTACCCCGATGGGCCCCCGGTCCTCACAAGGGTCCCAGAAAGGGGAAGAGGGAGGCAGGAAACCCAGACCCAAGACTGACCTGGTCACTGCCCGCTGTGAACATGGGGGAAGGGCCACCAGCCAAGGGAAGTGGGGGCCTCTAGCGGCTGGAAAAGGCCAGGAAACAGGCTCTTCCTCCAGAACCCTCAGGGGAAACCAGCGCTTGCAGACACATAGATTTCAGCCCCAGGAGACCCCCCGTGGAATTCTGACCTCCAGACTGCGAGGGGATAAACCTGAGCTGTAGCTTTGTTACAGCGGCCAAAGGATCCACCCTGCACTTCCTGCCTTTTCTCAGGTGGGGCCTTTGGCTGCGGTTTCCAGCACCTGCTGCCCCTCATTCAAGGGGCCCCTTCTCCATCCTCTCCCCAATATTCCATGGGGCCTCTCTAGCAGCTCCTGTCACGGTGCCCTGTTCTCAGAGCACAGGCTCCCTCCCGACCTGCCCTCGTTTTCCTGCCGCACTTATGTTTTCATTCCGAAGCCAACCCCTCTGTCCTTCCTCGTGTTCTGAGGATCCTGTCCTGTCCCCTCAGAGCCACTGGACGGTCCCCTAAACAGCAGCCTCGTGTGTCCAGTCTCCTTGGAACAACTGGACTTCAGGCCACTGCCTCTCACACTGAGGGCCAGGACCGGTTTGTTCCCCGACCCATGGTGGCAAACGCTTTTGTAAAACACAATAAAAATGTCACGGTGATGCTGAATGGCCGTGAACATCTCTAAACTGGCACTGCCTTGCCCTTGCCCTTGCCCGCCTCAGCACAGAGAGGAGCAATGCCACGTGGACACCCTCCTGGCCCCCACCGCTCTCAGGGGCACTGGGTCCGTCAGTGTCCGGAATTCGCTTCTATGTCCTGTTGCAGCCAGGCGTCTGGCCTGTGTCCCTCCAGCTGCACGGACAGCCCCGAGAGCGCCAGTGGACAAGGGGACGGCCTTCCCCGAGAGCGATGACACTCTGGCACCCCAGGTGATGCACACTGCCCTGTGGCGGGGGGCCGGGCGCACGCCATCTGAGTGGCCAGTCATCCAAGGGCCAACGGAGGGCCCAGTGCGAACATGGCCTTGGACAGACTCCAAACCCGAGGGCCCCTCCCCTTCTAGGGGAGAAGCTGCCCAGCAAGCCAGCCCTGCCTGCCCCACAGATGGGCTGAGCCCTGGACGAGGCCGCAGGCTGCCTGGCAAGGCTGGCAGAAGGGGAAGGAGGCGTTGGCAAGGGAGCCCGGAAAGAAGGAGGCCGGAGAAGGTGTGCCCTCAGCTGCCCACCCAGAGTCCGTGATAGCTCTGGGAGCCCCACCTGGGCACAAGTGAGTGTGAGTTCCACGTGAGTGTGAGAGAGAGTGTGAGAGTGGGTGGCACCCCCCACCGCCAGAACTCAGGCACCTGAGCCAGCTCAGACCCCGGCGGGGGCAGGGACACCCACTGATGGGAGCCACGGGGGCTGGACCCTCCAGGGACTGTCCATCCATCCTCACGGCCCCTTCGTGTCTGCAGCGCAGGCAGCTCTGGCCTCGGCCCTGGCCCAGCCGGCATCCAACAAAGCTGACCTTTCCCCCTAATTAAAAGCCCATCTTGTTCCAGATAAAAGCTGGACATGGATATTCCATTAGGCTTTAACATCACAAGAAATGTGGCCTGCAGGAAGTTATAAATATGAGCGCTGATGCATCCAAAGACAGGCTGGTTTTACGGGGGTGCCAGGCACAGCCCCTCTTCACACTGACCCAGCCCCTGGGGGCTGCTCCCCCTCAGCACGGCCGGACGGTCCCGGGCGGAGGCAGCTGCTTCCCAGCCACGGCGCCCGGGCGGAGGGAGGCAGGGCCCACGGGCGGAGGGAGGCACAGCTCGGCAGGCACGTTCCCCCATCTCCCAGCCAGCGGGCCGGGGTGCTTCTCAAATGCGGTCCCCACCTCATGGCCCAAGGAGATGACTGTTCAAGTCAGTGGCAACCACGCAGGTGTTCCACCGAAGACACGGAGGGAGGGAGAGGGCATCGAGGCAGGATTTTCGATGGATCCCCTTCGAAACGGCTCCTTCTCCGAGAGGCCAGAGTGAGCCCCAGATCACCGCAGCCCCAGGCCAGACCTGACCCCTTCACCCCGGAGGAGCCCCCTCAGCGGCCTCAGCCCCTCTCCGTTCTCAGGGGGCTCCAGTGCAGAAGCTTGCACCCGCCAGGACTCCTGGTGTGGGAGGTAGCCCCCCCCCCCCCCCCCCGCTGGCTGGCGGCCTCACACTCACCCCCAAACCACCTGGCAGGAGGCCCAAGCTGCAGGTCCGGTCTCTCACTCCCTCTGGGTTGTTTCTTCTCCCTGGCGATCGCACATGTCATCGGAACCTCCCTGCCCACAGAAGCCACGGGATCTAGGACAGCTGCGGGTCACGGGCAGACCCGGGAGAAGTCCCGTCCCTGCACTGCAGGCCGAGCAGGGGGGACAAACTGTCCACCGGGCCGCGCCCACCACGGCCAGGTGTCCGAGTTGAGAGCCGCGGTTTCAGGGCGCCCACATCTGTCCTCGCAGGGGTCACCCTGCCGCCCTGCTCTCGGGCTGATGTCAACGGGCAGCAATGCTGCTGCACCCCCTGGTCCTCCTGCAAAGGTGCCAGTGTCACCCCCCCAACCCCCACCGCTCCATGAAGCCACTCCCTCCAGGTTTCCAGAGAGCTTGTCTGTGGGCCTGGGGGTCCCTCAAAGGCTCACCGATGTCACTCGGCACCTGTCCCCCAGCTAAACACATCTTGGCACCATGGCGACACCCTCTCCGTGCCTTCTGCAGCTGGCTCTCTCGTGGGCCCAACTGCAGGAGAGAAAAACCGAGGTGCAGCGAAGGCACAGGACCCACTAGAAGGGCACAGCTGGCCCAGCACAGGTGGGCAGGGTAAAGGAGGCAGCCATTGCGGCGCACGGGGAGCCAGGACTCAGAAATGCATCTTGCTCTGGCTTCACACAGGGTCCCCAACCTGTTCTTGCAGCTGGCGCTGTGGTAAGGACAAGCCTGACAAAGGCCAGGGGGGCGCCGGTGGAAGGACGCCCGCCGCTCGGGACCCGCCCAGCCCGCACACTTCCCAGGCCTTCTGAGCCCCCGGCGCCACCCCAGGCGGCCCCCAGCCAGGCTCAGACCCTCCACCGCCCAACGGGACCAGCACGGTCCCACCCACACATGTGGTGGGGAGCAAGGACCTCGTATTGGAAAGAAAGTCTTTTAAGAATGTACCTATTAAAAATAAAGATGTTTTCCCCCTTACTTTTAAAAGCTTGACCTAAATGTTTCATCCTATCATCCAAACTTCCTCCTGACCTCTGAACAAATGACGGTCTCTCCTTACTCCTTCTATAATACTCGCAGGTCAAAAGAAATTAAACATTAAAGAGAGTCTGTGACCCCCTTCAAAATGAAGCCATTGTGATTATTTTCTTTGGCTAAACTATTAAGTCGTCTCAAAGAGGATTAACATCTGTGCAATCGCTGTGTCTCTCTGGAACCTGGTCGGAGTCTCCCCCAGTCACTGCAGGGAAAGGGGGCGGCGGGGGTGCTCTGGAGGGGGCATTTCTTGGGGTCGATGTAGCCTCGCACTGGGCCGGACTCTGGGGGTCTGGCGGGCAGACAAGGGGGTGGCTCTGACTCGGGAAGCAGTGAGCGAGCTTCAGACGGGGGGGGGGGGGGGGGGACTAGGTGGCCCCCTTCCCAGCAGGCGCCTTGAGCGGGTCCCCCACGTCCCACGTCCCGTCTTCACAGCGAGGAGCCCCCAGAGGCATGAGAGAGCCATCACCTGGGCGACCGGCTCTAGAGCCTTGAGGATGGTGCAGGAGAGCAGAGACGTCCCAAGGAAGGAAGGACCTAAGGGGGCTGTCGGGGGTGCTCCTCCCCAGAATCCCAGCCTGAGGTGATCCGCCCACCCCCACGATGCCCTCCCAGCCGCAGGCAGTGGAGGCCCCGGGCTGGGATGAGTCTTCGCTCCCCTGACACCAGACCGCAACGGACCGGATGGAGTCGCCCGAGGCCTGGAAGGCTGGGGCCCCGAGACTGTCCGTAAATGCCCCCACCACAGACCACCAGGCACGGCTCGGGGGCTCCCATGCCTCCGCTTCCCCTGCAGCCCACTCCTGCCCCCCGCTGGCGTGGTCCTCACCCGCCCCGGTCCTCACCCGTCCCCTGCACTAGTCTTGGGCCTGGGTCTGCCATTGCCTCAAGGTCAGCTATTGAGGGCAGCTGGGGGTCTTCCCACGGCCTGCGGAGAACTCGCTAGGGTTTGGAAAAGTACCCAGCACAAGGACTGGGGCCTTGACAATGTCACCCTCTTCTGGGACATCAAGAACCTCCATTGGAACAAGTCCCCCTCCCCCACGCCACCAGGGTCTGGCCTCCCTCGCACCCTACGGTGCTTTGTGGGGCGGGTCCTACCCACCTAATCCCCCCTCCCCTCCATGAACAATGGGAGGGGGTGGATGCAGGGCTCCAGCCCTGACCCTGCACACAGTAGGGACTTAAGGGAGGTCTCTGCAAACACCTCCCGACCCCCGCCGCCCTCAGACCCCACCGAAAGGAACAGGGAGAAACCAGCTAGAGCTCTGCTCCGTCTCAGGCCCCCTCCGGGGGCAGCCTGACAGCCCAGATAAGACGTTATGATTGGAATGTGACCTCCTGGGATGTGAGCCCCCAGCCCTGCAAATAAATCACCTGCAAGACAAATGACCAGGCGCCTGCTGGACAGCAGGCTGTGCGGGCGTGCCTGCTCCCCACGTGCTCCTGCCGGCTCCTTCAGATCTCCCCGCCACGCCTCGGTCCCCCTACCACCCACAGGGCTGCCATGTGTGCGAGGGGACGGTGGGGTGGTCATGCCGGCGAGGCCTCGTGACCCCAGCATCCGGGGCTGGCCTGCCCCTGCTGAGGGCCTGCTGATGTAAGGGCCGGGGCCGGGGGCTTCTGCCAGCAGTCTGCTGGAGTAAAAGGCCTTTCGGTGTGGTCTCTGCCTAACAATGAAAGCAAACTCCCCCAAGGAACCTCGAGACCCGAGGCCAGGGCCAGCCCTCTCCACATTCTTGGGTTTTCCGCTGCTTAGGCAGCCACCCACATTACCTACCCACCTTTGTAACCAGACCCAGGATCACTGAGAGTGACCCTGAGCCTGCCCTGGGTGGGCCCAGCACCTCCCCGGGGCAGAGGCCAAGGCGCCCCACCTGGAGCCCCCTCCCCGGTAACCGGATAGGTGGCTGAGGGCCACGGGGTGGTGGGGAGGCCCCCCTTCCTTCCATGTTAATCCTTTCAAGCAGCCTTCCCTGCTGGAGGGCAAAGGGACCCACCACCGAGAGTCACAGCACATGCAGGGGCGCCACCAAGACCCCCCAGGTCCCAACCCCCACTTCAGGGACACCCCCCCCAGCCCCGCACCAGAATAGGAAGACGAGCGGGGCCGACAGGCTCCATCAGCCTGGAGCCCTGCAGCTGAGGGTCCCTCGGCAGCTGCAACCGCCTTGCAGAGGGTGCTGAAGCGGCAGCTGACACGGGTAACCGGACACGGCGGGAATGTGTCTGTGCAGAAGCCCCAAGGAGACGGCCACCGACGGTGACCCGCAGAGCCACCTGCCGCCCACGGAGCGCCTGCTTCCTGCTGCACCTGCCCGGGGTCCTGGGCCACCCACTGGAAAGCCCCAGCCCCAGTCCAGAGATGCTCCCGCTAGATAAACATTGTTGTAAAAGTCCAAGAGTTCACCGTGGAGCACTACTCAGCCAGGAAAAGGGTGAAGGACGGACACGGCTACCGCGTGGACGGGCCCAGGACCCACGGTGCTCAGCGACAGAGGCCAGACCTGCAGGGACCCACGGTGTGGGACCCCACCACGTGAAATGTCCACAGCAGGCCGAGCCACCGGGACAGGAGCAGGTCGGTGGCTGCCAGGCGCTGGGGGAGGGGAGGGAGGGAGGGGCTGACTGGCCACGGGCAGTTTCCGGGCTGAGAAAGTTCTGGAACCAGAGATGGGGCTGGGGGGGGTTGGACAACGTTGAGAATGTTAAAATGGTTAATGTTTTGATGTGTGAACCTTACCCCAATGAAAATGAACCCCACTGCTGCTCCCCACCCAAGGAGAAGGCACACAGCACGCACGTGGAAACTGCCCCCTCGGGTCCTGGAGTCTCCTGACCTCCAGTCCCCCCACTCCTGGCCACACCTGGCCAGGCACCACCCACACCTGGTGGGCTGAGGGTAGTTGCCCACCGTGCAGCACATTGGAGGAATAGACTCCCTCACCGACTGACTTCTCAGACCTTGAGGGAACGTGGACCCCGCCTCCACGGAGCATGACAAGGGATGCTTATGGAGGGGCAGGAAGGGGTAGTCAGGAGGGCTTCAAGGGGGAGGTGACATGAGCACACCCAACCACCTCAGGACATCCGGTGTCCCAGCTCCTTGGAGGATTCGGAGAAGCGGCCAGGAAGCAGCTGGGAACCAGCCTTCGCTCTGGAGGAGCCGGAGCACAGCGGAGGCCCCTGGGGCTATGAGTCACGGCTCCTCCGCTCCTCCGCGCCCCCTTAGTCAGAGCTGTGAGTCAGACCTGAGCTCACGGCCCAGGTGCCAACATGAATTCCTGAGTCCACTCCTCGAGGCCTCACCTCCCTGTTCCGTCGGCCCCAGAGCAGCGGCAGCAGCAGGGGGGGCAGCACCAGCAACAGCAGCAGCAGCAACAGGAGCAGGCCCGGCGCTCCCCAAGCTGACTGCCAAGAAGTCAGAGCCAACTGCTTTTTGCGCACGAAATCAGAACCCAGAGGCTGGTGGGACTCGGGACAGCCACCAGCACCGGATGCTCAGGGCTGGTAGAACCCCGTCGTCCAGCAGAGGGGCTGATGCACCGAACCACAGATCCAGAGGACAAAAGCCAATGTCACCCCAGTGTCCATAACGGAGCCCACCCTCTCAGCACAGAGACCCTGCAGCCCTGGCGGCCTCCCTGAGCCTCCCTCCCATGTGAGGACGGCGCTGTCCTGACATGCAGGCAGTGAGGTCAGGCTGATGGGCCAGGGGCAGGAGGGAGCCTGCCCGGGAGGAGGCGGCGGCGTCCAACCCACAGGCTCAGCACCCTCGCCAGGCAGCATCCCAGACGGTGCCTGGGGGCGGGGATGGGAGACGGGGCGCCTCGTGGGGCTGCCAGTGAGTGGAGGGGGGCCCTGCCCCTGCCTCCCGGGGTCTGCACCCAGAAGCGACTGGGGTACCGGCAGGGAGGGGGCCCAGGACCCGAGTCTTCTCTGGGAACACGGTGCTCCCACAGGAAGGAGGGGCCGGGGGAGGGAAGACACAAGGGATGCGCAGCTGTGAGGCACCGAGACGGGGCGGAAACATCCACACGTGAGCAGCAGCGTGGCCGTCCCCAGCTTGGGCCACCCCACGGCCACACTAGTCCAGGTGCTACGGTTGACCTGGCCCCGTAGAAGTGCTCCAGGGGAGGCCCAGTTTAATATACACCACACACACACACACCCCCATACACACACCCCCACCACACACATGCACACACACACACACACACAGTCTTTGCACGGAGGAT
This sequence comes from Phyllostomus discolor, assembly GCF_004126475.2. NCBI lineage: Eukaryota > Metazoa > Chordata > Mammalia > Chiroptera > Phyllostomidae > Phyllostomus > Phyllostomus discolor. Next base: position 10,105,146 of record NC_040904.2, on the reverse strand, counting down.
TGTTCCGCTCTCTCAGGATCCTTGGTAACAAGGGCTGTGAGTCACCCGTGTGTGCTCAGAGACCTGGTTTAGAGCGGCCATCCCCCACACCTCTGCTCAGCCCCGTGCTGCTCATGGCCACTCAACGCTCCTTCCACCAGTGGGATCCTGAGCGGGTCTCAGCACCTCCCGAGGTCTGGGGTCCTAACACGCCCCCAGCAGCCAGCAGCCCCGGGACCACCTGACAGACGCTGTGGGGAGGGCTGTCGACAATCACTGGGATGAAAACGAAGTCATCCTTCCACAAAGGCGGGAGGGGGCTGATCTGGCTGGTTAATGGTTGGCCAAGCCCGAGCTAACTAACTCAGCGTGGACCTGGCTGACTCACGGCCAGGGCCCCGCGGGAGGGACAGGGAGAAGGCGCTGACCGGGGCTGACCCTACGAGAGAGAGGAGGACTCAGAAAAAGAGGCTGACCCACTGTCCTGGAGTCCAATGACCACACTCACCCTAGTGGAGTCGGTGGCCCCAGCTGGTCTGTGCACTTGCACTTGACCTTCTACGGTCCCACCCCCACCTGGGAAACTCCCAAGGGGTGGCAGCTCCCACATCTTTCCCTCTCCAAGTCAACTGGCCACAGTCAGAGAGGAAAAGGGGAGGGGACAGAAACGCTCCAAGGCGACCACACTAGCAAGCGTGACTAATCAAGTTTCCAGGCCCTGGGGATACCCAGACGTAAGCCCTCATTCTCAGTCCCCTGAGCTCAGCGAGGGGATGTCCGAACTAAAGCTCCCTGCAGATAAGGCAAAGGCAGCATGGCAGCCGGTCACGAGTACGGACGCTTTACGTCTCTTCAACCTTCCAGGGACTGCCCACCAGGCTGGAGGGGGCCCCCCCCGACAGAGCAGCCGTCTCCCGGGGAGGACACTGGCTCTCGTGGGGCCCGTGAGCATTCACTGTGCCAGGGAGCCCTTCCCGCTCACAGCTGGCCTCTGGCCTCATGACCATCATCACAGCCAGCTGACGGCCGGCATCCCCCCACCCCGGCAGCTGCCAAGGGGCCAGGTCAGACAGTGGAGGAGGTCTGTCTGTCTGTCTGCCTGCCCAGACCCCCATACCCCCTTTGGATTCCTGCAGCTCCACACCGACCACCCCCAGACCCCACCCAGGGAGACCCTCCTGACCTGGCAGTGCAGGAACGCCCCTGCCTCCTGACCACCTGCCGCTGGAGCTGGTGGCCTGCGCCGCTCAGACCGTTACCTGAAGCAGGGGTCCAATGATGCTTTTGGCCTAATTCATGGGCCTTTCATGAAATCCTCCCTCAGTCAGAAGTCCCTCCATCCATCCGCTGGGAAGCATTACTGAGCGTCTGCTGCCTGCCTGGCGCACTAGGTACCAGGAGGCTGCAGTCCCTGCCTCAGCAGATAGCCCAGCCCTGGTGGGGGGACCAAGCCAGGGCACCAGGACACCAGGGGAAAGGCCAGCACCTGGAGCAGAGGGTGCAGGCGTCCGGCCCGGGGGGGGGGGGGGGGTTTGCCAGGCAGGGTAGAGGCTCATGAAGCAAGTACAACCTCAAGTCAGAGTGTCAAACAGCAGGGGTGCCCTAGGGATGGGCCCGCTCAGCGTCCCTTGGACCACCACCCACTGTCCCTTTTCCAGGTCACAGAGAGGCCACCAACAGGGAGTTCGAGGAGGGGCCTGCAGCCTCTTCCCTCTTGGTCGGACCAATGACCAGCAAAGGAACTCCTGCCTGGGCTCCCTAGAGGGGCCTGGAGCCTGGGGCCCCATCTTCAGCAGCACCTCCAGGGACAGGCATGGGAGGTTAGGGGCCGGGGGTGTGGACAGGGGCCGGAGAGCACAGGAGGAAGCCGGAGTCAGGAGGGCAGGGAGCACACAGTGGGGTGGACAGGTGCACAGGGACCGCTGAGCCAGGTCCTGGGTGCAGGCTCCCCTCCAGTTACACCTCAGGGTGGGCTGGTGTGAGAGCGTGTGCCTGTGTGTGAGGCACGTGTATGTGTGTCCACATGTGTGAGCATGGCCATGTCTGTACGTGTGTGTGAGCCCGACGGGATGGCTCTGGTGGGGGTGGGGGCACTGCCAACAAACGGGGGGCATAAAGCAAGCAGTGGCCCCCGATGGACGGCAGGGCCCCGCAGCACACGACGGCACACGTGCCAGGTGCCGGTGCCCGGAGGCCCCTCGGCTCGCAGTGGTCCCCAGAGGACCTGCGGGACGCACTCACTCAGGCAGTGCGCTCGCTGGTCATCTCCTGTAAAGTGGTCCCTGGGCCTCGGTACCAAGACCTAACAGGCCCCCCAGCTCCACCATCGTCCCCAGTTCCTGGGGGCTGGCAGCAGTGAGCGTCTCAGTGTAAGGAAGGCTCCCCGAGTATGGGGACGACCTTGAAACAGCCTGAGCTTCGTGCCCTGCTGACCCCCGGTGCCTCGAGCAGGTTGGACGCAGGGAAGGGCCTGCAGGGGCACAGGAAAGGCGGAAGCTTCCCCGACCAGATGACAAGCAGGACAAGCGAGGAGAGAAGAGCCCGGCTTCTTGTTCTGAACGATTTTCACTTTGCTAACTGCCAGTGGCCACGCCCCTAAGGGCGGGGGTCTGCAGGCAGGCAGCGCTGCAGCCCAGACCCTGCGCTGCACAGGGGCACCAGCTCTGGCTTTCAGGAGGCAGGAGTGGCTGCGTGCCCAGCTACATTCTGCACCCCTACCTCAGGCCTCCCCGGGGGTTGCATGGGGGGCACGTGACAAAGCCAGGACACATGGGAGTGTGAGGGGAACCTGATGATGACCCCCAGTGGTCAGACAGAGGGGTGCTGCGGACCCCCTGCGGCTTGTCTGCCGGGCTAGTAGGAAGTTGGGAGCACTTGTTACTGATCAGCCCCCAGCTCCCACTCATGGGGGCCTCCTTCCCCCCCTCCAATGGCTACAACCCCTGTGACCATCACTCCGACTGCCCCACCCTGCTGGATGGCTGCGTGGCCTCCGGGGCCCCTTCTTTGCAGGGACACTAAATGCTCGGCACAAGAGTTAACATGTCAGCAAGGCCTGCGAACGCTTTCTGGAACACCGTCTGTCTGTCTGTCCGTCCTCTGGGAGCCCACAGGCTGCCGAGTGGGATACCCACAGGCAGCTACCACCTAGGAGTAGCAGCCAGTGTCCATGCCACTGGGGAGCCTGTGGGGAGCCTGCCTGGAGCCACAGGGAGGGGTGTCTTTCAGCTTGGGGTGTGCAGGGGTAAGGAGCTCAGACAGGGCGTTCGCCAGGTGTCCTTCCTGCCCTTCAGGTAAAAGGCAGGAGCATGTGGCAGGGCTGATGGAAACAGGCCGGGGAGCAGGGCCTGCACTCAGCCACACACAGCTTCCAACAGAGGCTGAGGCTCCCCCCCCACCCACCCACCCCACCCGCCACTGCACCCCACACCGCACCCCCGTCCAGGGCCCCAGAAGCTCCTCTGCGTGATTCTGCACTCTGTCTCCTGGTGGCCAGCCTGGGGGCGGCTGGCCTTCTCCACGCAGCCTTCCCTGCCCACCACCCACTGCTGGCCCCTGAAGGTTCCGGAGAGCAGGAGGAGTGGGGCCCCGGCTCTCGCAGGGCCTGGGGAATGCCAGCCCCCTGCCAGCCATAATCCCGTTGCCAGGATACAGGCCCAGGAAGAAACGAAATCACGCTGGATTAGTGTCTAGACAGCACGACCTTTCCCCTCCTTCTCGAGATATAATTGGGACCCGATCGCCAGGCATCACGAGCTGATAGCACGAATAAAGGAGGAGGTTGTTCACGGTGCCTCGTGGGGACATTCCTGCAGCGACAGGGCCGTCCGCTACCTGCTCGGGGGCTGCCCAGCGAGCCGGGCCCAGGACGCCGGGCTGCGCCCGGGCCGGGCACAAAGGGGCTTTCATCCCCGGGGACCTCCCGTCTTCAACTGGTGATGAAAGGACTCCCCGATCCTGGCTTCCCAGTGCCCCTCGCAGCGGCAGGGAGGCGCCCGTTAACTCTGTGCTGCCCACACGCTCCCTGCAGAAGAGGTCCCGGCAGCAAGAACAGGTTTCAAATGTCCAACCTACGGAGGCAGACGGCAGACATAACTTCAAGCCTGGAGAGCACAGTCTCTGGCGTGTGTGGCCGGCTGGTCCATCCTCATAAGCGAGCCCGGTCTGGGACCTGGTTCCCACGCACCGTCCCAGGCAAGGCCCACCAAGGCGCCGGGGGGACCGAGGTCTCACCCGCGTGTCTCCTCGGCAGGCACCACGCGCCCCGAGCACCTGGTCAGCTTCACTTTCTAACCTCTTTCTACAACACGCCGGGGCGGTTTGGCACTTTATGGGAACCTGCTTTTGCACCATGTGCCTCACTCTCCAAAAATAGAACGGGGTGGGTCACTGTGTGACCTTGTGGGGGATAACCCTCGCCTGCCGCCCTGTGAAGGCCCGCGGGCAGCCCCCGACTCCGTCAGGGCCCCATCCCATCCAGTCGTTCTCGCTGGTGCCGTCTTCACTGGTCAGGCCCTCCACCCATCTGCGCGCAGTCTGACCACCTCCCTCCTGGGCTCAAGCCTCCCACCCCTGCACACTCCCTGGGGCCCCAGGAGGCCCCTTGGTCTTCAGTTCTCAAGGGCATGCTGGGGCCTGAGAACAGGAGGTCCCGCTGAGCTCTGAAAGGTCCTGAGGCCAGGGCCCCACCTTTAACTTCTCCTCCTAACCCGCAGCCTGGGGTGCTTGTGTGCAGAACAGAAGGGAGCCCTACCCAGGCCTCAGGGTCAGGAAGGTCATCCCAGGGGTCCCGCACGGGGGAGGGGGCGGGGCCAAGGCCTTAGAACTCCTCAGAGGTTCGTGCGGACCTGAAGCCGCCTTTACAAATGAGCGGTTTTGCAGTTATGGTCACTCTTCCCGCTCCAGTGGCCCTGGGACACGCTTGTCTAGTGTCGGTGGCTTCCAGCGATGGAGATCGGCTCTCACACAGGGCTGGAGCCAGAAGCCTAAAACCAAGGTGTCGGCACGACTGAGTTCCCTCCGAGAGGCTCCAGGTTCCAGAAGCTGCCCGCGCCCTGGGCTCTCGGTCCGCCCCCCCCCCCCCACCTTCATAGCCAGCAGTGTTGACCGTCCAGTCTCCCCCTCTGACCGACCTCTGCCATCCTGGCGTCTCCCTCTCCTGACCGACCCTCCTGCCCCCACCTCCCAACTTGTTAGGACCCTGGGATGACAGGTAGGGCCCTCCAGGCTAAGCCAATTCGTCCCAGGATGGTCTCCCCGGCTCAGGAGCCTTCATCACATCTGCCCAGCGCTTTTGGCTGCCCCGACGGCTGGGTTCAAGCGGCTCCCACGTGGTGTCCTGGGTGTCGGTGAGCCGAGTGCGGGCTGCAGGACGCATCCCAGGAAGCCAGCATGTGATGTGGGCTCCCTGCTGTCATGCCCGCGAGGAACGACCGTCCTCCCCCCTTCACAGTGCAGAGACAGAGGCACAGACAGGGCGAGGAACCCGCCCAAGGTCAGGGGCAGAGAGCTGGAGTGGACACGCGCCCCGTCCACGAACACAAGGGAACGGCCAGGCGCACACCAGCTGGAATTGTCCACAGTTCAGCCGCTCGGGTGCTGTTTCTCACAAGGACCGGCCCCACCCCACGCCCACGAAGACAGAGTGGAGGTCACAGCTAACACGCGGTGTGCGCCCCACCCCCCACGCACTGCTTACCAGCCCGGCACACCTGCGCTCACGGGGTCCTCACTACCCTTCACCACCCCCGCCGTACAAAAGGCCTGGCCGTGGTCCCTGCGCCACACTCATCGCCCGTGTCCGTCCTCTGAAGGAACAGGCCCCGAACACGAGAGGGAAGGAACAACCCCACGCTTCCAGAAATGCCACGTCCCCGGTTGAAGGCTGGACACCCAGTAGAAAAACAGGCAAAGCCTGCCGCTGCAGAGATGACCCCACAGGCAGACAGAAGTCCGCGAGGACAGACAGCACGCCCAGGGCAGGTGTCGGGGCCAGCCGACGCGTGAGAGCATCGCCCTCGCTTGGGGGGAGGGGGGAACAGGGGGACTCACAGAATGAAACAGTTTGAGCGGCATTTTTCATTTGTCAAATTAGCGAGATATGCAAAGTGACAGTGCCCAGACAGACCACCAGGGGAAGCTGAGTGTAAATTAATGACGCCCACTTGGAGGGATGCCCCCCAGAGGTCCCCACCACAGCCCCCCACACTCAGCCCCAACACTGGCTGACGGGGCTTGCCGAGGTCAGGAGCATGAGGACTGGAAGTGCTCGGAGACACCCAGGCCCCACAGTGGACCCGCTCTGCCCACCCGGGAGGTAACAGTCTACAGTGCCTTCGCTCCTCACAGGCCCCCCGTGGGGACACGCTGGTGGTCCCCGTCCTGTCCTTCTGGCACATGGAAGGTGCTCGATCACACACACAGGCCACAGGAAGGCAGCCGCCAGATGGACGCAGAGGCCCTGGGACCAGACCCGCCTTGCAGGACCCAGCAGGGAAACCCGCCAGGCCTCCCCCACCAGAGCCCAACACTGGACCAGCCTGGGGCGAATGCGAGGCCCTCAGGTCACACCAGCCCCACGCTGGGACGCTTCAGCCCTAGCCTGTTAGAGGACAGTGGCTCCACAGAGTCACCAGGACAAAGGGCCCTCGAAGGAGGGTGAGACCACCTGGGACGATCCCCTCCCTCCCCCAAGTGCATGCTGTATCAGGCCCCCCGGGTGAGCGGGGTCTCTGCTGGCTGGCCTGCCGAGGTTTGTGAGTCCAGGGTCACAGCCCCTCTCCTCCGATGCCACCGCCCCCTCCCCTGCAACGGCGCCAGGCAGGACCACTCTTGCCCTGAATGTCAAAGCAGCAGCATCCACGGGAACTACACGATGCCCCCCGACGTGCAGGCCCCTGGTGTCTGAACGTCAGCGTGCAGAGAAGCTCCCCCTTCCACCTGCAGGCCGAGGAGCGTCCGGACCCGGGGCCTCACAGAGGCCGCTGTCCAGCCCCCGTCCAGCTCCCGCTGCCGAGCAGCTGCATCGGCTGCTCTTCTGGGGCCCTCTCATCCCCAGAAGCCGCGGTGGGCATCATGGCGGGTTCAGGGGCGCAGAGGGGTGCCCCCTCAGCACTGCCTTCACTGCAGTTCTGCTTGTCCCCGTCCCCCTCCCAAGAGAGGGGCGCCTCTCCCGTCCACGGAGAACAGCCCGCACCAGCAGGCTCTCCCCGCAGACAGGAGCCTCGGCTGCCAACGCCCAGTACTGCCTCCAAGGTTTCCAACCACGGATTCAAAACCGAAGCGGCCGAACTGCGGCTAACTCTGAATCCACTCTAAGGAACTGTGCAAAGTGTAAAACTGAGCGCTCGGGCCAAGACTGGATGAAAGAGGGAATGAATCAAAAATTGAGAACTAGCGCGTGATAGCTGCAGACTTGCAGCCCCTGCTCCACCGAAAGCAGCCGATCCCTCCCTCGGAAGCACGGCACCTGGCGTCTGCAGTTCAGACCCAGGCTCTGCCACAGCCGCTGCTGAGCTTGCTGACGGTCCCCAGCCTCTGGCTACGGTCTGATGTCCCTTCCCAGGAAACACCCTACAAAGGTCAACCCTGACCCGTGGCCAGTGCCCGGGGCCACAGGACTCAGCACTGCCTCACGGCTGCCACAGAGCCTCCTGGTCTTCCGGAAGCCGGGGGCGGCCAGAGGCCCCCTAGGCACCCCAGCTCAGGGCCGGGTGCCCCTGCTCTGGCCCGCCTCGCCACAGACTAGCCCAGGGGTGACCCCGTCCGCCAGCAGGGAATTCCAGAGAGATGAGCGAGCGGGCCTGCAAACAGGTTCTCCTTCCTGGGGCTCTCGCCGAGGACAGCCGGAGCGGCCGTGCTCGGGCCTGCCTGTGCCGGAGGAGCCGGGCGGAACGCGCTCCTGCAGGCGCAGCGGGTGGAGCAGACGCTCTGCCCCGCGGCCTCCACTTTCAATCTGACTCAGCGCATCCGTGATCAAAAGCTCCTCCTGACAGCCATTCTGCAGCGGCCCAGACCCCCCACCTCCAGCATGACGCCGCCACAGGCCGGCCGGCATCCCTTTCCCACCCCTTGCAGGCAGGCCCCGGGCAGTGCTGGGGAGCAAAGCAGAGAAGCGCTCTGCCTGCTGGGGGCTTCTTGTCTCCTCGAGACCCTCCGATGGTGTACGGAGACACAAGGTGTGCTACAGAGATGCCTTGTGTGATGTAAACCTAACGGCGCGTGGCATAAAACACAAGGCGCGTTAGCATACGCGCTGTGTGGTTTTACAAAGTGACCCCCGCTGCTCACAGAGGGGGTGGCAAGGAGAGCCCCAGGCTAGGGGTGGGAGCCCAGGCAGGGGTCAGGCACAGGCGCCCCTGCTGCCTCTGGAGGGTCCAGGCCTGTGCGGAAATGCTGGCCCCTTCCTGAACCGAAGGAGGGTGCAGAGGGGCTCAGGGGCCCCTGGACCTGGCAGAAAGCTGGCCTCAGACCTAAACCATCAGCGATGCCAGGCCCAGGGTCCAGAGAAGCCATGTGGCCCGGCCAGGCAGGCAGCTTAGGAGGCCAGAGCACACGGCACCCTTCCCATCTGTTCTCACTGTTTTTCTGGGCCACTGCTGTCAAAATGTATCCAAGTCAATAATGTTATATGCATGCCGAATGCATTTTAATTCTCTCAATATTTTATCCCTGCCCGTGCCAGCTGCATCAAGTTTCAAGGAGTTTTATGTGGCGGGGCCTGGGACGTCCACCTTCAGCCAGGCTGGTGCCCCAGCCTTTGCACAGCTGCCGCTTAGCCAGCTGTTTGCTAGAGGGAGGGGCTGCCGTCTGGGGTGGTATCTGGTCCTCACAAGTGAGAAGCCCACCCAGAGCCTCACAGGGGAGGAGTGACATCTGTGATGGAGCTTCCAAGGTACCTGGGCAGCCACACTTCCACCAGGGCTGCAGGTGGGCCTTGCAGGAGGGGTTACTGCAGACGGAACTTGCCCCGGGGGTGGGGGGGGCACCCCATCAGTCAAGGCTGCAGCAGCAAGGCCAGCTTGCTCCAAGCCACACCCTCATCTGATCCCTGAGCCCCCATCCCAGGGGGCCAGCCCCTCAGCTGGCTGGCCCTTCCCGGCAGCCTTCACACCATGAGGGACGAGGAGGCTCGCTGAATGCCGAATCACAGCCTTGGGCTTTGCCCCATTTCCGTCATCGCCTCACCAGAAAAGTGTCAAGGGACCTGGGTCGCAGACACATGCCTCAGTGACAGGCCCTGCAGGGCCTCTGTGTGCCTTGACCTCGGCAGCGTGGAGAGCCTGAGAGAGCCCCCTTTGGGGCCGGGTGGGCAGCACCTTCCTCAGAAGCAGCTGCGCCACTCCAGCCTCAGACAGACAGCTGGGCAGTGGGGTGTCATCCCCCTGGGGGGATGCACAGGGGCCTTAGAGTTATTCTGGGGCAGTGCCTCTGCCCACCGCAGAGAAGGGGCTGACACCCCACGGAGGGGCCCTCCAACTCTCCCCAGGGGCCCAGAGCGAACCAGGCACTTGGGTGGAGAGAGAGCAAGTATGTGTGTGCATGCACACTTATGTATGTGCTGGCACATGCGTGTGCATCTGTGCACACATGTGCACACACATACCCGTGTGTATCTTTTAAGGCGAAGCGAGGTCGGGAGGGTCAGGGCTGTCCCCAGGCTGCCACGCACTCTGCTTGGAGTCAGTTTCTAGATGGAGTCGGTTTTGCTCCTTCTAGGTTTTCTTGCCCAGGATTTTCCCCCCTTCTCTTTCTTTTGAACGAAAACAGGAGTACCCTGAAAAACAAGTTCTGCTGAAATTCAAAACTGTCTTCGAGGTCCCACACCTGAACCCTGAAGACTCCCCGGCGGGTGAGCTCTGGTGACAGCTTTACAATAATACCTAGAAACAGGCCAGCCTGCGACACGACCTCCTTCCCGCCAGCCCAGACCCATCAGCACGGGGCTGCAGGGGCTCGGCCGTGTCCCGCAAACCCAGCCCAGCAGCTCCTCCAAGAAATGGGGGCGGGGGGAGAGGGACCTGTGCTTTGCCACGGGTGGCCCAGAGACCAAGGGCCTGTGGGTGGGGCGGGGGGGGGGGGCTGACAGAGCCTGATGGGGTGCCAAGGTCATGTGTAGGACGAGATGCCTCAGCCCTAACTCCGACTCACAGACATCTTCCAGGGCGGAAGGCCCGAGAGTCCACCACACGCTTCCGCCGGGAACGGGGCTGCAGGCAGCACGGAGCCTCCCTGGCTGGTACCGCCGTTCAGCCCCTGCTTCTGCCTGGCTCCCAGCCCTGGGGGACATGCACAAAGTGCCCCTGAGGGCCTCGGAATGGCCTTGGAATCGCAGCGATCGATCCTTGCATGAAGCAGCAAGACTTTTTTTTTTGGTCAAGTGCAACACAAAGACATAGAAAAAATGCATCATGTTTGATCGGAGAAAAAAGTGCACAAATCAGCAAATGAGGCCTTGAGCCTTTTGGCCCCTGGGGTGATTTTTAAGGGTTTCTAGGACAAGTTGAGCCCATTCCATCGCGATTTCACACAGGCTAGTTTTTCTCAGGTTCCACCTACAGGGAACAATCATCATCCCATTTCAAGGGACTGGGTCCCAGCAGGGTATGGAACCTGTGTCCTCTCCCAGCAAGGAGGGGGGGAGGGGTGGGGGGAGGGGGGGGATGGGCAGCGCACAGCCCCCACTGGGCCTGCTTCCTGCTTGAACCTCCGGGTTCGGGAAGAGCAACATCCCCTTAGCCACGCCCCCACGCCAGAACAGGCATTCCTTCCTTCTCCAGCAATCCCCCATCGCAGCCCCAGTGGTGGGAGGGAAGGTAAAACACACACCATCTTTCCAACGGTCACTCCCCAGTTCCACGTTCTGCATTGCCCTGAGCTCCCTGCCCTTGGGCCTCAGGGTTTCACCCCGGCGGGGCTCACTGACAGGACAGGTATTAATACTTGTTCCTCTGAGGCTGCAAGTCCTCAGCCTTGACTTCGGAAGCCGGGGCTGGGTGCTCCAGGGGCTTTACTTTTCTCCCTGTCACCCGATCGTGGGGGTTTTAGGCTTACAAATTTCTGCTCCATCATTGGGAGGATGGGCCGCTCGGTGGCCTTCCTCCTGGGTACACTGAGCCCAGGTGGCCCTGGGCGGTCCCTACGAACTCAGGGTCCCAACCGTGAAAAGACAAACATGACCCCCAAGTCCCCCCTGGAGTGAGTGAGAAATTATTACCCACTGGAGTGAGTGAGAAATTACCCACTACCCACAAGCAGGTGCTTTTGGCAGATGTTTTTTGGAAGGAAAGTACTACTTCTGAAAAGGCCTGTGCTACCATTTAACTTGGTGAACTAAACCGAGTGGAAACAGTGAAACAAATGATTGCTTCTCTGCACAGAACTCCCCCCCCCACCCCCGCCAGGTCCCTCCTCCCTCACCAGCGGCGGCCAGCAGGTGTGTTGCTTCTCCCGCTTTCACTGGAGCCACGAGGGGAGAGCTGACCCACGTCTCAGCACAGCATCCTAGTGCTACCAGTGACAAAACACGGGACTCCGCGGCGGCGCGGGGGTGGGGGGCTCCCCCGGGGTCTGGCATCCCCCTCCCCCGCACCGATCCCCCGCGCCCCCTCCTCCTCCCGGGCCGTTGTGGGGCGTGTCGGGAAGAGGACCCTGGCAGCCGCGCGGTCAGGAACAGGATCCCAGACGCTGGTGGTGGAGGGAGTTTTGGCGCAGCTGGAACGGCGCCCGCGGCACAGTTTGCGGAGCACGTGGGAAAAGTAGCGGGTGCGGCCGAACAACGGACTTCTGCGCATTGTTCTCCGGAGGCTCCGCAGCATCAAAGGGGACCGGGCGCAACCCGACACCTCGACGACCGCGGGGACTGAGGCCTGGCGGCCCCAGCGGCGCACAAAGGCTGGCCCTGGGGAACCCGAGTAGTTTTGCCTCAACAGGTTGAAAACTAAGTATCTTCGTTCCTCACTGCACCATCTTTCCCCAAGACCCGCCAGCATCCGCGCGCGGTCACTCCCGGGGCTCGGAGGCGCAACCCACTGAGGCCGCTCAGGAGTCCGGAGGGGCCAGACCAGTGACGGCGACAAAGCCCCAGCGGGCGGACGGTGGATGCTCTGGAGGCACCGCGAGTGGAAAACATCACCAGCACAATCACGGGCCCGGCCCCCCGCTGGCCCACGGCCCGCAGAAGGGACCACGGAACGCACCAACTTCCCAGCACAGTCGCCCAAGTTTGGTCAGGACGCGAGAAGCTCACGGCGCGGGCAGCCCGCACCGTCCGCAGCCCAGCCCACTCCCTGCACCCTGCGGTGCGCAGAGGGGGGCGCGAACACAGGTGGCCGAAAAATGAATGGCCGTCGAGGGACACCCAGAACCCAGGGCCCCGGCCCCACCCCGCCCCTCCTCCGCCTGCCGCCCGCAGGCCACCGGCGTGCGTGGGCAGAGCCGGGTCCGCTTCTTGGAACCGAAGCCGGGACGGGCTGGAGGTAAGGAGGCCATCACCACGGGGACCTCTGGAGACCCGCACAAAGCGCCTGAGCGCGGGCGGCCTGGCGAGCGTAGTTTCGGCGTCCCCGCTGTTCTTACCTGGCTCCGCCGAAGCCGCGCGAACCCAGAGCAGCAGGACCAGGAGCGCGAGCATGTCCAGGAGGCGCCGCCGCAGCGGCCGCAGCCAGAGCCACCTGCGGGCGACATGCCACAGGTTAGTTTGCCGGGCGCGTCCCCCGCCCGCGCGTGCGACCCCCTTCCGTGCGTGCGAGCTACCCCTCTGCCCCAGCCTGCCTCTCGGCCCCCGCGGCCCGCACCTCGGCTCCATGCTCAGCCAGCTGGACGGTCTGCGCCGCGGATGCTGCACCCTCCGCGGCTGTGCGCCCGCTCGGCCCCGGTGCTGCGGCGGCCGCGGGACGGGCTGGGGGCGGGGTGGGGACCGGGAGCTAGGCGGGGAGGACCGGGAGGAGGGGCCGGGGGCGGGGCGCAAACTCAGTCCGAGGGGGCGGGGCTCAGCGGGGCCGGGAGGCGGGCCTTAGCGTCCGGCTGGAGCAGGAGGTGCGCGGGCTGGGCTGAGCTGGGCTGGGCTGGGCTGGGCTGGGCCGGGCCGGGGCTTGGGTACAGGGGGACGAACCCGCGCGCAAAGAGGTGACGGGCCGCTCCCTTGGGCCCGAGCACCCCCTCGCGGCAGTGTGGGGTGTTTCCTCCCCAGCCCCCAACTCCAGCGCGAGTAGTCTGCCAGCGCCCCCACCCCTGGAGAGAGCTTCTCCGCAGCTGCCTTTGGCGGCACGTGGGGTCCAGGCTCCAAGGCCTGGGCAAGGGCCAGGCAGACACAACGTGTCCGGCCCTGAGTTTATTCCGGAAGATGTCTTCCGCGGCCCCCAGGAGAGTGGTCCTCAGGCCCTGAGTCCCGTGGAAGCAGCAAGGAGGCGGGCGATTGAAACAAAGACGTTTTATCGCCGGGGGACAATGCATGGAGGGAGAGGAAGCTGGGCTCCTCCTGCCCAGTCTCGTGGGCGTATTAGCCGCGTGGTGATGGCGCAGCCAGCCTCGTGGCCTCGGCGGGCTCAGGCCCTGGATGATAGCCCTCCCCCTGCCTCGCTCCCCACTCTGCACCACCGCCACCTCCAGCAACTCCTGGGGCAGGATGGCCCTGTGCCCCACGAAGCCTCAGGTGGCCCTTCCCACGAGCTCACGCCCGCGCCCCTGAGGGGTCCTGTCCCCACTTTGCAAAGGGTTGGAGGGCTCCTGGAGGGGCTCTGAGAAGGCCCGCTCCGCCAGGCCCATCCCTTCCCACTCCCCCCACCCCCTGCAACACAGGCCCCTCTCCCTCCTGGAGGCCTAGCTGCCCCAGAGAATACTCAGCCTCCCACCCCCCAGTTATGTCCACTCTGTTTCTATCGTCTCAGGCAGATGCATCTGGCCCAGGTCTCAGCTCCTTCCTCAGGGCAGCTGTACCTGAGGTCCTGTCCTCAAGCTGTGCCTGACCCGGGTCTCAGCTCCTTCCTCTGGGCAGCTGTGCCTGAGGTCCTGTCCTCAAGCTGTGCCTGACCCGGGTCTCAGCTTCTTCCTCGGGCAGCTGTGCCTGAGGTCCTGTCCTTAAGCTGTGCCTGACCTGGGTCTCAGCTCCTTCCTCGGGGTAGCTGTGCCTGAGGTCCTGTCCTCAAGCTGTGCCTGACCTGGGTCTCAGCTCCTTCCTCGGGGTAGCTGTGCCTGAGGTCCTGTCCTCAAGCTGTGCCTGACCTGGGTCTCAGCTCCTTCCTCGGGGTAGCTGTGCCTGAGGTCCTGTCCTCAAGCTGTGCCTGACCTGGGTCTCAGCTCCTTCCTCGGGGTAGCTGTGCCTGAGGTCCTGTCCTCAAACCCACCTGACAGGCTTCTCCACACGAGCCCCTCCTACCTGACCTCTTACAGTAACTCTCATTTGCCTGGATCTGATCCCCATGCCCCTGCAGGAAACAGAGGCCCTGGTGCCAGGGCCCTTGGCTTCCAACTTCCTGTGAAACCCCCTGGATCGCTACTAAATGCCCTCCTCAGTCCCCACTGCCCTTCCTGGCACAGTCGTCTCCTGCCTGGACCTCCGCACAAGACGCATGCTTGCCCCTCCCCCCCCAAGCCTCCCTCCACCTCTTGTGCTCCACCACCCCAGCACATCCTGCCGGACACTTCCTGACTGCACTCTTCCACCAGCCTGGAGACCTCGTTCCTGGCCAGACCCCACCACATACCCTCCATGCAGGACGCAGCCTGGCCGTGTGCCCCTCCACCACTGCTTTTCTGGGCCCACCGGGCCTGACAGCGGCCCTCAGCACCTCCCCCTGCCCCTCCCCCCACACTGCCGCAGAGAGGCCTGCCTGGCTTCTCATCCAGCCCACCGTTACCCCCACCACCAGCTGCACCCTGCCCTGGACCCCAGGCCCTGTCTGTTCGCCAGCTCACACCTCCGCCACCGTCTGCCCTGAAGCCTGGAGTCCTTCTCTGGGTTGTGTGACAAGGACACTCGTGGTACAGGGTGGGGAGAGAGATCAACGGAGGTTGTGGCCACGGTTTTTAAAAACGAGGAGGATGTCGCAGAGCAGAGGATTAGCGTGCCTACACTCCTTTGCACCACTTTTGTTTCTTGTGTGGATGCAAGGGCAGGGTGGGGCCCTGCGGCGAGTGCGCCTGTGTCCCACAGGCGTTTGTGCGGTGGGGGTGGGAGAGTCTGTGGGTGCTGCTTGTGCATGGGTATGGTGTTTCCGTGGCTCCGTGTGCTGTGTGCGCATGCATGTGTGTGGTGTGTTCATGTGTGTGGTGTGCATGTCCTGGTCCTAACAGCACCCCTTCGTGTAGCTCCAGCCTATCTGCCTGACCATCAGCCCGTCCTTCCGCTAAGCCCGGCTCCAGGAGAGGAATCCGAAGGGCAGGGGCTCTTCCCGCTCCTGCAGCTCACCTGCCCGCAGGCCCATCCTGCTTCCACCAGCCCCACCCACCTGCAGACCGGCAGTCAGCGGACTTGCCTTTGCTGGTGTGACTGACCCACAGCTCCTGGAGGGTGCGCGGCTGGGAGCGGGGAGGGCCGTGCTGGCAGGGCCTGGGGCTCATCACCTCCCTCCTGTCCTCTCCCAGTCACCACCGTGGGGTCACCAGCTCTCCTCTCCCCAGTTAAAGGCCCCAGGGCAGGGTGAGCCCACCTTTGTGGGCTTTGGGGGGAGGGCTCGCTTAAGAGGGCCTTTGTGTAATGAAAAGTGCTAGCAACAAAAGGAACTAAAATAAGGCTTTCTCATGATTGCTCAACTCACAGCTGTAAAAAATAAGCTTGGGGCTCATTTTTTGCGCTTCATATACTACCATCAAGTCATCGCTGTATGTCTCCACACTTCCTGTGGCATTCGCATCTTGTTCTTATTATTTTATTTCTCTTTTATTTACTGAAGGGGTTCAGAACGAGTCACCCCAAGACATGTTTGTGTGGCATGAGGATTATTTTGAGCTAAAGGTAATCCAGACCCTTTGGGCTCAAGGGAAACTCCGGCACCCTCCCCCTGCTACCTAGAATTTAAATGAGGGACCTCGACTCTAATAAGAGTTGTCAGCAGAAATGACTTTTTTTGGCCATCTGTAGGGCGGGGCAAACTCCTGAGGACTGGATGGACATCTGCTCTTCTCGTCACCCTGCAGCGGCCCTCCTCCCCTCTGCAGCCCCAGGTGCCTCCCCCCATTCCCCGTGTCTGTCCCCGACCTGCTCACGTATGGGGGTTCCCCTAAGTACATATGTATGCATCACATTTGGTTGTTTTCCCTCCTTAATCTGTCTCGTGTCCATTTCATTACTAGACTGGCCGGAAGACCCGGGGACAGGAGAGGACAGTTTCTGCCCGCCCCCCCCCACCACCACGATACACAAGAAACACATGATCCCTGCAGAAAACGTAGCAAGTACAGATGTGCACGTGGTGAAAGAAGGCCTCAGCTCTCCCTCGGCTGACACTGCTGTGCCTCCTTCCACCCCTGTCCACAGAGACGCCCCCCTTGCCTTGGGAGGGGTGCACAGTGTCACCTCGCCTCCAGGTGAGTCCCAGCGGTGTCTAGTGCTCGGGGCGAGGGACCACGGCAAGTCTGGGCAGTAGAGGCCTGAGGCCAGGGGGCTCCTCTGCTGGGCTGAAGAGGCAGGTGGAGATGCCAAGGGTGGGGGCATCTGGGGCAGAGGCCCCAGAGGGAGGGCCAGCCCCCGTGTGTGCAGAAACTCGGTGTGTCGTGGGGTGAGTGGGAGGGAGTCCTGGGGTGCAAGGACCTGAACCCCAGGTCCAGCCACATTCTTGTCTGTCCCTTGGGCTGGTTTCCTGTTTCCTCGGATGCTGTGCGTCTCACATGTCCTGACGCAGGAGAAAGGACAGAAATGGCTGAAACGCTCTGCTTGCTGCCCTCAGCGCGGCTTGCAAATCGGACACCGGCCTGGCAGTGACCAGCCAGTGCTGCCCCTGAGGCTTGACTGAGGGTCCCCCTGTGGCTGGAAATAGAGGCTCCCTATCCACTCATGCTGCTTGCTGGGCTTGTATTTGTTTTTAAATTGGTTTTTGTTTTAAATTGACAAGGTTTTCCAAAACTGCAGTGGATCCCCTCAGTGGAGTCCAGGGCCTGTGTGCGTAGGGCATTTGTCCTGCCCCATGGGCAGTGGGCCTGGGGGTGGGGACTGCAGGTGTGTGCCGGGAGAAATGGGGGACAGGCCAGGAAGGTGCCTTGGGGCCAGCCGAGCAAGGCCAAGGACATGGAAAGGGCAAGACCTGTGACCTCTGCCCAGGTTGTCCCCTCTCTCTCTGTGTCCAAAGAGGCACCAGGGAGCTTGCCAAGTGCTACAGAAGTAAGTTTTATCAGGAGAGGAGAAGTTACGCGCAGGCAGAGGCGGCTGTGAAAAGCACAGCATATCCAAAAAGTGTATCTGGTTCCACAGCAGGTCACGCCCTCCAGTTCTCAGGCCCTGGTCCCACGGTCCACCCCAGTCTGAGATGCAACTGGGGCCCCTGACATCCTGGCCACATTTTCAAAGGTTCATAACAAACATTTTTACTAATATCGGGGCCATTTCTTCATTTCACCGCTACAGGGAAACACCTGAATGCACAGTGAGTCACAGCAGGCAGGGACGTCCTTGAATTCTCAAGTTCATCGTCTAAGGACCTGGACCGCCTGCATTTCTCAGGACGGCCTGACCCCCACAGGGACGACACCGCCGTGCTCCAGCTCCGAGAGAAGCAGCAGGCTTTGTACAGCGGGCTGCACGGCGCTGCCCACGCACACCGGCGGGAGCAAGAAGACCGGCCGATTCCTTCCTGCCAGCCTGGCAGCTTCTGCAAACAGCACCGCCTGGCCCCTTTCCTTCCTGAGAGGCGGCCACGTCCCAGCCTCCCCTGGACGAGTGAATCACTGTGGCTCCCTCCACTCCTGTGCACCCCCTGGGGGTGGGATGACCTCCCAACTGTGCATACACCACACTCACACACACACACACACGCACAGAACCTGGTTCTGTTCGCACTCCAGATCAGCATTGAAACTATCCCAACCCTACTCCATTCCCAACCCCACTCAATGAGGGGTGTGGGCGTTGGCCTTCGTTCCCAGCACCCACCCTCACTGTCTGCAGCACCCGGGGTCCTCAGCGCTCACGCTGACCGCCGGGCCCAGCTCTCACCGGGAGCTCAGCGCTTGCCACCGCGCACCACGCCGGTCTACTTTTTTTTGCAGGGCTCTCGCCACTGTTTAATATTCTTGTTCCCTTATTTGTTCATTGGCTCATTTATTTGCTTGTGGGCTTCCCACTTCCCTCTCCTGGAATTCAGGCACGGACACACAGCTTCTTTGCTTTGTTCACCAGTGAACAAAAGTAAAGAAGGAAGGAAGGGAGGGAGGAAAGAAAAAGAAAGAAAAGGAGGCGGGGAGAGGAGACAAGCACACTCCAGCTGAGCCCAGGCGTTTGCATATCAAAGTGCCCCTTGTCGGGGTAGCACCTGCGGCTCTGTATGAAACCTTCAGGATGGAAGGTTTGTAGCTACAACAACCTCCGGCCTCCTTTACCCGGAACCTTCTGTTTGAGCAGCGTGTGCACCTCTCCCCACTGTCCCTCACGAGTAGGCAATGCCGGAGCCATTTAAAGATGCACAACTGACATGATTATAACTCATTGTAGAAACTCCACATGTTGGTCATAAAACTGAATTCCCGCTTGACCTGCCTCCGAATCTCAGTCTCCCGCCAAGTGTAGTCCCTGTAATTAGTCCTCGGCTGGTTTTTATGACATGCATTTCATAGTAGTTTTTACTCCAGAAATGTAGATGGTTGTTTTGTGAAATTTTAAAAGCATACATGAGATAAAACTGTGGTTCTAAAACTTGCTGTACTAACACAATACCTGCCGTTGCTCCTTCCGCGGCACTAATGCACATTCACTCCAACGATCGCTCGTCTGTTCCATGCCACGGAAACAGCATACTCAGTGAGTGATCCCCCCATAATGGGACATGGGTTGCTTTCAGTGTTTTGCTTAAAGCAATGGATGGCCTGCAAAAGAGATGGAAACAGTGAGGAAGAATGAAGCGGAAACGCTAAAGAGGACAGTAAACGCACAGTAAGAGAGATGAAGAGCGGTTTCGACAGGCTCATCAGCACACAACCCAGCTAAGGGAACACCCAGTGCACTTGACAATAGCGCTACAGAAGTTATCCAAATTAAAAGAGAAAGAAAAAAGAACAGAGTGGAAGAAACAAACCAGAAGTGTGTGTCGGAGAGCCGTGGGGCAATATCTTCTAACAGCCTAACATACAAGTCCCTGGATCACAGGAGGGAAAAGAGAGGGTGGGGGGTGGAGGAAATTTTGGAAGAAAAATGGCTGAAGACTTTTCAAGATTAGTGACAGACACCAAACCGTGGATCAGAGAAGCACAAAGAACGCACAGCAGGATAAATGTCCCCAGAAGGCTGTGGAGGAAAGGGGGGGTGCACACGAAACCCCACAAGCTCAGGGGAGGCCTGGGTGGCAGACTTACAAACTCAGGGACCTGGAGTAACCAACCACATAGGGTGGTCTGAAGTGAAAACTCCCTAGCTAAGAGTGAGTCAGGGCAGCGAGTCACATCCTAGGCTGGTATTTTTCCCTAACAAAGGTCAATCTTCACCTTAACAGATCCTGCCTGAGATAGCCGACATCTGCATAACAAACCTGATAGCATACCTTTGGACTATCAAAGTCGTTTCTTTTTTTTCTGAAGCACAACCACCCGCCCCAGAGCAGAGAGCACAAGCCCCTTCATTGTTAGTATTGTCATGCTAATTGTTAACTGTTACCTAGCCTGCACCCAGCTGTGTAACAGAAGTATTTGTCTGATCCTCTTACCATAGTTTGCCACGAATAATGCGCACTTTTGGGGGCCCACATTTTTGAGGGAAGAATAAGGATGCGCATTCCACGTGGGCGGTGCCTGAAATACCTTGTGTCTGTTCTTGTGTTTTGTAATTATGTGTCACATAAAACTTCTTGTACCATAATATGTTCAAAAGTAAATGCTAAAATTCCTTTACAATACAAAAAAACAAGTATCTAAATATGAATGAGTAAAAATGGAATTAAACAATTAACACGAAAGCTTTTTTTCCCTGAAAGTTTGGGCCGAAAATGTGGGTGCGCATTATGCACCGGAGCGCATGATACATGGCAAACTATGGTACTTCTTATCCCAGCCCAGAGGTCCCGCCCCCCACCTTTGCTTCCTCCCACCTCCCTAAGTTATCACCAATGCACTTCCCGTCACATGCCTTCCGCTTTGATTCTCTTGTATAAAATAAGGCGCAAAACTGCCATCTGGGGAGTATTTTCTCAATCAGTTGAGATTTTGCTTTCTGGAAATTTTCAGTTTGGCTCCAATAAACGCATAAAACATTCTCTACAGGTTTGAACGTTTCCTGCGTTGACAAGGTAAAACAAACAAGCAAACAAAACCACACCAAAAACCCCATATGCCTAACATATTTAAACTGGAGGGGAAAAGAGAGAAAAACCTCTGAGGCGAGCCGAGTGAAAACACAGACACATCCTGTGCAGAGAAACAAGGAGAAGAATTAGAGCACAATTCTCCTCAGAAACCATACGTGCCAGATGACAACGAAGGGGTATCTTTATTGCTCCGAAAGAAAAAAAAAAAGTACTGATTCGGAGTTCTATACCAGTGAACACGTCTTTTAAAATTTAGGATTTAAGAAGAGACTGTATCTCAGAGAAACAAGGGGAGGGATGTGTTCTGGAACACCTCCCCCTCAGGGAGCGTTCAATGACAACCAGCCACCAGGAAGAAGGTGAAATTAATCTGCATCTTCACAAAGAAATGACGAGTCATAGAAATGGAAAAAAAAAGATAAGATAAAATTCTTTTCCCCTTACTTTTAATTGCTATCAATGACAACTTCTTTCCAAAGCCCAGGCCCCCGGGGCCGAATCCCGCCCTTCACCTTGTTTTATCCACCACACCTTGTTTCTACCCAGCGGCTGCACTGAGCTCTCGCTTAACAATTAAGGAGCAGTTACATTTATTCAGTCCTGAGGTTACGTTCCGCCCTTGGAAGGCAACCTCGAGGCTGATGTGGTCCCAGTGAAAATGAGTTTGACACCCCTGCTCTAAAGGAAAAATAGCATGTATTGTGTTGAGTGCATACATACATGTAAACTGTATGCCAGCAGGATGGATGGCAGGTTGGAATTGGGAAAATATTATTGTAAGGTCCTTACACTACATATGAAGTGGCCCGGTTCCATCTGAATACAGATTCTGACTACGATTTATATTTTAAGTCCTACGGCAACTGTTAGAGTTTTTTTGAAGAAGTATAAGTAATAAGTCAAGAGGACATACAACAGAATTATAAAAAGTGTTCAACAAAGAGAAAGCAGAAAAATAAATAACAGATGAAACAAATAAAAGACCCCCTAGCAAAATTACCATTTTAATCTCATCAATAATCGTGTGAAGCGTGAATGGTCTAAACACACCTGTTAAAAGGTAGAGATAGTCAGATCAAATGAAAAACCCAACTAAGTTATGTCTACAAGAAATCCATTTTAAACATAAAGACATATATATATATTTAAAGCATACAGATGAAAACTGATATGCCATTCAACCACTAGCCCAAAGAAAGCCAGAGTAGCTATCTTGATATCACACAGACCTCATAAAAAAGAAACATCACAGATAATGATGAGTGAGTCAGTTCTCAAAGAGGATATAACAGTTATAAATGAGCATGTTTGTTTCTAAACAATAGGCTTCAAAGTATGTGAAGCAAAAACTGATTGGGCAAGAGGGACAAATAAACGGGTCCCCAATGATAGTTGAAGTTGTCAGCACTCAGCAATCGCTAGAGCAAGGGGGTGGGAAAAATCAATAAAGGTGCAGAAGACACGAGCAGTGCTCCCAACCACCGAGACCCCGCTGATATTCCCAGGATTCTCCGCCCAGCAATACTTCTGGAGAAGAAGAACAGGTTCTTCTCAAGTGCACATTGACATTCACCAAGACAGACCATATTCTGGGCAATAAAATACACCTTAACAAAGTTAAAAGAATACAAATCACACAAAATATGCTTCCAGGGCATAACAAAACAAGAAATCAGAAGTAGATATCAATAAAGTCCCAAACTATTTGGAAATTTTAAACATTTCTAAATAAGCCATAAGTCAGAACAGACTCTCAAAGAAATAAAAAAATATTTTGAATTCACTGAAAATGAAAATGCAATATATCAAAATTTGGGGGAAGAAGCTGAAACAGTGCTTAGTAGGAACTCTACAGCACTGAATACTCACATTGGGAAATAAGAAGGATCTCAAAACAACCTCAGCTTCCATCTTACAAAACTGGGGGAAAAAGAACCAATTGAGTACAGAGAATGTAGAAGAAAGGAAATAATACAGATCAGGACAGAAACCAATGGAACAGAAAACAGACAAAAAATAGAGAAAGTTACTGAAACCAAAAGCTGGCTGTTTTTTTGTTTCTCTTGTTTTCTTAGAGTTCCAGCATAAATCACCAATATCAAGAATGCAAGCGTAAGCATGACTGCAGACCCTGTGTCATACTCTTGTATGAGCTTTTCAACAGCTCATACAGGAATATTATAAACCATTTTATTCTATGCCAATATATTCCATAGCTCAGATGAAATACACAAATTCACTGAGAGACAGATTATCCATACTGACATAAAAAGAATTTTTTTAAAGTCACTGGCTTTTCTTTTTTAAGATTTTATTTATTTATTTCTTAGAGAGGGAAGGGAGGGAGAAAGAGAGAAAGAGAGAAACATCAATGTGCGGTTACTGAGGGCCGTGGCCTGCAACCCAGGCATATGCCCTGACTAGGAATCAAACCTGTGACACTTTGGTTCGCAGCCCACACTCAATCCACTGAGCTATGCCAGCCAGGGCAAAAAGAAATTTTAAAAAATCCAGATAGTTCTATATCTATTGAAGAGATTGAGACATAATGAAAAACCTTCTCAGAAAGAAGACCTCCAGCCAAAAAGCTTCACGCCAAAGGCTATAAAATGCTTGTTGAAAAAATAAAGGCAAACCTATACGAGCTCTTTCAGAAAATAAAAGAGGGAGCCCTTTCCATTGACTTCGTGACGCCTGTATTACCCTGGTACCCCACAGACACTACAAGAAAGCTGTAACTCAATATCCTTCATGAATATATATGCAAAATTCATTAACAAGGTGTTAACAAATAAAACCCAATTTTATGTAAAAAGGATAGTACATCTCAACCGTGTAGGATTTATTCCAGGAATGCAAGGTTGGCTTAATGTTCAAAGGCCAATGTAATTGACTATATATTAGTGAATTATAATAATAATTATTATTATCCTGACTGGCATAGCTCAGTGGATTGAGCGCGGGCTGCAAACCAAAGTGTTGCAGGTTTGATTCCCAGTCAGGTCACATGCCTGTGTTGCAGGCCATGGCCCCCAGCAACTGTACATTGATGCTTCTCTCTCTCTCTCTCTCTCTCTCTCTCTCTCTCTCTCTCTCTCTCTCTCCCTCCCTTCCCTCTCTAAAATAAAATAAATGATTATTATTATAGATAACATCATACTTCATTTTGGAAAAAAATTAATGTTTTCTCCCTAGGACAAAGAACAAAATGCTACTCTCATAATTTCCAGCCAACATTGTCCCAGAGATCTTAGACAAGAAAGGTCTTTTGTAGGGAACTGCTTCTTGACACGTGGAAATGTAGCCCAGCACCCACATGGAAAACCAATGGGGGAGGCGTGATGGCACACAGGACCACACTCACGAAGAAGTTCTCCCGTGGGAAATCAGGCCTGCATTATACCTAGGCTGCTTTGTGACTTGTGCTTCCTGAAGTCCGTGCTAATTCTACCAAAGGTTGAAATGTAACCAGACCTATTACTCTTGTCATTTCCCTTGCATTTGCAACATTTTTTAATGAACTGAATTTACAAGTTTGAATCTTGGCAGCCCTCGGGTTCCTCCTTGTCTTAATCCTTATTTGTGCTTTACGATGTATATGGAAGTTGTTTTCTTGTAATCACATTTGAAAACAGCAAATAGTGTGTTTCACAGGCCTAACACCTACAGTTGATTTAAAAAACAAAAAATGGGGAGATGTTGGGAGCTGCCCTGCCTGGTTTCAGGAGCTGTAACCCCCCCCAAGGCTAAGGCTGAGTGAGCGACCTTTGGACCGCAAGCCACTAAGGAGACAAAGCTTATCTCCTTGGCAGGAGCACTGCTTCTGCTCCTTTTACTTCATCCATAACTGGCCCCCAATGCTTGGTCAGTTAGCCAATGATGAGTAAGATTCCCCAAGGGGTGAATGACCTAAAACAGGCATGATCACGTGGAGGCCCCCAGGGAAGGACTTGGGGGGCTATGGAGGAAGGGGGTGATGGACCCTCCCCCCTCGGCTTTGATAAAGCCTGAATCCTCATTCTGTCTGTGAGAAGTCTCCTTATCTCTTGGCTGCCTTACTTCCCCTGCCTGACTTAAGCCTGAAACAATAACCGAGGGTGGTGCAACCCTGTGCCTGAAAGGGTGGGTTCCCTGGGGCAATCAGGCCTAAGAAAGAGTACATAAACTCCTGTGAAACCTGCTTTGCTAGGAATGCTCTCAATTAAATGATAAGGGTCCGAGCAGGAAATAAGTTTGTTTCCCAAAGTTTTATAGCCTTTTAGCTAACAGATCCTGACTCACAATAAGCCCTAATAGTTCCTTGTATGCTATCCATTGTTTGATCCTTGCTGCCTGACAATGATTAATGAGCTTTACCTGTATTCCTGTGCAAATGAACCCAATAAAAACCTATCAAGGCAAGAATCGGGGCTCTCTCCTATTGAGGGAGCAGCCAGGCCGCTCTGAGGCACCCTCCCCTTGAGAGGATAGCCATGCCATCCCTTTTCCTCCACAGGACTCGGTAGTCCATGTGAATGTCTCATTTCATTCATAATGCCACGGACACTGTGGGCCAGTGTCTGCATCAGTCTTTAGTCAAAAAAAGAAAAAAAGGAAGAAAGAGAAGGAAGGAAGGGAGGAAGAAAGGAAGGAAGGAAGGAAGGAAGGAAGGAAGGAAGGAAGGAAGGAGGAAGGAAGGAAAGAAGGAAAGAAGGAAGGAAGGAAGGAAGGAAGGAAGGAAGGAAGGAAGGAAGAAGGAAGGGGAAAGGAAGGAAGAAAGAAAGGGAGAGAGAGAGGGAGGGAGGGAGGGAGAAAGAAAAAGAAAGAACAAACGAACGGGTTGGATGGAAGGAAATAAAAGTGCTTATTCACACATGGAATAGATCATATGTAGAAAATCCTAAGGAATCTACATATTAGCTTATTAGAATTAACAAATGAGTTCAGCAATGTTGCAAAATATAAAGGCAATTAACAAATTGATTATATTTCTATACACCAGCAATAAACAATTGGAAATTGAAATTCAATACATACAATAACAAAAACATGTACTATCTAGGGGTGAATTTAATAACATATATGTGAGATTTGCATACTAAAAACTATAAAACATCACTGAGAGGTATTGATGGAGTCCCAGGTAAAACGACGGTTACGCCATGTATTTGGATCAGGAGGCTCCCCACACTGTTAAGAGGTCAACACTCCCTAAATGGATCTGTAGATGTTACACAACACCAAGCTAAACCCAACAGTTGTTTCTGTGATACTTGTAATCTAATTATAAAATTTATATAAAAGGACCAAGAATACAAAGAACCAAGAATAATCAAAATGTTGAAACAAGGAAAACAAGTTGAAAAATGTAGCTGACTTCAAAAATTTATCAGAAAGCTACAGCAATCGAAACAACGCAGTGTGGGTGGAAGGATGGATCTGCAGATCAGAACTGAATCGAGAATCAAGAAACACATCCGCGTGTATAAGGTCCATTGATTTTCAAAAAAGTGCCTAACCTCCTTCTATGTCCCCCCCTCTCACCAGGTGGCAGCTCAGATACGACAAAGCAAGACCCACGTGAATGGACGAAGCCACCTGGCTGGAAAGCCTCACGTCTCAAATACGGTTCGGGGGGAACGGCACAACTTCCATCAAGAAAGGTGCCCAGTGAGAGGGCTTTCAATCAACGGCAGACCCACCAGGTATCCCTAGCACAGGCAGAGACCTGCAAGTCCAGGTGAAAAGTGCCCATTGGGGGTCACTTTTATCATCAACGTTGTTCCAATGTTTCACTTTCATCAAATTTCCGGGGGAATAGAGCTAGAAAATTAAATCAATATTGAACCCATCCATGGAGATGATAAAGGTTATGCTAACCCTTGACTCACTTGCCAGAATTAGCTAAACAGACAACAGCAAGTTTCAGAGAGGATATGAAGTCTGGATTACCTTCCTTTCTCCACTGCACCCCTCCCAGCTCTATTGGTTTTGCCTCCCGGGCTTCTTCTGAGACCACCACGTAGACCATCACCACTCTAGTCTAAACTAGGGTACTCACAAAGCCACTCCATGCTCTCTTCCCAAATCCAATCCGTCCTCCCCTCACTGAGCAAAGAACAACATCATGCTGCTGAGTGTCTGATGGTGGATGTCACTCTCACAGCTTGGTGCCATGGCCTGCAGACCATGGCTGCTGGCCCTGCTTTCTCTTCAGCTTCATCTGGAACCTCCATCCATCCATCTCCCACCTACTTCCCACTACACGTTCTGGCCAGGCTCCGCCCTCCTCCGAGACTTTACTCATACTGTTCCCTGAGCCAGAAAGCCCATCTGCCCCTGTTCACGAAGTTACCATGCTGGCTCCTCAGGTCCCCTCCCGGGAACCCTCTCTGTGTCCCTCATGATACCATGTAATCCCATCCGGACCGACCAGATCGTGGATTTCCGTGTTCCCAGCACCTGCACGTGCCGGACTTCTCGGCTGCCCTCTGGCTGAAGGTCATTCTTATCCTCTCCCTACAGCTTCTTCAGACACCTCTCCACTGCCTGAGTTTTATTCCTGAGTTGTAGATCCTAGAAAACCTCACAGATGGTTGTTTTCCCAAGGTTCTTTCATGTTGGACAACATGTGCCAGCTGCCCGAGTGTCTGAGTGACACCCTGGCTTAGTGTCGGGCGTGGGTTGAGTGCAGTGTCTCCATAATCTGGCTTTGCTGGTGTGTTTGCTCCCTAGGGAATGCATCTCAGCGTGCCAGTGCCCAGAGGCTCCTGGAGAGCCCCAGAAGCACAGTCTCTGGTTGAGTTTCACTGCAGAGATGGGCACCATCACGTTCCCCTGTGCCTACTGGCTCCGTTTCTCTTTAGATGGTGCAGATGGTTCACAGCTTAACACTCTCGCTGGGGCTTTTCATCCTCTTCCAGCAGCGCCCTCTGCTTGGCAGCGCGCTGGTGCAGAGGCGTCCACACCCGTGCATGCTAAGTCACAGTCTGGGCTCGGAGGCAGAGTGCATGGCGGGAAGGCACCGCCTGGGTTCAGGAGAGATGGGCGCTGACTCACCCTGGACTGCGGGCCTGGCCGTCTGGCTGGCAGCTTTGTGCGACAAGTAATAACCGAGGATCCTGTGCACGAAGGGAGGCAACGTGAGCCAGGAACAAGGGCCCACGTTCTTCCAACTTAATCTTGTGTCTGAACACCACATGCACTGGACTGCACGGGCTCCTGGCCGCTGGAATGTAACTGAAAGCGAGCACAGCTCCTCTTCCCTGGTGGCAGAACTGAGCGAAGCGCTGTCATGAGGGCAAGCAGCAGGGTGTCCTGTGCAGCTCAGGGCTGGGGCCACAGCCCCTTTCTCCCCACTGGGCCTCCTCTCTATTGCAGAGATCTCTGCCTGGACACAGGGGCACTGGCCCCTCGGGGACAACTCAGATGTCACAGCTGATGTGGGCACCTCTGTCCAGCAAGGGCGGGTGGGCAGCAGCTTCTGGGAAACCCTCGTAGTTCCTGGTGAAGTTGCTGTTGAGGCCACAAATGCATCCCAGCTGACACAGGTGGCCTGATGCTCATTGGCTGAGCATTTGTCTCGGAGGCCCTCTGGCTCTAGCACTTACAAGGTCTGTGACTTGGGAGTTTCTTAACCTCTCTGTGCCTGTTTCTTTGCGCCAGGGCTCTGGAGAAGAGGAGTGACACCGTGGGGTGAGTGGTCACGTGTGCCAACGCAGAGACGGTGACGGTGCCGTCTGAGGCTGCGAAGACGCTCCACATCACTAGTCATTAGGGAGACGCAACTAAGACCCCCGTGAGATCCCCGACATACCGGTTAGAACGGCCAAAGTTAAAAGACCGACCGTTCCAAGTGTCAGCGGAGGGTGTGGGGGAACCAGGACCCTCAGCACTAACCATGCAACACGAAGTGCAGCAACCACTTCGGAGAATGGTTTACAGTTTATTAAAAAGGTAAACGCACACCTACTGCTGTCTCTGGAGCACTTGAAGTCTAAGGGACTCTCCCGCTGTGTGACCACAGAAGGCCAGGTCTGCCTCAAGTTCAGCCCCGCATGGTAATAAAGACAAGTCAGCCCAGGCGAGACACAGGCATCCCACGCATGTGAGTGCCTCACAGTCTGGAGGCCAGACGTACAAGATCAAGGTGTGAGCAGGGCCGGTTCCTTCTGAGGCTGCGAGGGGCGTCCACACCAGGCCTCTCCCAGCTTCTGGTGGCTGCTGGCAACCCCCGGTGTCCACTGGCTGGTACAGGCATTACCCCAATTTCTGCTCCCTCTGTGTCTCCTCCCCTTTCTTACAAGGACACCGGTCACATGGGACCGAGGGCCCACCCCACTGCATTCTGACCTCATTGTAACTTAGCTAATTATATCTGCAGTGACCCTATTTCCAAATAAGGCCACACACTGAGATGCTGAAAGGACATAGGTTTTGCGGGCACATTATTCAACTCAACCCAGCCAGCACGGGAGTGGCACAGTGACCGTGGGGCACAGGAAAGGACTACTGTTTCCTAGAAGGCCACTCTGAGATGTGACAGAGGCAATGTTTGATTTGCATATCCGTGTGCATAAAGTGAGAGCTCATCGCACCGCACAATGGGCTTGGACAAGTGGAGTTTTCCTGCAGTGACGGGAACACCTCTCTAAGATCCCGGTCCTGGCAGGTGCCGCCCACCACCCAGACGCTCAGCACAGGCCCCTTTGGTTCACTGCCAGCCTCTGTGTTTCTTGGCCCGAGGCATTCTCTAGCCAGAAACAGACTGGAAGTACAGGGTGTCAGCAAAAAAGAATTCCCCAAAAGGTATTAAAAGGACAAAGTTTATTCGGGGAACCAGGGAGACGTAGCCTCCAGTGGAAACGGAACATGTGCTCAGCTGAGATGTAGGAGAGGCTGGCTTTCATAGAGAAAGTCTCCACCCAGGTTCCCTTGCAGGTCCATTTACGCAAATGAGAACTTCAAGTCTGATCTGATCAGTCCTGATTGGCTGCTACAGATGCAAATGAGAGGTGATATTTGTGCAGTTCTGATTGGTCAGGGCTGGTCACAGTCTATTGGTTAAGTGGTATTATGGGGCTTCCCTGCATGGTTGACTCAGACGGTGCAAACAGGCAGGGCACAGGGCAGGAGGCTGCAATTCGGGCTGTGGTTCTTCCCAGAACACAGAGGACAGGAGAGTTCTCCACCAGCGAATGCTCCTAGACTCTAGTTTGGAATTTAGGCCCAGTTAACCACAGGGAGTCCATCCATAGATCAATTCCTTCTCCGGGTTTACAAGAGGGATTCATACCACCCTCACCCAACCCTACAAGCAGCTCTCCATTGAATACACATGGCTTGATGCCTGTCCCCTGGACCTTCATTGAAGAAGACAGACAGGACATGTTCATGAATAGGGAGATCAAATCTCTGTAAAGACGTCCAGTGTCTCTAAACAGATGTTCAGACTCCAGGCCCTTCCAACAAAACAACTTCACAAATTGAATCTGAGATTCTTACAAAAGGACAAAAGACCAAGAGAAGAACCAGTGGGGAGTTTGACCTGCTGGGTATTAAGATGTCTGTAAAAAACACAGTAATCGGGACAGTGTAGTCAGAAGAGGGGTAGACTGAGAGATTCACCAAACAAGGCAGAAAGCCCCCAAACACTGCTTCACAGATGCGGGAACAAACCGGACACTTGGGGCTCCAGGGGTGAGAGTAGGCCTTACCAAGGGCGCAGGAGGGTGAGTACCCACAAGGCATAGAAGGACACTGAATCTCTTTCTCAGGTTGTGACTCCAAGACAGTAATAAACTCCAAATAGATGAAAGAACTGTGGATGGAAAGGGAAAGCTATTTAAAGTGAATATAGAGAAGAGTATTTTATGATCACAAGAGGAAGATGGATTTCTTCTACAAAACACTCATCTATCAACCACAAGGTGAATGTCAGGGACATTTAACTACATTAAAATAAAGAACTGTCCATAAAGAGACACACAAATGGCAGGGAAAAGGCCAGCCAAAAACTGAGAAGAGACATTTGCCACGAAGGATTCATATCCTGAATCTATAAAGAATGTCTACAAATCAAAAAGAGAAGAAATAAAACCACACGAAGGGAAGATAGGCTTAGGAATGACGTCACAGAAGAGATGCGAGAAAGGCTTCTAGGGGGATGGACAGCTGCTCTCCCTCTGCAGGGAACAGAGCAAACCAAAAGCAGCCCCACAAGGAGCCTCTCCTGGGCGCCCACCCATGCGGGTGAGGATGGGGAACACCTGGCACTCGTCTGCACGGCTGAGGGGCACGTGCAGTGGCACCGCCTTTAAAAATGACTTGACCAGTGGATTGAGCGTGGGCTGCGAACCAAAGTGTCGCAGGTTCGATTCCCAGTCAGGGCACATGCAGGCCACGGCCCACATCCCAGGCAGACCACAGCCCCCAGCAACCCCACATTGATGTTCCTCTCTCTCTCTCTTTCTCCCTCCCTTCCCTCTCTAAAGATAAATAAATAAAATCTTTTAAAAATTAAAATAAAATAAAAATGACTTGACGTTTCCTGGTGAAATTGAAGCTATGCCTGCCCAGCGACCCCGCAATGCTGTTTTTAGCTATGCTCCCGGAGCGGTGGTTTTCAAACTGCCAATCTGCTAGTGAGTGATGAAATCGACTTAGTAGGACACGAGCAGTGATGATGATGATGATGACGATGATGGTGACGGTGGTGGAAATGATATAATGAGCAACAAGAGCAATAATAAAAATAGGACAGAGCAAGTTAGCTTCGAGAAGTGCTGACACACATGTGCACCAGGTGACATGCACAAACGGGCTTATAAGAGAAAAAACTGGAACCAACCAAGTGTCCTTCGGGCAGGGAATGCCCTACAGACATTGACATAAACTACAGACATGCTCCCGCTGTGCTCCTCCCCACTCCCCGCTCTCCGCACTCTGCTCGGTGTCCAAACCGCATCTCCCATGCTTTCCTGTCAACCAGCTGTCCTCGAGTTGCAGCCATGGGAGGGGTAGGAGACTAAAAGGTGGAGGGAGAAGCCAGGGAGCTTCTCCTTTCCATCTTGCTTCAGGGCCTGTGTCAGTCAATGGTGCCTCCCCTTGCAGGGTCCCAACTCCCACCCAGGGGTCTGCCTTGGTTCCCTGCAGGAGCCCAGCTCCTGGCTCGAGTAACACTGCCCCCTCTGCTCCTCCCTCCACCTCAGGGACAGTAGTCGTCCTGTGGTTGCTAACCTCCGGCTGCCTCACTACGCCCACTTCATACTCCAGCCCTTCCCAGACCTCTGTGTCCAGCTGCCCACGCCAAGCTGCCTCTGTTGAACTATTGGATGCGGATGGTCTTCCTGACATTCCACAGCCTGAGCCATGCCAGAAACGTGCACCAGCATGAATGGACCTCAGAAATACAACCTTATGGGGGAAAGTTAGTAGAAGAAGACGTACCTTCTTCTGCTAAGGCATAAAGAGCACACTTTTTTGTACAGCTCAAAACCCAAAACCGAATCATTTAGAAGTATGCATGCTCATGGGGTAGAACTGTAACGAAAAGTCCTGGGAAGGGGCTCCTGGGGACCTGGGACGTCCTAATCAACTCACGTGAGTGGTGCAGCCGACACCTCTGGGCCCTCATCCGAGCTCCCAGGGCCTCACCAGCGCAAGGCACCCTGTAGCTGAGCGCACCACCGGCACCTGCCTCTCCTGGGGCCTCTGGGGATGCACACGGCCGGCCAGAGTGTCCACTCCCTCTCCCACCAGGTGGGCTAACGGGGACACCTGGTCCACCAGACGTCACATGCCTCTGATTGATTTGATCACATGCCCCTTGGTGGCTGATTCCCTTTCACCTCCCTGCCCCGGCCCGACCCCCAACCTGTGCCTCCCAGGATCACCTCCTTCCCTGGAAGCCCTTGTGTTGGCTGCTGGAACAACCTAAAGATACAGTGGTGTGTCTGGGGGCGATTTTTATGTTATTATTCTTTTTAACAGTTTTAAATATGTGGATTGATCTTAAAGAGAGAGGAGAGGAAGAAAGAGAGAAACATCGATTGGTCACCTCCCACATGCGCCTTGACTGGGAATCAAACCCCCAACCTTTTGGGGCATGGGATAAGGCTCCAACCCACCAAGCCACACCAGCCAGGGCTATATTACAATTCTTTAAATTCCACAAGTGCATTATGAACAAACTTCCTGATGTATGGTGTCTCTTACAATAAGAAAAGTAAATTAAAAAAAAAAACCCAGTAAGGCCAGAATGGCGCGTGCGAATAGATATTTACGACCAATGTAAACTCTCCAGGAAAGTGCTCGGTTGAGGAGCAGCTGTCAATGGGAACAGGTGAGCGCTCCTGGCCCTGAATCCTGGGAGAGCTGCAGGTGCTGGCAGCAGCTGCAGAGAATAACCAGGGGCTGTGAAATCCAGGGGATGGGGGGAGGGGTTGGTGGGCAAGAGGGGGAGCCCACATGCCCGTGCCAGCCACCCCCCTCTCCCCTTCCCCTGCCTCTCCTCCATTGTCCCCTTTTCCTCTGAGCTCAGGCAGGCTTTCCCATCTGCTTCCCCCTTTCCTGTTTTCCGTCTGCCTTCTCTTCCCTTGCCTCAGCCTCCCTCCAGGGGCTTGTCTAGGAAGGAAAAGGGAAGGGCAAACCCAGGGCCTGGGGCAGGGGAGAGGCCGATGGCCAGCAGGACGACTGGGCTGGGCACTTCCTTCCAGCCAGCTTTGCTTGGGGCCTGCTGGGGTGTTCGGGTGCTGCCTGCATCAGAACAGAGGTTCTAGAAGAGTCCGTAACTTGTGTTGACTCTCCCGCTCCGCCCCGAGGCTCTTCCAGGGGCAGAGCCCTTTCTCCGTGCAGCCCCAAGTCAAGTCCATGCAAAGATCCCTGTAGAGACGCCTTTCGCTTGTCTTAATTTTATTTAGGGCAAGAGGAAAAGCCAACCAGCCTGGGAAGCCAGCCAGCTCTAAGTCACAGGCTTTAGGCTATAGAAACACGGTGACAGGGAGCCAACCTTGGTGACGCATATACCTACCTGCCCCCACGGCCCTGCCTGGCCCCACGGCCCGGCTGATTGGGTGTGGAAATTCTGAGCTCTGAGTCTGACTTCCAGGCCGTTCCCGTGTTTGGGCGCCGCTCCTCGTGCTGGTGATACTATTTACACTTGCAAGGAACTTAAATGGTCGGCTGTTGAAAATTACTTGGATAGGTTAGGGTAGATCAACAAGTGGAATATTATGCAGTGTGGAAGATGATGACAATAAGGCCTGTAAGAATGTACGGAACATGTCTTCTGCATTAAATAAAAAGGCAAAGAAGCGAACACGTGGCGTGGCTGATGCTGTAGAAAGGGAAGGCACGGAAAAGTAGAGGAGGGTGAAGGGAAGCACTCGAACTAGAGAACTGCAGCCTCAGACAGGCCAGGCCTCCCTGCCGCCCTCCCTCCCCGTTTCCGGTCTCCCTCCCTCCTCTCCGTGCTGCAGTCCCCTCCTCTCTCCTCCCTTCCCCTCCCCTCCTGTGCCCTCTCCTCCCTTCCCCTCCCCTCCCCTCCTGTACCCTCCTCTCCCCCCTCTTCTCAAGGAGTAGAGGTACACTGTAAGGAGCTACATCTGGCGTTTTAGCCATATTTCACAGGTATTTATTGATTCTCAAGGTACTTACACCACCGTGGTCAGGGGTAAAACCATAGAAAAGGAACCTCCGTCTCCAGGAATTTACATTCTGCCAGGAGAGACTCATATACAATTTCAATGTGGAACGACAAGTGTGAGGACGAACATAATTGGGTAGGGTGACCGTGTCATTACTGTCTAAGCTGAGACACTAGGGAGAATGAAGAGGACACTGTTAAAAACTGTACCAGAAAAAAAACATGCATGACTGTCCCTGGTAAAGGACATGGGCACTGAGATGTCCCTACTGCAGACACACGGAGGGCCAGCGGCTAACCCCCGGGAGGACTTCCTTAAGCCCACGGATATGGAGACCCCGCCCCCAGCCCCAGCCTTGGGGCCCTGCAGCAGCATCTGAGAGGAGGGCAGAGCAGTGAGTCAGCGGAGTCACCCAGGGACTGAGTCCCTTCCCCACGTTCCCTGGGGAGCCAGCCTGGATTCCTCTCCAACTCTCCAGAAATCTCACAGCCGGTGGGGGGTGGGGTGGGGGTGGGGACATTTCAACCGTCAGCCCAGTGTGGCAAGTTCCCATTAACGCAGTCTGGGTGGGAGGTTCTCCCAGAGCCCCCCACAGGTGGTTCCACAGGTGGTCCCCTGAGCGATCCCATGGGATGATCCCACAGGATGACCCCCAGCAGGGGCCTACTCCTGATGCTCAGAATCACCTGTGAGTGCTGCGTTTAGAAACACGGACTCCAGGGCCCTATCCAAGACCCTGTGGGGTCAGAATCGGCAGAGACCAGGCCCAGCCAGGGCTCCCCGGTGGTTCTGAGGATAGGTCAGCCTGGGGAACTGCCCAAGGGCAGGGCAGGTAGGCGTGGGACACTCTGAGTGCCCAGCGTCCAGGCTGAGGATACAAGATGGGAGGGAGGTGTAAATGCCACCAGCCCTAGGGGTGTGCCTCCAGATGGGCCACCGTGCTCTGGCTGTAGACAGGGACGATAGAGCCTCTACCACAATCTTTGGGCAGACAGGGAACTCGTGAGCCAGACGGGAAGGCAGGCCGCCCCAACACTGCTGGTTTCTGGAGTTTGGACTGTGAGAACCACTGCCTCCAGGCCCCTGGGAGAAGGACGTGAGCTGGCATCTCAAAATACAGGAGTCGGAGGGCATTTCGGGGTCATCTGGGCCCGCCTCACCTTGTGCACCACCAACCAGCCCTCTTCCTGCTTCCCGGGAAATGCGGTGCCAGAGTCACTCGTGTGCCCGGCAGGAAGGGCGCGGCTGAGCGAGGCGGGCCTCTGCTCCATGCTGCTGTCATCGCTGGAAGCCCTCTCGCAGGAACTTGAACCCCGCCGCCCCATAACCCTACCCCGTCTCATGGTCGGTGTGCCACCATCAAGGATGGAAAAGGAGTAACCGAAGCTGTTATTTTCAGTTGCTGTGATTGTTTGCATTAAACCCCCAAAGAGAGTCCACAGGCATATTGTAATAGGTCATCGGAGAGCTTAGCGACGCCACTAGGTGTAAGATTAATGTGCGAAAGGCAGCTGGGTTTCGGCACACAGGCAGCGAACAAGGCATCGGCGAGTCTCGCCAGGAAGCAGGGAGGTCCTTTGCCTGAGCCCAGAGCGAGCTATGGGGAGCGGCCCTTCAGGAGCTTTGGCACTTGGGGGAGGGACTTGCTGGCCCTTGGTGACCAGGCGGAGAACTTGCGGCGTCTGTCTGTCTCTGACCTAGTTCTGCCCCCCAGCCCCTGCTCCTGTTGCCTCCCCGAAGCCCACCCCACCAAAGCCCAAGGGCAGGGCCCAGAGCACCAGCCCCTCTCAGGCCTCTGGCAGGGAGCAGGTGCAGGAGGAGGCGAGAGCTGGAGAGAGAGCCGATGTCACATGCACACCTGGCGAGGGGCGTGCAGCCTGCCCAGCTGTGTGACAGCGAGGACCTCTGTCAGTCAGAGGAAACCCTAAGCAGAGTGAAAAGACAAGTCGTGACTGGGATGTGTTTACCATGCACGTGACGTAGACAGGGTGACTTGGGGACGCAGAGAGCATGTCCACATATCAACGGTGGTGAGATCCCAGGCGTCCAATAAGAATGTAGGAAATTCACACGGAGCCCAGAGCAGGAACCTCGGGCAGGGATCCTGAGATGCTCAGCAGTGCGAGGGGACTACCCGCCATGGTACACCCCTTTGTTTGGGGAAAACTTAAAAATCTCATCACACCAAGAGCTAGAGAGAATAAAAAACCTCCAGTGTCTCATCCCTGCTGCTGGTGGTGGGGGCTGGTTTAGGTCAGTGCAGCCACTCTGGGGAAGATTTCCACACTGTCCCCCGAGTCTGAGCCCATGGCCCCCCACCTCCACCCCTGGGAGTAACAAGCATGCGAAAGTGTGTGCGTAGCAGCGAAGCCCCAGAACAACTGGGCGAGAAGCCCTGGAGGTGTCCCCACACGGAGCAGCTCCCAGAAGAAGTGAGCCAAGAGGCGCCAGCCACACGGCGCATCGCAGCTACACGCGCAGCGAGAACAGGAAGCACAACGGCATCGTTCGGCCCGATACCCTTTCCGTAGGGTTGGAAGCTGCTGAAACAGGAAGAACTTTAAAAAAAAACACACACACACACGAGGTGCAATGTCACCAAGTAAGAAGGAAGGCAAGGGAGTGGGCCCTGTGGGACACGATGGTTTCCCTCTCTGATGGTGGCGGGAATGGGGGCACCTAGGGGCTGGAGGGAGGCCCTGCAAGCTCCCTGCTGTGGCCTTGGGTGGACAATTCGTTCCGTCGCTTAAGGGAACAAAGGAACACAGGTGTCCAGCAGCGGCCCTGTGTTCCAGTGGGGAGGGAGTGTCCCGGATTAAGGGCCACGATGAGCCCGCTCTGTGCACTGTGGCCCGAGGACAAGGGCAGGCAGGGGCTCCCTCACGCCTCCCGCGCCCCTGCGCCCACTCCCTGTCTATAGAGCGGGACTTGCAGGGCACTCCAGTGTGCTGGAACAGTCCGGCTTATTTCAGCCAGCTGCCCTGGGAAGCGTCCAGAATTCCTCAGAGCCGGAGAGCCGTGACCTTTTGGGGACAGGACGGAAGCTCCTAGGGCCTGGACTCCTGCCTCCAGTTGCAGCTTGGGATTCCTAAGACGGGGGAGCCACAGAGAAGCTCCCTTTGAGGGCAGCAGCGCTGGGGGCCAGCTGAGCCCTTCTTGGAGGAGGGATGTGCTGGGTCCACGAGCAGAAGGCTGGGAGCTGGCACACATGGGGAGGGCAGAAGTGGGCAGAAGTGGTCGGTCGCCAGCCTCTGGCCCTGCCCACGGCCAGCCTCTCTCACCATCCTCGGGCAGTTTAAGGGGCTCAGAGGCGCCGTGGTTTCTGGGAAACACCCCTGATTCCTGAGAGTCACACTGAATGTGTCAACTCTTTCTCTGGGCCCAGAGGCAGGGGTAACATCCATGTCTCCCTTTTCTCTTTGGGCTTAGTTTGATTTGGTGAGCACAGCGTGATTTTGCTCTAGAATCTTCCAGCACAGGCAGGAGCCCATGTGTGCCTAGAGGGGCCTGTGGCAGCCACCACACACCTTCCCAGGGTGTTTATGTCCCAGTAGGAATGCCCCTCCTCACTCACTCGCTTACCCACGTTCACACATATGCACTCTTGCACAGAGTAACCCCTAAACTGAATGCCCTTGTCTGTCCGGTCAGCCCAGTCGCTGGGCCCTCCCTGCAGAGGACCAGGCCCACAGTCCAGGGCGGGGCTCCCAGTCTGGCCCCCAGCTTCAGGATACCAGGGCATTGAAAGTGACATAGAGCAGCCCTGGCTGGTGTGGCTCAGTGGATTGGGTGTCGTTCTGCACACCGAAAGGTTGCCGGTTTGATTCCCAGTCAGGGCACATGCCTGCCTGCATTGCAGGCCAGGCCCCCAGCTGGGGGCGTGCGAGAGGCAACCAGTCAATGTTCCTCTTGCATGCCGATGTTTCTCTCCCTCTCTTTCTCCCTCCCTTCCCCTCTCTCTAAAAATAAATAAATAAAAACTTTTAAAAAGAAAGCGATATGGAACAACAAAGATACTAAAATCTGTGGGGGGTCATAGACGCTCTCAGCACAGCCGACTCCACTGCCTCTGGGGGTCACTTCCTGTGAAGTCGTCTCAAAGGCCGAATTAGTGAACGCTGGACCGTCACTCCTGGGGGAATACAGGGCGAGCCTGTGGTCACATTTCTATCACCCGCCAAGAGATAACCTGCTTGGTGTGTGCATTTCTGCTTAAAGACACCTTAATTTAATCAATA
Organism: Phyllostomus discolor; assembly: GCF_004126475.2. Taxonomy (NCBI): domain Eukaryota; kingdom Metazoa; phylum Chordata; class Mammalia; order Chiroptera; family Phyllostomidae; genus Phyllostomus; species Phyllostomus discolor. The sequence goes on along the minus strand of NC_040904.2, from coordinate 10,066,863 downwards.
CCCGTGGCACTGAACTCCCGGGAGGGCGGCCACCCAGTCTGAGGGCGGCCCGTCTGACCGTACTTTCTCGGGGAGGCACACCCGCCGCCTCCGCGAGTGTCAGTACTGGAGGCACCTGGGCACTCACCGGGGCCACTGAAAAAGATGGAGCCCCCAATGAGAAAAACACGTGGCCGTAAGCAGACCACAAAAGGACACGGTCGCAGTTTGAGCCCTGGAGCAAGAGGGCCGCGTGTCGCCTGCGTAGCCTCAGACTGTCCACAGCTCTGCACGGGTCCACGGCGGCCACGGAAGCCCCGCAGTACTGATTCTGTGGCCTCACGTAACCTTTAAGGAGTAGGTGAGGTTCAGAAACGGAACTCGTGACTAAGGAGGTATGAGTGCATTTTCCTTGCAGAAATCTTAGATGAGAAGAAACACGGTTAGAAGAAACACGTTCTGCAAAGGCATCAGATGTTTCTCCTGAATTTACACTGCCTGCAAACCCAGGGGCCTGGAGGCGGGGTCGCAGCCGAGGCAGCAGGTCTCAGCGGCCGGAGGTGCATTTCCTGCACGTTCCTGGTGATGCTGCTGCCTCCTGTCCGCCTCTCCAGGCACCGGGCTCCAGTCTGCTGTGCAGGGAGCGCGGCTCGGTTCCTGGCACAGCCCTGAGGGGCAGGCAGGCAGGGGCAGGCTGGGCCACGGCCCTCGCAGGTGGCTTCCTCCGGGACACTCTTTCTATGCCAATGATGAAACACGTTCTCCTCCCGCCCCGTTCAAACCTAGTTTTCAGCCCTGAGTTCAAGCCCAGCGGAGCCTCCCCGTGAGGTGGTGGGCCCTTGGGATGGCGGGTTGGAAAGGAACAGGAAGGAGAGATTTGTCACGGATGACTCATCTGCTGCTGTCCTTTGGGAGAGCTAATGTAAAAATAGTCGGGACTTTTACAAGGTCACACAGTGACTCTCGTGGCCTATTTCCGTGCAAACTTAGATGTGAGAGCCGGAGAGCAGATGGGCCTTCTGCAGGGCGGACCGCGATGAAGGAGGCCGGCTTTCCACCTGGGCTAGTCTGGCACTGCGGCTGGGTTCCTGCCTTTCCTGCCCTCAGCACTAGGTCTTCTATCTGCAGGGCACTCCGTGCAGCTGCCACGGGGAAAACGAGGTAGACGGCGTGAAGTCCTTCCTGTAAAAGTGCCCGTGAAGGAAGCCCAGGTGTGTGCCCCGCCCCAGGCACCCGCAGACCTGACACAGCCGGCAGCTGTGAGCCAGCAGGTGAGGGCCAGCTCAGGGGGCCGCCCCGCGCCGCCCGCCCGTGCCTGCCCGGAAGCCCCGACCTTCTGGCCCAGGAATTCTGAATGAAAGGGATGTGCCTGACCCTGCCGGGCCGTTCCCAGGGACAGCCACGCTGATGCATGTGGGGGCCGCACAGGACGGAATTCCTCACATAGCTCAGGATCCCCAGGGGGGTGGGAGCCCCGAGCAGGACCGGGCCTGGAATCTGGCTTCCGTGGAACAAATGGCTCCTTGGAGAACACGTCTGCACCCTTGGAAATAGCTCCTGTGCCTCGGGTCCCGGGCTCCCCCCCCACCCCCCACCTCAGGGGCAGCGCTGAGGCCCATAGGGAACGAGACACAGAAAGTGATCGAATCTGGGGGAACTGGCTTTTATGTAGGAAATAGTCCCTCAACTTTTTTTTTTAAACACAATTGTCCCGCCCTGGCTGGCGTAGCTCAGGGGATTGAGCGCGGGCTGGGAACCAAAGTGTCCCAGGTTCGATTCCCAGCCAGGGTACATTCTTGGGTTGCAGGCCATAACCCCCAGCAACCGCACATTGATGTTTCTCTCTCTCTCTCTCTCTCTCTCTCTCTCTCTCTCTCTCTATCTCCCTCCCTTCCCTCTCTAAAAAAATAAATAAATAAAATATTAAAAAAAAAAGAATCTCTCCCTTTAAACAAAACCAAAAAAAAACCTTTAAAAAAAAACACAATTGTCCCTTCCCATTGGTGGAGAAAGTGTGGTCCATGTAGACACAGGTCTGTCTACGTCTGAGCCCGCACTGATGGCAAGGCAGCAGCTCTGATGCTTGACGCACCCCTCCCTCCCCCCACCCCCCAGCAGACATATCGATGCAGCTGCAGATGCCTCTGGAGGAGCCGTCGCACTTAGGCCGGGGGTTCCCCAGGAGCATGGCCTGAGTGGCTCTGCACCCCCACTGGGTCTCAACGCAGCTACTGGGTAGCAGGGACCCATAGCCTGCTCCCTCCGATCTAGGTGGGCTCTCAAGTAGGACACCGGCCCGAAAGCACACCTCACCCACAGGGGAGGCCGTGCCTGGGACAGGACACAGGCAGGTTAGTACTTCCCGTCCTTTACACCTTCCCCGCTGGGGTTCCCCGCCGTCTGCTGGGCAGGGGCTGCTCAGCGGGTTGCATCTGCCTCTGTCTCTGTTCTACCCCAGCCTCTCCCCTTAGTTCTGTCTCCAGCTCCAACTCTACCTCCATCTCCATCTCTTTCCATCTTATCTCTCCCCATCCCATCTCATCTCTGCCTCCACCTCCATCTCTGTCCCCATTTCTAGCTCCATCTACCTTTATAAAGCAAGGAGTGGCCTCAGAGTTGCTCACACACCCTTTAGAACTGGCTGATCCCAGAAATGGTCTGTGATAGCCAACTGAGGCTGCACCCAGGGGGACTGAAGGCCTGCCTGGCCCCATGCGTCGGGCGCAGTCACCAAAAACCCAAAGAGGGACAGAGCCCAGGCCAGTCCCAGTTCTCCTGACTACCAAGCCCCACAGGCTGACTTTGGGGCGGCATCCCTGACGCGGGCGGTAGAGGGCAGGGGGCAGGGAACTGGCAGGTGGAGCCTGTGAAGGCCTTTGGTGAGGAAGAGAGGACTATGGGGCCTGCAGGAGTTGGAAATGCTGCCGGCTGGTGGATGGCAAGCGTGTCCGCCTGGCCATGCTGGTCTGACCCCAATGCAGGGCTCCCCCGGCCCAGCTGAAGGGACCCCCTGGAAAATGTGGGCCGCTTTCTACTCCTTCTAGGAGGTGTCTAGGTCTCAGAACATAAGTTTCCTTTTGTCGTTACTGAGAAAGCACATTTTGTTATGGAAAAAATGAAACCAAAGATTTCATTCGACCAGGAGCTGTGGGCAGACAGACAAAACACGGAGGCTCTCTGTACGGCAGCGAGACAGCGCCTCGCCTCTCTGCACACGCTCGCCAGGTGTGCCCACACCTGCACCTGCGTTTATCTAAGGTGACCAGCAACCCTGAAAGTGAGGTAGGGCCCCTAACCGAGCTTTCTTCACCGCTCAGCACTTCTGGGCTTTCTCATTTTTACACCACGAGCCACGTTCTAATGGCGTTGCTCTTCACTGACTTAGAGGAATCAGACACCTCGATTTCAGTGGCAGAGGTTTCTGACCCCCGTCTGGTTTTCTTGTTTTAGTTCATCTAAAAAAACTTGCCTCTTAGGCATGGAGAAAGCTGCTTTGATTCTTGGAAATTCTACTGTGGGCTGGGTGGGGGCTGCCCCTCACAGACCCTCCTGGGAACTCTGGGAAGGGCCAGCCGCCTTTGCCGTTGGAGAAAGGGCAGAGGCGGCCGAGACCGCCACCCAGCCGGTGGCACTTTGGGCTGTGCTCCCTTTGCCGTTGTGTCCCCACCACGCCAGGATTCTCAACCTATCGCTGTTGACAGATTCTCTCTCTACTGAAGCGGAGAGCCAGATTGGCCGTGTGCTCAGGGCTGGTGGCACCTGGAAAGTCACCTGGGAACGGAATCCCTCCCCCTACCCCCACTACTGGGACCCACCCAGAGGGGCCAGGGCAGGTCAGAGGGAGGGCCCAGTGCCTGCTGGGCATCAGTGTGCTTGACAATCTCCTGGTGACGTCGCTGTGCAACCAGGACCCTGGACCAGCGGACGTGTGCCAGAAGATGACGCAGGGCAAGGTGAGAGCATCTCACCTGACGCTGAGCCGTCCACACCCGGGATGGGCGCAGTCAGGACGACGGGAGGGACCACTGTGAGCTTCGGCAGCGCTGTCGTCCCCTTCCACAATCCGCTTCCCGGCTCACCGGCCCCTGAGGAGCTGGATGCCCCACTTCTGTGCCATTGAAGGGACTATCCTGTGTCCATTTCCACTGAGTGACCAGTGGCCACCCTCACCACAAGGGCCTGGCGGATATGGGTCAGAGGGGGAGAGTGGGGCCACTCTGTTGGGGTGACAGAGACCCCGAAGCTCTGCCCCTCGAGTTCTACAGAGTGTAGATCCAGCCAGTCCTGGTTCGGCAGGGATAGGACCCATGTACAGCAGACAGGCGTGTGTAAGGCTGGCAGTCGAGGGGCCCCTGTCTGGGGAGGGTTGCGCTGGAGACAGGTGGATGCAGTGGTTGCCTGACTGCTGCTAAAGCAGGCTCCCCACTCACGGGCCGTGGGGGTGAGCAGCGCCTTGGTGGGAAATTTCTGCCACAGTCACACAGGCAGGCAGCCCCTCCCCCAGCTCCCTTTTCTGGGGGCCCCTCCACAGGCAGCACCCACTCCAGCCCCAGGGGCTCTGCCAGGACCTCCCTGTTCACGCCCCTCTGCTCTCGTTTCTCGAGTGTCCTGGAGCGGCCAAACGAATCACCGCAAACAGCAGTTGGTTGTGTCACGGATCCGAAGGCTGCAGTCCAAACTCAAGGTGCGGGCAGCGCTCCCTCCCAGGCCCTGGGAGCGGCAGGCTCCTTCCTGCCTCTCCCAGCCGCTGGCGCTGCTGGTGCCCTGGGCTGAGGCCGCATCTTCCCATCTCTCCGCCCCCTTGACACATGCTCTCTGTGCCAGGTCTCCCTCTGCCTCCCTCTCATGAGGACACGTGATGGAATTTGGGGTCCTCTGGAAAGTCCAGGGTAGTCTCCCCCACTCAAGGACCTTAACTCACTCCCATCGGCAAAGACCCCTTTTCCAAGTGCGGTTGCATTCACGGGTCTGCAGGGCTGGGCCTTGGTGTCTGTGGGGGGCATTATTTTCTGACCAGGCCCCCTCCCCCTAGATGGGACTTCCAGGGTGCTCCCTGCAGGGCCAGCCGCTTCCCTGTCCTCCACCCGGGGTTGGGGGGGAATGATGCCAGTTCAGATCTGCATCATTCTCCACTGACTGGCGTCTGCCTTCAGGGACCTCAGGGTCCACGCAGCCCGGCTCTGACCGGTGGTGACTCAACAGTGTCTTCCTCGAGGCCCAGGGAGGGTGCCAGCCCCGGCCCTACAGGAAAGGAGGCTCTGTTGGGAAGTGAGTGGGTGGCCGAGGACCCCTGGCTGTCGGCCTCCTGATGCCGCCCAGGTCCGTGCATCTCCCAGCGGAGGACCGCTTTGGTTCCTGCCTTTGTCACTTCCCCCTGCTCTTCGCTTCTTCTCCGAACACCAAGGAAGTTTCTGAAAAACTTTATTCTTAGTCCCAGAGTCCCAGAGCTTAAACTACGGCTGCCTGTCTCCGTCAAAGACTCGGGCCCCGGGTCACTGCTGGCGCACATCCTACTGGGCAGGAAGCCACCCCCCACCCGCCGTGTCTGTATTTTCCAGTTCACTGTTGGCTACAGTTGTCCAGGCATCTACTGGCCATAGAGCGTCCACATCCCATGTTGGTGACAAGGCAACAGGGCTCCTCGCTCTTGGGGAGCGAGACCAGGGGCCTTCCCCCTGTGGGGTCCCAATGCGCTCACAATGGGCGGAGGCCAGCTGAGTTCAAGGGGTGGGTGTCAAGTTGCCCATTTGGCCTCCTGACATACCTGAGACCACGAGGGACACTTCTGGGGATCCTGGGAAGCTCCGGGTTTGGGCCAAGCCATGTGGATGGCAGCACCCTGACGGGAAAGGGGTGCGCTGCCCAGCCAGGGCCGCTGGGCACCGCGTGCTGTCCTGGCTCCCTTCACACCTGCCGGTTCCACTGTCTGTTTTCCAGTCTCCCTCCCACAGGACTGTGCCCCAATGAAGCCTCCGCACACAGGCCCCCTCGAGTGTTCTGGGGGTCCCAGAGAAGGTGACAGAGGCGGGCGGAGAGGAGGGATGGGCTGGCCAGAGGCGTCTGACATCTGACAGGGGAGGAGATGGAGAGAGGAGGGCGGGCGTGGGGACGTGGAGGAGTTCGGGCCGGGAGAGCACGGAGCATTTCCTGAGACAGAGGGAGGAGACCGGCTGGTCTCGGCCACAGTCACTCGCTCCCCTCATTCCTGTCAGCCGTGTCCCCAGGACGGGGGGCAGGCTGTGTGTTCAGGGGGCAGTGCGCGGAGAGCCCGCCTGCTTCTTGTGTCGCAGCAGAGAACAGCAGAAGGAAGGAAAGCGACTGTGCGTGTGCATGTGTGTGCATGTGTGTGGGGGGTGAACGGTGGGCGGGTGGACGACGGAGGAGAGGTGTCGGGGGAGGCGGAGGCCGGGGCGAGGTCTGGGCTCTGCGAAGCACAGTGACGTGTCTGTGCCGGGACAGGCACTGTGACGTGGGGTCAACGGGCCGAAAGGAGAAGTCGAGACAGACAGAATGGCGGACCAGTGGGGCGCTCCAGGAAGAACACCCGCTGTGGCAGACGTCCGTGGTGGTGGTTCGAGAGGCTCTGAGCAAGCTCACCTGGCTCGGACCCTGGAGCCACGCGGCCCGTCTCCGTGGCCTCCCAGCCCATCTCTCACCTGCCTGGCTGGACACGAGAGGAGGGTGCTTCTGCCCCTGTCCGGTCAGCCTGCCCAGACGCCAGTGGGGGGCAGAGGAGGGGCTCAGTCTGGGTCTGTTGGTCTGAGGGCTGGGTGGGCGGGCCCTGAGAAAGGGCGTGGGGACCTGGGAGCAGAGGCGGGGCCGAGGCTGCAGCCGGACAAGTGTCCTGGGTGGGGAGACACCAGGGAGGCCAACAGGCTGCAGGGATGCCGAGTCAGCTCCGTGGCCGCTGATCCAGGGCCAGAGTTACCGGGAGTCAGGTATTCTCCCCGTGCCCAGGACCCAGTGCAGGGTCTAGGGGGCAGCGGGGGGAGGGGGGGATTCTTCACAGCGAATGCCCATCAGTCTCCTCTTAAGGACCTGAGAGGACCTGGGAAGAGTGAGGGGTTGGTGGGCTTTGCGGCTCTGTTGGAGCTCAGACCACAGCCCAGTTATCAGGCCAAGAGGGCCTCGGAGGGGACCGCCAGCCTTCGCCCACTAGCCCCTGTGAACTGGGGTGACCTGCAACCTCGGAGAGCCCGGGAATGGCCCAGGAATTGTGAACTGAAACAGCTTGGGCTCCCCCACAAGATGTGTTTACATTTCAGTGAGAGTGCGGCCCTGGGGCGGATGGTTGGTTGGTTGGTTGGTTGGTGAAGCTCCCTCCCTTTTGGGTGGAGGAGTTGGCGCCCCGGGGGCTTGCGGGCTCTCTCTTCCCTGCAGGGGCGGCTGAGGCTGTGCTCACAAGGGGCCCGGCTTCTACCCGCCCTGGGGGTTCTGGAAACCCTTGTCTGCTTCCTGGAATGTGGCTTTTACTTGTAACAAAGCAAATGTTTTAATGTTTGTTTTCCTTCAGCAAATAAATATCAGCCCCAACAAATGTCAGAGGGAGGAAACAATAATAAACCCAAGGATTGGTGATGAATAGAGGTCCTCCCCCCTTTCCCCTGGCAACTTGGTCCCCGGGATGGGATTTTCCAGGGAAGTCACACGCCCCAGGACTTCCCACCTCGCCCGCCCGGGCCCTTCAAGACCTGGGCAGGTTCCCGCACTTGGGGCGTGAGCTTTCCTCTGGGCCTGGGCAGCCCTGCGCAGAGGCCTTTGTCTCCTGCCGGTGCTGATGTCACAGCTGCGTCTTAGAAAGTACAGTACTGACTTTTTAACCCCTGACTGCTGGGGCCCCGTGGGGCTGGGGCAGCCCTTCTGAGTAGCCACCCCCCCATTAGAGGAGGAGGTCCAGCCTTTGGACCCCATTCCTCCACTGACAGTCACTTCCGCCCAGGGTGGGTGGCAGCCACCAACACTCCCACAGCCCCACCATGGAGGAGGCCTCCTAGGTGGTCTCAGGGCCTCCAGGGCCTGCACCTAAATACAGTCCTGATGTCGTCCTTCAGCTAGCATGTCCCCTAATCTGAGTCTCCAACACAGGAGAAACTGGATAAAAGTGGAGTGTGTCCAAGAAGAATCGACTTCTGGTCTGGTTACACTCACTCCCACTCACTCCTATGCACGCACACATCACTCCCTCACACTAACACCCATGCACACACTTGCATCACACCCTCACACACATGCACACACATCACACCCTCGCACGCACCCTGGCCCCGGAGCGGGGCCCTGCGTCCGCCAGCTTTCCCAGCCCTCGCTCCCGGCTGTCACGAGAAGCGGAGGCCGGTGTGGAAACTCGGGGTTGTGATAGGGAAAGAATGACACAGACCCCAGACTCATAACCACTTCCACGTGTTCAGGGCCCTACAACAATAAACACAGCGAACAATTCCAGGAGGTCGCTCCGTCCCTCCGTGCCAAGATGATATAATAGGGGACGGAAAACAGAAACCGTTCCGACAGCCCCGGGCCAACAAAGGACATGCGGCTGTGACCACAGCAGATGCAGCTATAGCACGGGGCGGCTCGCATGCACACTGGCGCCCCCGAGGCCGGGCACCCTGAGCACAGCCCGCTCTCTCCTCCTCGAAAGAGACACAGCAGTAAAAATGCCTGCATCTCGCTCTGGCTGGGTGGCTCAGTTGGTCGGAGTGTGGTCCTGTACACCAAAGGGTTGCTGGTTTGATCCCCAGTCAGGGCACATACCTAGGCTGCAGGTTCGATCCCTGGTCAGGGTGCATATGAGAGGCAACCGATCAATGTTTCTCTTTCTCTCTCCTTCTCTCTTCCTTCCTCTCTCTAAAACCAGCAAACATATCCTCAGATGAAATAAAATACCTGTGTGTGAAATGAAATAAATACCTGTGTGTGACCCTGTGTGCCAGCACCTGGGTGCCCGTAGGCCGCCCTGGTTGGATGGAGTCTCCAGGACCCTTGGAGGCTTCTGCTCTAATCACTGATTCAGGGGTCGTTCCAGAGGGCGCGCCTGGAAGCTGGCAGGAGTGGAGCTGGGAGCCAGGCTCCCTTGGGTGACGGAGGGGGTGGCACCTACAGTGGGTGGGTGCTCTGTGTCTGGGTCACTGTTCCTTTTTCCCTTGGGTAGAGCTATCTCTGGACAGTGCCCACCTCCAGGGTGTCCTTCTGCTCTGGCCAGTGCTGGACCCTCATGGTGGGCCCATGTGTGCTCTCTGGGCCCCACCCCAGCCTGGGGACTGAGGTGACTTGCTCCAAGATAATGCTGGCCTCTTGGATTCTTCCGATTTCCCCAAAGCTGCCCAGCACCCACCCCCTGCCCCATCCCACTTAAGGCTGATATTACTTAATGCACCAAGTCCCACCCTGGCTGGACCCTCCACCAGGTCGGGAGCCTGGAGCAGTAGATAACATAGTGTGCAGGGATTTGGAGCTGACAGGCGCCCCTATCCTATGGGAGGCCATGCTCCAGGCTCTGGAACACTGGCCCTGGCTTGGCCCACCCTTTGGGAATCTGCAGGCTTCTCTGGTTTCTGTTCATGGGGGCTGCAGTCACTCACTCAGCACATAGCCTGCCAGGCCCCTCCTCAAGTTGCTCGCCCATTAGGAAGACTCCCATGGGGAGGGGTCCACAGCCAAACCCAGCTGTGAGGGCTCTGCCCTAGGAATGGTTCAGGCCAGGTGGGAGGCGAGGAACTAAAGGGGGGTCAAGAGGAGCCTTGTTCCTTCTCAGACCTGCTGACCCTGACCTTCACTGCACACTGTGGACTCCTGGTCAGCTGAGGGGGTGGTTCTTTTGGGGGAATTCCCCCAGAAGTTTTGCATATTATTTTCAGTGTCTGAATTTGAAAATGAATGGGGGAAATAGGGGTGACAGGGGTATCACCCTGGACTTGAATGACACCAGGTAACCCTTCTCAATTGGCCAACTTGGGAGAGGCCCACACAGAAAGCCATGAGGTAGAAGCACTCGTTAGCTAAGTGCCCAGAGGACCAGGGTGGCCAAGGGAGCAGCCCTGGAGCTGGACTGTCCAAACTGGTGTGTGCGATGGGCAAGCGACCTAACATCTCTATAAAATGGAAATGTTTAATAACCCCGCCTCACAGAGGTGCTATCAGGGTGAAGTACACACAGCAGTCCCTCCCCCAGTCAGTCCACATGAGCGTGTATCATTTACGTGTTCCCTGACCCCCCTTGGCCCATGGAAGGCAGTGGGGATGGGCCTCTCACTGGCTGCAACCAGGTGCATAAACTGAAGTGATGGTCCCCATTCACCTGCCCCAGGTTCCCACCTTTTCTTGGAAATACTTGCCATGCGACTCTCTAGCCAACAGGTGTCAGCAAACATGGTAATAGCAGAGGCTTGATGGGCACATATGCAGCTGGATGTGTTCATGTGGTGCCTTTGCCACCACTGTTAGACCACGTCCAGGCTAGTCTGATAGAAGAGGGGGAATCAGAGCAGCAGCCCTCGGTCCTCAGCCAGCCACCCCCTGCACGTAAGCGAGCCCAGACAAGATCAAAGTAAATACAGAAAAATAAACCTGTGCACATCAGAGCCAGTCTACTGACAACTAAAGACAAGGAGGGAATCTTCAAAGGAGGAAAAAAGACAGCTTCTTGCAAAGGAAACCAAGAGTTTTGGCTAACTTCCTGAAGGAAACAATGGATGTCAGCAGATGATGGAATAAATCTTTAAAGGGCCAAAAAGAAAAGTTCCAACTAAAGATTTTATGAGGTTTTGATTAATTTGATTAACTTCTTATTTGAGATGGCTATGGCTTTATTTGTGAGAAGAGTTGCAAGGTTGCTCCCTTCCTGGAGCATGCCCTTATGTTAACATATCACATAACCGCAGCACAATGATTGAAACTAAGAAGTGACCCTTGACACAACACTGTTACCTAGACAACAGCCTGTATCGACATTCCACCAGTTTTCACTGGTGTCCTTTCTCTGCTCTAGGATCCCACACAGCATGTATTCTCAGATCTCCGCCTCCTCCAATCTGGACAGTCTCTCAGCTTTTCCTTGTTTTTCATGACCTTGACATTCTCTAAAAGTTCTGACTAGGCACTTTGTAGAATAACCCTTGATTTGGGTGTGTCTGATGTTTTCTCATGACTACAAGGGGGTTTTGGGTTTTTGGAAAAACCACCACAGAGGAAAGTGCCCTTCCTAACACATTATATCGGGGGACAGAATATCAAGGTGCCTCGTTACTGGTAAGGTTACCTTGGTCACTGGAGTAAGGCAGAGGCTGCTGTTTCCTACAGCACAAAAGTCTCACATTTCCCCTTTGATGTTTTGTTCATTGGATGGGAGTCACTCCATCCAGGTCATGTAGGAGGAGAAGACAAGACAACGCCCCCTCCTGGAGAGGGCAGAACAAATGAACTTGGGGCCTCATGCTACAACCACCACAATACTTTTAATATTTCGAGCTGTGCAAATATCCTTTTACCTTTAAAATTTTTCCTCCCAATTTTAGTATTTATCAGTGGATCTTGGCTATAGCAAACAGTACTATAATATCACAACAATGATTTTTCTGTTTCCTCATTCCTCCTGCATTTACTAATTGCAATGTACTGTAAAAAATAGTTACCCCTTCTTCCACCTGTAATTCAATATGTAGTATTGAAATCAATATGGAATCATGGATATTTATTTCATTCTTTGGGCTCTGAGTCAATACTATTTTTATTTATGTTGTTTATCAATAACCAAGAATATTATATCCAGCAAAAACATCTTCAAAGATGAATGCAAAATGAAAGTGTGTTCAGATAAGCAAGAACAGAGAGAACAGTGAGAATTTGTCTCCAACAACTCAGCACTACAGGGAAATCCCAGAAGGGGTCGTTCCAAGGAGGGAGGACAGCCATGCCTACCTGTGACACACAGGGAAGGGGGGCAGGTGAGGTCGCCAGTGACTGAAGACAGGGGTAAGGACATCTGCTGGGGTTCAATGTGTGTGGAATTGGCCATCATAGCCATAGACCAGGCAGGAGGGGAAGGTGTTCGTTTTTCATTGCTGTCTAAGAGATTGCCACAGATTTAGTGGCTTAAAGCAACATGAATGTATTAGCTCACAGCTCTGCAGGACCCGAGGTCTGGGTGCCTGGACTGGGTTCTCTGCTTGCGGTCTCACACCGCCAGGCAAGGCATCGGCGGGCCAGCTCCTGTCTGCAGGCACAGGGCAAAATCCAAGGCAGAGGCGTGTTCCCATTGTTGGCAGAATTCCGGTCCTCCCTCTGGTAGGGCTGATGCCCCCTTTCCTTAGTGGCTCTCCCCTGGGTTTCTGCTTCTGAAGCTGCATTCCTCGTCACCGTCTCTTTCATGACAAACCAGCAACACGCGTCCATCCTTCTGCTGCTTCCACTGAATCTTTCTGACCGAAGCCGGAGAAAGTCTTCTGCTCCTGAGGGTTCCTGTGTTTAGATTGGGCCACCAGATAAACTAGGGCAATCTTTGTGTTTAAAGGTCTGTAACCTCATTACTCCTGTTCAGTCTCTTTTCTATGTGACAACATACTTCCTGGTCCTGGGGATTAGTACACAGACATCTTTAGGGGTCATTTATCTCCCACAGGCAGGAGTAAAAGGAATTCAATGGCTCGAAGGCCCTGGCATTTTCTGGGAAGAGATAAAAGTACAAACTTCTATTAGACTCTTAGAATTCAAAGATGCATATTGTGATTTCTAAAGTACCCACTGGTAGGACAATAAAAATAATTAGATAACATTTTAAAAAGAGGAGAATTCAGGAGAGAAGAAGGAGCAGAGAACAGGTGGGCATGGAGGAAATGAATTATAAGGGGAGGGTTGTGACCCCCAGGTGTGTTGGAAATTACACTGATGACAAATGAACTAAACATTCTTGAACACTGTAAGACTGGATTAAAAAGAAAATCACTCTAGGACTTCTGGCCAAGATGGAGGCATAGGTAGACACACTGTGCCTCCTTGCACAGCCAACAAATTTAAAAACAAAAAACAACCAGAACTGACAGAAAATTGAGCTCTCTGGAAGTCCTATAACCAAGGAGTTAAAGAAGAAACACTCACCCAGACCGTAGGAGGGGTGGAGACCAGCAGCCAAGCAGAGAGGACTCATAGCAAGGCGGCAGCTGGTATGGCAGTGGCCAGAGGACCCAGGCTGGAGAGGCGGTGGATGGCAAACTGGGAAGTCCCAAATCCACATGCAGATAAACTGGGAGGAACAACTGGGAAGCGAGACAGACCATGCAACCCAGGGTTCCATCACAGGGAAAGAAAGCCTCAAAACCTCTGACTGCAAACACCTGTGGGGGTTGCAGCAGCAACAGGAGAAACTCCCAGCCTCACAGGAGAGTTCCTTGGAGAGACCCATAGGGTCCTAGAATGTACACAAACCCACCCACCTGGGAATCAGCACCAGAAGGGCCCAATTTGCTTATGGGTAGCAAGGGAAGTGACTGAAAACCAGCTGAGAGCCCAGTAAGCAGCACTGTTCCCTCTCGGGCCCCTCCCCCACAGACAGCAATCACAACACAGCAATTAAGTTGCCCCTAAGGTTCTGCCCCTTACTAACTAACAGGATCACTGAGACAAAAAAAAAAAAAAGGCCCAAATGAAAGAACAGTTCAAAGCTCCAGAAAGAATACAACTAAGCAACGAAGAGATAGCCAACCTATTAGATGCACAGTTCAAAACAATGGTGATCAGGATGCTCACAGAATTGGTTGAATTTGGTCACAAATTAGAGGAAAAAATGAAGGCTATGCTAAGTGAAATAAAGGAAAATGTACAGGGAACCAGTAGTGATGGGAAGGAAACTGGGGCTCAAATCAATGGAATGGACCAGAAGGAAGATATAAACATTCAACCAGAACAGAATGAAGAAACAAGAATTCAAAAAAATGAGGAGATGCTCAGGAACATCCAAGACATCTTTAAACATTCCAACATCCCAATCATAGGGGTGCCAGAAGTTGAAGAGGAAGAGCAAGAAGTTGAAAACTTACTTGAACAAATAATGAAGGAGAACTTCCACAATCTGGCAAAAGAATAGATTTCCAGAAAGTTCAGGAAGCTCAGAGAGTCCTAAAGAAGTTGGAGGAACACACCAAAGCACATCATAATTACATTACCCAAGATTAAAGATAAGGAGAGAATCTTAACAGCAGCAAGAGGAAATGAGACAGTTACCTACAAAGGAGTTCCCATAAGACTGTCAGCTGATTCTCAAAAGAAACCCTGCAGGCAAGAAGGGGCTGGAAAGTATTACAAGTCATGAAAGGCAAGGACCTACATCCAAGATTGCTCTATCCAGCAAAGCTTTCATTTAGAATGAAAGGGCAGATAAAGTGCTTCCCAGATAAGGACAAGTTAAAGGAGTTCATCATCACCAAGCCCTTATTATATGAAATGTTAATGGGGCTTATCTAAGAAAAAGAAGATGGAAATACAAACAGTAAAATGACAACAAACTTACAGTTATTAACAACTGAACCTAAACAAAAACAAAAACAAACTAAGCAAACAACTAGAACAAGGACAGAATCACAGAAATGGAGATCACATGGAGGGCTATCAGTGGGGGAGTGGGTGAGGGAGAAAGAGGGGGAAAAGGTACAGGATAAGTAGCATAAATGGTAGGTACAAAATAGACAGGCGGAGGATAAGAACAGTATAGGGAATGTAGAAGCCAAAGAACTTATGTGTACGACCCATGGACATGAACTAAATGGGGGAATGCAGGTGGGAGGGGGTGTTCAGGGTAGAGGGGAATAAAAGGGGGAAATGGGACAACTGTAATAGCATAATCAATAAAATATATTAAAAAACAAAAACAAAAACCAAAAGTTCATGGAGGTTTACCATTGTTCATACAGAAAATAATGCAATAATTAATAAATAATAATACAAGGATAAAAAAGAAAGAAAATCACTCTAATAGCATTCTGCTCGTAGGGAAAACTTCTAAAAAGAATGCACAGAATGAAGGAAAGTAGGAGCAGCAAACATACGCCACTCAAACCCTGATGAAAGGAAGCTGGTGCGGCTGTACCAGCAGTGAGGACGGATCACGAGCGACTGCAGTGCCTAACACGTCCTAGAGCTAGTAAGCGCTTTGTCTAGAGAATAATAAAGACCTCTTACAAGTCAAGAGCAATGACGGGCACAGCCCACCGGACACACGGTCATAGACTTAATCACCTCAGAGTGGGGGACACCCGGTAAATACATAGAACGTAGCTCAGCGTCATTACTCATCAGGACGGTGAGATCCCGTCCCCCTGGAATAGCTCAAGTTGAAGGTCAGTAGTTCCAGCTGTGGGCAAGGACAGGAGGAGCTGGAGCCCCACACAGTGCTGGCAGGCGGGCAGGTTGTTACAGCCACTCTGGAAAGCCGCTGGTCACTAGTGACTGAAGCTTCCACTTTTCATAGCCCGTGACCTAGCGGCTCCACTGCCCGTATATGTGCTCCTGAAGTACCTGCTCATATCCACCCAAGGCACGCACGGTGTTGTTTACAGCAGCAGGTGCTGACGCCCCAAACTGGAACAAATCAGGGTGGGATGGCCTGGGCATATCCATACAAGGGGACACCACACAGCCATGAAACCAAGTATGGCTACAGGCAGCAGCAAGGCGTGTCTCACAGACGTACAGATGGACGTGAAGAGCTGACGCAAAGGGGTGCCCTGTCAGGTGGTGCAGGGGCAGCAGGGATCTGGGTGGGGGGCCCCTGACATGCTGCACTTTGCACCCCCTCGCTGGTCCTGCCAGGCCCCAGGCACAGCTCCACTTATGTGACGACTGTTCGGCCTGTTCCCTCGCTGCACGGTGGGCTCCTGGGTGCGGGGACTGTGTGTGAGCCGGTCCCACGGTGCCTGACATGGAGCAGCAGCCTGGCCAGGATTCACTGAGCAAATTAGGAAAGGAAGACGGGGCCAGATTCACTCAGGGCTGGTGAGCAACTCGGGGATTCTGCTGACTCATTGGTTCCTTCGGGGCTGGATGTTTCTTGACTGTATGGTTTGAACAGATGGAAATTTCTTGGCCTCTGGGCCTGAAACAGTGGATATTTGGTAATGCATCCAGAGGGAAGCGGCCAGACTATGAGTCACACAGGCCATTGGAACTCTGATGGGGTAAACAGCCCTCAACAACCTCTGCTCATTTAGGGCCAGAGGAAGTTGGGAGCTGGAGCGTGAGCAGTGAGGTGGAGGCCGGCCAAGTCCGACAGCCTGATTCAAGCTTTTCTCCCTGTTTTATGGGAACCCGGGCACTGGCACGTCCTGGGGAGACGGGCTGACAAAATCGCCCGGTCAGCATTTTCATGAACAATCAGGGAGATGCACCCAGGCTGTCCGTGCCCACGGGAGGGGAGCCAGGCCTGGACCTTGTACAGAGAAAGCCCAGGGGCTCCAGGGAGGTCCGTCACGTAAGGGGGAGCAGAAGGGGCTGGCCCGCTGCTCGACCTCCTTCCAACTGATTAGGGTACCTCCTCCCCCAGGTCCAGGGCAGATTAGATGGCAACAGGGATCTTGGAGGTGTTAGCAGCACGTTCAGAGAGAGCTCGGAAGACGGAAGGGAGAAGTCCAGTCCGACTCTCCACCCCGGCCCAGGTCCTTGTGGGTACGAGTCATCTAGGGCCCCCGTGGGGTGGGGGAGAGCGGAAGGCGGAAGGCGCTGCCGAGAGGGCTGGGGGTCAGGGGAGGGAGGTCCGTGCCCTTGGCAGACCTCCAGCCTCAGAGCAGCTTCAGCAGGCGGGTCAGGGGGCCTGGGAATGGGAGCGGCCGAGGAGGTAATTGGGCGAGCCTGGAGGGGGAGGGCGAAGCTCAGGCCCTTTCTGCACTGGGTGGGAGGTGTCGCCCAGATGGCCGCATCATCCTGGCCGTGGAGATGGAGAACCAGTCTGGCTCTCTGCCCACATCCCAGCTCTGTGGGATTCCCAGGCCCACCTGAGACATCTGCTAAATCTCCGGTCTGTTCTCACTGCACTTCCGGCCGAGGTCGGCGCCACGGTGCCCTCCTCCCACGGCCAGCCCCTCCCGGACTTCTGGGCCAGCTGCCAAGACACCTGGCCCGGTGGGCATTCTGCCCCAGCTACTCACTCTGGACCACATGCATGGGCATGTGCATGTGTGATTGTGTGCATGTGTGAGCATGTGAGTGAGCATGCACGGGCGTGCATGAGTGTATATGCATGCATATGTGTATACAGGTGTGGGCATGTATGTGAGCATATGTGTGAAGCTGGTTACACCCACTGGCTGCTCCTTCTGCCACCGAAGACCCCCCTCCCCATCTTCTGTCCCATCAGCCCCTTCATAACCAGAAACCTGAAGAAGTCAGAGGGGCCCTGGGGCAAGAGTTCCTGATGGGGGTCCCCGAGGGGGGAGGGCTGTGTGGGGAAGTTGAGTAGGTGGTGCTGAGACGCAGCCGCCTGGCTTCATGTGGGGCTCTGGCTGCTGACCAGAGTGGCCTGACTGTCCCCCCCCAGTGGGGACACTAGTCTAAACTGCTGACCCACCAGCATATGGAAAGAGCACTCGGGCAGAAAAGCAGGTGTTCTTGCCCTCTGTGCCCTGGCCATGTGGCTCTGTTGGTTGGAGTGTCGTCCTGTGCACCAAAAGGTTGCTGGTTTGATCCCTGGTCAGGGCACACGCCTAGGTTATGAGTTCAATCCCTGGTCAGGGCGTGTATAGGAGGCAACCAACCAATGTGTCTCTCTCTCTTTCTCTCTCTCTCTCTTTCCCCCTTCATTTTTCTCTTAAACACCATAAAAAAGCATATCCTCAGGTGAGGATTAAAAAAAGAAGTTTATACCCTCAGGGAGAGAAAGGCACAGGGCAGAGTCCTGGTCCCTGGCCCGCCTGCCACCTGGGCAGAGCATGTGAGCCAGGCAGGGAGGGGTGGGTCAGTGGGTGGTCCACCCTTGGAACCCAAGACGCTCTGTGTGGTCTTCCATCCTCTAGGACGGTCCTGACACCAGGACCAAGTCAGCCCACACGACAGTCACCTCTGAAAAGCAGCCTCCTGCAGGGGGAAGGCTGGCGAGGAGCACACACTGGGGGAGAGGAGAGTTTGACTTGAGCTGTGAACCAGGGCGTGGCAGGACCCAGGGGCAGCAACGCAGAAGCACGTGGGGCGAGGCCGTGAGCAGCCCCCTGAACCAGCGAGGGAGGGGCCTTAATGCCCTCTCCTTCCACGCCATCTCCCGCCAGGGCTGTGCTGGGGAAACTGAACTAAAAACAAACCTCCTTTCAGCCCAGAAAACCTCTAGGAGAGAGAGAACACAATTCTATTGTTGAACGAGCGCTTAAACCAGAATGGGGTGCTCATCACAGGCCCCCCGCTGCAGCAGCTGCGAAGACAGAAGAACCCCGATGACTCTTCCACGAGTTCTGGGGTCTTCAGTTCAGAGTCGGGTGACGGAGTCGGGTGCCAGGGTCAGCCGGTCCGTCCCTCCCAGGAAACGGGGAGGTTCGTCTTCCTGGGCGATGACAGTTCAAAGACCTGGCTCCCCGCCTTGAGGGAGCATTCCTGAGGCTGAGACGGCCAGAGGCTTACAGAGCCATTAAGAAGATTTGCGCACAAAGAACAGAGAGAAAGTCGGAGAGAAGGAGGGGTGGGGAGGCTCCGCTCTTATTTTCAACAGGGAGGAAATTTGTACTTTCCTAGAGCAACCCATTGGCTCGCTCGGTTGGGCCCCGGCCAGGCGGAGGGTGAGAGGTGGTAGCTGATGGGAAAAAGTTAGTAGGATGAGCAGAGGGCCTGGAGCCAGCAGGGGTGTGAGCACAGCTGGCTGCTGTGGGGACCCCCACCCTGAGAGGACGGAGCCAAGAGCTCCCCACACTCCCCTCCCCGCCCCCACCCCCCATTGTGTGAGAAGGTCGGTCCAGCACTCATGTGCGGCCGCTGTCCAACCTCTCTCCCGGCCTGTGCTCTCTGCAGGAAAGTAAGACTAATGAGCTTCCTTGTTAACAACGTGCCGTGAACTGTATTTCCCCACACACAGTCCAGGCGGGGAGCGCAGTCACCAAACCACAGGACACAGCCAGCGTGACTCAGGTGGCGGGGTGCGGTTGTGGACAGAGGGTTGTGGGTAGACCGCAGACCTGCATTGTGGGGAAAGTGCCCTCTCACACCTCGCACCCCCAACTTGACGGGATCTTGTCCTGTGAACATGAACTTCCAGACACAAGGCATGACGAGCTCGGGTTCTGTGAGTGAGGCCAGCTCTGCAGACCACCCTGAGGACAGCGGGGTCTTCTTATTACTGCATCTACGGGCAGGACACCCTGCCTGCCTGGCCTGGGGGGCTGCTGTGCTGAATTTAATTAATTTATTTTCTAAAGGCTTTATGTATTTATTTTTAGAGCGAGGGGAAGGGAGGGAGAGAGACAGAAACATCAATGTGCGGACACCTCCCTCGCACCCCCAGCTGGGTACCTGGTCCACAACCCAGGCATGTGCCCAGACTGGGACCAGAGCCCGTGACCCTTTGGTTCACGGGCCGCCGCTCAATCCACTGAACCACAGCAGCCAGGGCTGAATTTTTAAAGAAAATAAAGTATTTTTGAGGGTTTCTCAGAGTTTAAAGTCACATGAACTTCGTGTGGGTACCTGGGAGCTGACAGAGGGCCAGAGGGTGGCCTCTCCTGTACGCATCGTGCAGGGGAGGGACCCTGCCCTCCCCTCTCACAGGCAGCAGCTAGAGCCTGTGAGTTAGATGGGCAAGAGCCAGATTAACAGCAGAAAATGTTGTTGCACGTGCGCATGGAAACCTCACAGAAAGGAAGTGAAAACTCCAGTCCTGGCTGGTGGGGCTCAGGGGACTGAGCACTGGCCTGCAAACGGAAAGACTGCCAGTTCGATTCCCTGTCAGGGCACATGCCTGAGTTGGGGGCCAGGTCCCCAGCTGGGGGCGTGTGAGAGGCAACCGATTGATGTATCTCTCACACATCGATGTTTCTCTCCCTCTCTTCCGCTCTCTCTAAAAATAAATAAATGAACTCTTTTTTTTTTTTTTTTTTAAAAGAAAGTTCCAAAGAGATGGTCAGACCCAGGGAGGGGTGATACACAGTTGTAACAAAGGGCGAGACTCGTGGAGAAGAGAGAGAACGGGGAGAGGGGTTGGGGTTGGGGGTAAGTCACAGGCCGGTGCCTAGGAAATGTGTGGTCAGTAGGGGTTGCTGAGTAACGTCCCTGTGCTTCCTCCTGAGGCCACCCGTGCAGATGGAGATGGACTTTACCAAAGGGACCCGCAGGCCCTGCTCTGAGGAAGGGGAGGGGGGCGGGGCAGAGAGCTCCTCCTGTGTTTGCCCTGTCTTAACTGCCTTCAGCTCCAAATGATCCTCATGCCAAAGTGACATATTTCAGGGTTGCGTGTTCTGATCCTCCTTGATCCAGTACCAGGTCAGGAATTTTGAGGAAAAATAAGTTTAAAGAAATGTCGCTGAACGAAACCGTGCATCGTCAGTCTCAGCTGCTCCCTGTCCCCGTGGGATCGCCGCCCCCTACCGCCCAGCGGGGTGTCCCTCTGGGTCCCAGGGCACGGTGACCCAGCTGGGGCTGTTCCCAGGGACCTCTCGTCCCAGAGCACAGTCACCCAGGTCCTCCTGTTCGTCCTCACATGGAAGAGTGCCAAATGAGTTCCCCCTTTGTCTCCCCTCCGCCCCAAAGCCTGACCCCCTCACCCACTGCAAGCTCAGAGAGCCCAGCCCAGAAGCCAGATGTCCCTGCAGCCAGCCCGGCAAATGCAGGATTCATGGGGTACGCACAGCGGGGAGTGACTTGAACCCTCCAAGCAGTGCCTGATGACCCAGCTCCTCCACCTCCACCCTCACCACCCTCACACCTCACCGGGCTGCACCGCCACTGGGCACTGCGATTGGCCATCCGCCTGCCCACGACTCCTCGAGTCTGCCGGGCGAGGATGTGTGGGGGTCAGATGTGCAGCCTGCTGGGGGCACAGGCCTGGGTGGCATCTCTGAGGGACTTAACTCTGCTTTCACCCCCTCAGACCCACAAGGAAGAGACCAGGGCTTGCCAGGCTTCCTGCCGGGGGGGGGGGTGTCTCCCACCTGGCCTTGTTTGTGATTGCCACACAGGAGTGCCAGGGTCCAGGGGCCACTGTGCAGGGGATAGAGGGAGGGATAGGGGTCTCACGGGAGCAGTGAAACCCAGAGACCTGGTTTCCCCTCCCATGCCCCTGCCTGACTCTCAGTGCAAGTGGCCCAGAGAACCAGGGAGACCCATGTAGCGCTTTGGGGGCAAATGCTGGGATCCCTGCCCTTGCTGTAGGGTGAGGGGGGCACCCTGCCCCAGGAGCCGTGGGTGCATCCTTCAGCCAGGGGAGTGGGCAGGGTGCTGCCCCCAAAGGGGGCTCTGATGCCACCCAGCCCCCTACCCTGCTCCTAAGGGGAAGGAGACCCTATCCCGATCTGAGGCCCCATTTGTGTGGGGAGGAGGGTGCGGACACGGCTCACGATACAGTCACAGCTCAAGGGCGGCTCTGAGTTAAATGCCCACTTGAAGGGTTGTCCATTCAATCAAATGAAACCTGTTGGAATTCAGATGAGAGGGTGGCTGAGATGAGCAGGCAGGTCGGCTTCAGGAAGGAGGTGGCCCCATACCCACAGCCCACATCTGCAGGGCACAGGTCTCAGGGCTCGAGCAGAAGTGGCCTGTGCACAGCCTAGACACTTCACCTCCCACCGAGACCCCAGGGTCTCATTAAGTGTCCCCTTGCTGTCCCTATGTCCAGTGCTAGAGGCCCTCCAGGGTGCCAGGCCTTCTTGGCCAGAGTCCTTGTGGGTGACCCGGCCACACAGAAGCAGCCTGTCCGGGTGTCCTCCCCTGGGCTTCCCGCTTTCCACACTCAGGCCTCCACGCTGGGTCCCCGTGGTTATCCTTGTACCCCCCTCCTCTGGCCTGTGATCCCCTCACACCATCCCGTCCCTGTGAGGAGCACCCCGGTCCCTGGGGCGCAAGTTCCAGCTCTGGCAGAGCATGTCACCAGGCCCCCAGCCAGCGCCGAAACTTGGCTTCCTCCCTGCCCAGCTCCAGAGCAGACACCAGTGCAGAAGTTCAAGGCCCCTGTGCCTTGGCCCATCGCTGCTGCCCATCCCAGCCCTCACCGCTCCTCAGAAGGTGCCTGTCACAGCCTCCTCCCCACTCTCCTGGCCAGCGCAGCCTCTGGGCACAGCTCCCAGCCATCGTCCAGCCAAGGACAGCTGGACGCTGACACGTGGGGCCCTGAGAGCCACCTGTGTCCTCGGGCCCCTCAGTGGGCACTGGACCTTTGCAGCACAGAGCTGTGGCCTCCCATCCGACGTTCAAGCCTCAGGCCCCCACCCCCAGGCACACCGGGAACCCAACCCTGGCACCTGCTGAGAAGTCCCCTGCGCCGGCCCCAGGCGTGCCTCCCGCCCCGCGGGGACATCGGGCGTCTCCTGTGGCTCCTGGAGCCGCTGCTGCTTGTGGTTTCCAGGGGGGGAGCCTACCTATGCCACAGTCATCAAATTAAAACCTTTGCTCCTGACAGTTCCCTTTTTGTAATTTATTTTCTGCCCCCCCCCCAAGTGGTTTGCTTCCAATGTCTGTATTCGTTTTCTGCGGCCGCCATAGCAAATGACCCCCCATGCAGCGGCCTGAAACAACACAGTTATTATCTGACAGTCCCGGAGGCCGAAAGTCCCAAGTCAGTGTCACGGGGCGGGATCCGAGAGCACGAGGGCTGCTCTGGAGGTGTGGGGAGCCCCTTCTTTTGTCCTCTCTGGCTCTGAGAGGCTGCTGTCCCGGTGCCTGCTCCCCCCAACCCCCTCCCACAAGGACCCCCGTGAGTACTCAGGGATTGTCCTGAATGACCTCTCCCACCTGGGGTCCTTAACCTTAATCCAATCAGCAAAGCCCCTCCGCCATGGGCAGTCACGTGTTCACAGCTCCAGGGGCGAGGGCAGGGCCATCGTTGGGGGACCACTGTGTTCTAACAAGCTTTCAGGGGGATTGACGTTGTCCCTCCCGGTGTCAGCTCCGCCCCCTGGCCTTTCCCAGGTCCTTGCAGCCCTGGGCTGCCCCTGATTTGTGACATTCACAGTTCCCTCAGGGCTGGTGGCAGTGCCTCGCTGCACCCAGGCTCTCGGTGAAGTGGGTGGCACGCTCGAAATCAGTTAACAACATAGCTACCCCCGGCCCTTGACATCTCCCTCACAGCCCCATCACACGGCAGCCCCTCCCCATCCCCCATGATGAAGGGGTGGGGCGTGGATGGCTGGTCCGGTGCCCCGGGCCCCGTGCCACAGATGACGGGGGATGACGGGGGATGGCGGGGGGCGAACCTGATAACCAACCCATGGGCTGCCTCCCCCTCCACCCTGACGTGCAGGGTGGTCTTCCATCCCATAAGGCTCACCTCCTCTCATTGTTTTTTTTTAATTAAAATATTTGTATATCCTTTAGTTCTAAGGTATAAAATGAATTTTGCAGTCACTTTAAGTCATAAGGAGTCCTTTTGGGGCTGTTATCATGATAAAGGGGGCCCTTTGCTGCTGCTGTTTGCTCAGCCAGGAAAGCCGGTGCCCAACCTTCAAACCCTCTGGGTGTCCTGAGAATGCCACCTCCCCAGGAGGGCCTCAGACCTCCAGCTGGAGTGGCCCCTGTTCACCTCCTTCCTGCCCTAATCCAAGCTGTCACTCTGTCCTTACCTTTCTGCTGAGTACAAAGACATAGGGGTGGGAAGCCCAGGGTGCTGGGCGGGGCCCGAACTCTCTCCTGGGACCTCTCAGGGCCTCACCCGGTAGGTGCCCCATAAATATGGTGGACAGAGGGGTGAGAACTTAGTGATCGGTCCATCGCCTCACCCCCCAAGTAGACAAAGGCTCCACTGGCTGAAATCTTCTTGTAAAGCTAGTAATGCAATCAGAAAGTCTCCTTTTATTGGGCCACACACATCGAGAATCACCCGCTCTGAATGTTGTGATGAAGAATGCGATTGTGGGTAGTAGGGTCCGTTTGTTCTGCTCCATTTTCTGGCTGGTGTGAGGGAGGCAGTGGGGGGCGGAGCTTGTAGGGCTCCTGGGCAGGGCAGGAGGGGACAGGACCAGGGTTTAACTGCAGAGCTAAGGAAGGGGCGCCCCTGGGGCCTGGATTCTGTGGGTTCGGTCCTGCCCACCAGGTTATCTGAACTCGGCCCCCCAGGATGCACCATGTCTTCCTTTCCACCCATCAGCTCCTCACTCCTGGCTGCCCCAGGTTCCCCAGCAGCCTGGACCCCCAGGCAAGCTCTCCAAGATAGTCCTTCTCTGTGGCCCTTGTGGGCAGCTGGATGCCTGGTAGATTAGGGCTTCAGTTCCAGGCTGCGTGCTGCCCAGCTTGGTGGCCTCCCTGTGACCCAGTTTCCCGCTCTGCTGATGGGCTTATGAGGAAGAGTTAGCACTGAGGACTGGTGCCCAGGCAGTGCAAGCCCAGGGCTTGCCAGTGGGAGAGGGAGCTGACCCCTCCCCCACCAGTGAGGCACGTGTCCAGTCCTTCACCCAGTGCCTAGTGGTGCCCTGTATACTAAGAAATGCGAAGCAATGGCCGCCTGTGGATTCTGACTCCGGTTCCTGCACCCGTGTCAGTCCTGGACCTGGTTGTAGACCCAGGTCCTGGCCTTACTCAGGGGTCATGGGGAGATGATCCTGGTCACTGAGAGCCTAGACAGTCATTGTCACCACAGGTC
The DNA here is from genome assembly GCF_004126475.2 of Phyllostomus discolor. Classification (NCBI taxonomy): domain Eukaryota; kingdom Metazoa; phylum Chordata; class Mammalia; order Chiroptera; family Phyllostomidae; genus Phyllostomus; species Phyllostomus discolor. The sequence goes on along the minus strand of NC_040904.2, from coordinate 10,042,142 downwards.
AGATCTTCTGGCAGGAGGCACTCGCTGATCCCAATAGACAACAAGGGGATGGGGGGCCGGGTGAGAAGCAGCCCTTGCCCATCAGCATGCTGGGGGCTCAGAGCAGGCTGTCTCCCTGCAGTTCGAGCCTCACCCGCTGGCGGCACTGATCAGTACCCTGGGCAAAGGTGGCATCGCTTTGGGATGCCGAACCTCCTGGGGTTCTGGACCCGTCCACTACTGTCCACGTGGCCTCCCTCCTAGGAGCAGGGCTCCGGCGAGGGGCCATGAAACCAGGAAGAGCACAGGCCAGCTCCCCATTCAGCCAGAACTGGCTTTTTCTTACATCTTGGCCTTTGTTTACACCATTGCTACAGTGTACATAGCAGATTGCACAGCTTAAGAACTGCTGGACCAGGCAATCTGGACTACTTCTGTGTGCGACAGGAGGTAAATCAGGCCTCTCTGCCCAGCAGCCTGGAGCTCCAGAGAAGCCCCAGAGCTCATCCGTCCCCCTCACGATGAGCCCATGCCCAGTGCCAGGCCCAGCCCGTGCCTTAAGCAAGCGAGTGGTCTTCATTCCACGAGCAGAACTGAGTGGTGGGTGTGATGCATGCTCGTCAGGAAAGCATCACTCACAGTGGGAGCAAAATGAAAACTAAACATTCTCGTTCCATGAGAACATCTGATTGGAAAAAATGCAACTGCTGGGGGCAAAGGTCAGCTTTGAAATGTGCAGCACCAGCACGTTTGACAGCAGAACAGCTTCTTAAACTTGGAGTCAGAGCCTCCTTGTTGTGATTACGAACATACGGCCACTTCCTTTTGGAACAAACAGCTGATTTTGTTCTGAATTAACTGTTCTTGTTTGTTTTAGTGTTTTATTTTGCAACAATTTCAAACTTAAAGTGAAGTAATGAAAAGTTGCAAGAATTGAAAGGAAACCTTCTGAATAGCCTTAACCCTGACTTACTAATTCTCTCACTTTGGGCCGTTTGTCCCCCTCCCTCTCCCTCTCCCTCTCTCTGAAGTGTTTTTAGAACCAATGGAAAATGGGGGGAGATACCATGTCCCTTCACCCCTAAATACTTCAGGGTGCATATCCTAGGGGCACATTCTCCTCCAAATCCTTGTATAATTGTCAAATGATATAATACAATCATCTAATTGACAGTTAATATTCCAATTTTGTCAACTATTTCAGTAATGTTCCCTCCCGTCAAAGGTGCTGTCCAGGAATACACACTGAATATAATTGCCACATCCTCTTCAATTGCTTGGCCTTTCTGTCCCTTTGGGCTGCAATGGTCTCTCTCTAGCACGTGCTAGAGAGTGTAAGAGTGTGGAGTGTTAGAGGGAGCCAAGGGGGCAAAGTAGAAATGTTTGCAATCCCAGTGTCCCCAATCCAGAGCTGAGAACAGATTGTGAGTCTGGGTGAAATGTATCTATTAGTACCAGATATATTTTGCACCTTGCATGCCTCTGGTCTACTGGTCTTACCTTATTGCATTGGCTACAGTCGCCAGTGTTGTGCTAAACAGGTGTAGCCAGAGCAAATAGCTTAGCTTGTCCCCAAACATAGGGGGTAAATTCTCCCTACCTTACTATGCAATACAATTTTGGCTGTAGACAGTTCATGGACAGCCCATATCAGAAGATGAAGTCCTGTTCCAGCCAAGATAGAGGTGTAGGTGGACACACTGCATCCTCGCACAACCAAAAGAAAGACAACAACAATTTAAAAACAAAAATAACCATAACTGACAGAAAACTGAACTGCATGGAAGTCCGACAACCAAGGAGTTAAAGAAGACATATCCATCCAGACCGGTAGGAGGGATGGAGACAGGCAGCCTGGCAGAGAGGACTTGCAGCAAGGCGGTGGCTGGATGACCCAGCAAGGGGGCAGATTGTGGACCTGGAGGTCCCACATTTGCATGCATATAAACCAGGAGGAACTGGGGAGCAGGATGGACTGAGCAACCCAGGGCAAATAAAGCCTCAAACCTCTGATTGAAAACACCTGTTGGGGTTGCAGCGGCAGTGGGAGAAGCTCCCAGCCTCAGAGGAGAGTTAGTTGGAGAGACCCACAGGGTCCTAGAACGTACACAAACCCACCCATCCATGAATCAGCACCAGAAGGGCCCAGTTTGCTTGTGAAAAATGGGGGAAGTGACTGAAAACCAGCTAAGAGCCCAGCAAGCGCAATTGTTCCCTCTCAGACCCTGCCCCCACATATAGCGTCACAACCCAGCAATTGGGTTGCACCCCCCCCCCCCCCCCCGGTGAACACCAAAGGCTCCACTCTTCACTACCTAATAGGCACATCAAGACAAAAAAAAAAAAGGCCAACTTATCAGATGCACAGTTCAAAACACTGGCAATCATGATGCTCACAGAATTGGTTGAATTTGGTCACAAATTAGATGAAAAAATGAAGGCTATGCTAAGTGAAATAAAGGAAAATGTACAAAGAACCAAAAGTGATGGGAAGGGAACTGGGACTCAAATCAACGGTGTAGACCAGAAGGAAGAAAGAAATATCCAATCAGAAAAGAATGAAGAAACAAGAATTCAAAAAAATGAGAAGAGGCTTAGGAACCTCCAGGACATCTTTAAATGTTCCAGCATCTGAATCAAAGGGGTGCCAGAAGGTGAAGAGGAAGAACAAGAAGTTGAAAACTCATTTGAACAAATAATAAGGGAAAACTTCCCCAATCTGGCAAAGGAAGTAGACTTCCAGGATGTCCAGGAAGCTCAGAGAATCCCAAAGAAGTTGGGCCCAAGGAGGAACACACCAAGGCACATTATAATTACATTAGCAAAGATTAAAAATTAAGGAGAGAATCCTAGAGGCAGCAAGAGAAAGGGAGACAGTTATTTACAAAGAAGTTCCCATCAGACTGTCAGCTGATCTCAAAAGGAACCCTGCAGGCAAGAAGGGGCTGGAAAGAAATACTCCAAGTCATGAAAGGCAAAGACTTACATTCAAGATTGCTCTATCCAGCAAAGCTTTCATTTAGAATGGAAGGGCAGATAAAGTGCTTCTCAGTAAGGTCAAGTTAAAGGAGTTCATCATCACCAACCCCTTATTTTATGAAATGTTAAAGGGATTTCTCTAGAAAAAGAAGATAAAAAATATGAACAGTAAAATAACAGCAAACTCACAATCATTAACAACCACACCTAAAACAAAAACAAACTAAGCAAACAACTAGAACAGGAACAGAACCACAGAAATGGAGGTCACATGGAGGGGTAGCAACAGGGGAGTGGGAGGGGGAGAAAGAGGGGGAAAGGAACAGAGAATAAGTAGCATAGATGGTAGGGAGAAAATAGATAGGGACCCGTCAGGGCACATGCCTGGGTTGCAGGCCACGGCCCCCAGCAACCGCACATTGATGTTTCTCGCTCTCTCGCTTTCTCCCTCCCTTCCCTCTCTAAAAATAAATAAATAAAATCTTTAAAAAAAGACTCACCATATTAAAAAAAAGAAAATAGACAGGGGGAGGGTAAGAACAGTATGGGAAATGTAGAAGCCAAACAACTTATACGTACGACCCATGGACATGAACTAAAGGAGGGGAATGTGGGTGGGAGGGGGTGTGCAGGGTCAAGAGGAGTGAAGGGGGGAAAATGGGACAACTGTAAGAGCATAATCAATAAAATATATTTTTAAAAAATATATAAAAAGTCCCATTTTATTCTTAGTCTGTTTAGAGTTTTTTTCATAGATGGATGTTGAATTATTTTTCAATGACTTTTCTACATTTATTGAGGTGATTGAATGTTTTATTCCTTTATTCTGCTAATAAGGTGGGTTACACGGATTGATTTTCAAGTATTAAACAAATCTTGCATTCTTGGGCCAACCAGTGTGTGGTTGCACCATGTAACTTACCCTCCTTATATATTGCTGACTTTGATTGGCTAATACTTTGTTGCGTGTTCTGCGTCCATGCTCAGGTGGTACTACTGTCTCGGTTTCTTTTGTCGCAGAGTCATCAGTCCGTCGCTGTGTCACGGCTGTGCCAGCCTCACAGAATGAATCGGGAATTGTCACCTCTCTATCTTCTGAGGGAATCTGTGTAAAATGGGTAATGTTTCCTTCCTAAATTTTTGATCCAACTCAGCAATGAAACCATCCAGGCTGTTTTTTTTTGTAGAAAGAGTTTTGACGATGACTTCAATTTTAAAAAATAGGGCTATTCAGATTTTATATTTAATTTTTGTTACCTTTCAGCAATTCTTGTCACCTAAGTTGTTGAATTTATTGACATAAAATTGTTCATATTGTTTCTTCATCCTCCTTTAATTATCGGAAGAATCTGTATTCATATTCTTTCTTTCCATCTTGATTTCTTGATTTCCTTTTTTGTCCATCTAGCCAGAAAATTATTCAATTTTTATAATTTTCAAAGAATGTACTATGCTTTGTTAATTTTTCTATTGTTTGTTTTCTATTCCATTAATTTTTCCTGTTAATTTTATTTCTTTACTTTTTAAAATTTAATTGGCCTGTCTTTTTCTAGCTTTTTATTGTGAAAACTTAGATAATTGATAAGACTTTCTGTGTTTTGAATAAAATCATTTCAAGCTGCGGGTTTCTCTCAAAGCACATCTTTGGCTGCATTCCTTAATTTTTCACGTGTGGGCATGCATGTACATGTGAATATGCATGTGCCCACCCATGTGTGTGCACACATGTGTCCCTGTGTACATCCATGCACCTGTGCCCCTGTGCATGCACGTGCTCATGTGTGAGTATGTGTGTATCGGTTTGCTGGAGCCGCCGCAGCAAAGCACTACCAACAGGGAGGCTTAAACGTCAGACATTTCTTCCCTCCGAGTTCTGAGGCCAGAGGTCTGTGGTGCCGGTGCCGGCAGGGCTGGGTCTTTCTCAGGCTGTGAGGGAGACCCCGGTCCGGCCCTTCTCATAGCTGCCGGTGAATCTCTGGGTTCCTTGGCTTGCAGAAGCATCACCCCGATCTCTGTGCCACGTGCATAAGGGCTTTTCCTTGTGCACATGTCTGTGTCCAAATGTCCCCTCTTTACCAGGACCGGAGCCACACTGGGTTTGGGCTCACAGTCACTGGACTATCCCTGTGTCATGGACCGAGTTATGTCCCCCAACATCTGTGTGTTGGAGTCCTAGCCCCCAGCACCTTGGCACGTGACGGTGAAGACGGGGCCTGAAAGAGGTGACCAGGGTACAAACGAGGTCATCAGGGTGGGCCCTCACCACACCTGACTGAGGTCCTTATAAGACGAGGCGATCGGGACAAGGACAGGCAGAGGGAAACGGCCATGGGAGGACACGGGGAGGAGGCAGCGCCCAGCCCTGTGATCCTCGGCCCTGGACTCCCAGCCTGGTGTTTGTCGCCTCCGCCCCAGGCCACGCACACGCTCTGTGAAGGCCCTTCATCAACATAGGGTCACATTCCGAAGTGCTGGGGGTCTGGACTTCAACATGTGAATTTGGGGGAATGCAGTTCAGCCTGTGATGGTGTGTGTGCATGTGCAGGCCTGTGTACATGTGTGTAAACTGCACGACTCTGTGTATGAAGGACACAGGTGAAGAAACAGCCCCAGGCGGGGCAACCCAGGAGGCTGGGCAAGTGGCCTCACCTCGTGTTGCCCTCACCCACCCCTCCTGGGGGTGACTTTCCCTTGGGCCACCCTGGCTGTGGGTCGCCCACCAGCAGCTCCCCCAGGTGATGAGGAGGAGGCCCGTGGGCTGGAGCATGATGCAGACATGCGGTAGGTAGAGTTCTGCCCATCACCGGGACAGACTGTGAAGCCGAGAGCCAGAAGCTGGTGAGCGGGGCCAAGTGGCAAGGGGAACCCTGAGGGGACAGGGAGCAGGACGGCAGAGCCAGGGTGCAGGGTCTGGATGGCTGTCCAGTCTCAGGGTCCGACCCCTTCTCCCATGAGGCCCTGCGTGCAGCGGGAGACTCTGGTGTGTTCATTTCTGGCATCTCCCCTACACAGCCCCTTCTCCTTTGCCCCACCCGCCGTGTTCTGGGGCCCCCGCACGATGTTGGTCACTCTGGGGAGAAAGCAGTGTGGGCTTCAGGGGCCTTCTGTGTGGGCTGAGAGCGAGGGGCTCCCAGACCAGCCAGCCACCTGGCCCCGGCCCAGGGTGTGTACTCTGAGACCCGCAGGAAATGGGTCCCAGATGCTGGCGAGCGGACCAGGCATGAGCCGCCCTCCATGTGGAAAGAGGTGGGCCATGGGAGCTGCCAGACTTTCCAGGCTTTGCCCTGGGTCACCGGTGTGGGAGGAAGGAAGCCGTCCTGGGAGGGGCAGACGAGCTGCCCAGCCCCCGCAGGAAGGGTGGGCCAGGCTGCTCCATCTGAGCCCCCCGCCCCCAAACCACGGCCCCAGGTTGACCCCAGACCCCTGTGGGGCGGGATGCAGAAAGGCAACTGGCCTATTTGGTTACACACAAACCAAACACACCCAGAAAGCAGGGACTCCCCACTCAGGGCCCTGGTCCAGGGAGGAGAATGGGAATCCCCTTTGTGTCCCCAGCACTGTCTCCCAGCAGTGCCGCAGGCGGGGAGGCTGGCCCTGAACGGAAGCTGAACGCACACCCAGCACCAGGCTTCGCACCCCAGCCTCAGGCTGGAGGTCTCTAACCTTCACCCAGAGAGGTTTGCAGAGTTACTTTTGCTTTTTAGCAGCAAAGCGTTCCTCAAAGTTTTGAAAGGCCTGGTGCAGAGCTGCCCTGAGACTCGCTCACTCTCCTGCCAGTCTGGGCGGCCCTCTCCTGGTCCCCCCAGTGGCAGCTGTGTCTCAGCTGGGCCTGCCCCTTTTTGCATCCTACGTACACTTCACAATCAGCCAGGCGATCTCCCCACCACACGTCTGCACACATGCACGTCTTCTGGGATTGCCTTAAATCTAAGATCAATGTTTATGTCTCTATAATGTTCGTCTTTTAATCCACAAATGTCATCTCCCTGCATTTAGTTAGTTTTTCCTTTACCTGCCTTAATAAACATGTTGTAGTGGTCAGAATTTTCTGTTAAATTTATTGCTGGGCCGTTGAGATTTCTGATGCTATTGAAATGCTGTCATTTTTAAATCCTCATTTTCTAACTATTTGTCCGAGGTCCATGCCAATACAATTGACTTTTGATTATACTATTGTGTATCCAGCATCCCTGCTAAATTCACGTTTTAAAAGTAACAATTTTATTGCCTTGGCTGGTATAGCCCGGTGGCTTGAGTGCTGACCTGAGAACCAAAGTGTCGCCGGTTCGATTCCCAGTCAGGGCACATGCCTGGGTTGCCTACTGGCCTGCCTGCAGGTCCTCAATAGGGAGCACATGAGGAGGAAACCACATACTGATGTTTCTCTCCCTCTCTCTCACCTTCCCTTCCCCTCTCTTTAAAAATAAATAAATAAAATATTTCTAAAAGTAATAATTGTATTGAGATATCATTAACAAGCTATATAGTCCACCTATTTAAAGTACAAAATTCAGTGGTTTTTTTAGCATATTCACAGAATTATACAACCATCATCACAATCGCTTACAGAGCATTTGCCTCACCCCCCAAGGCCTACCTGCACTGACTGCACTTTTAATCTTTTTTGTCTACCTTCGGATTCTTTCTAATGTTCCATATATATGACCAAACTCCTGCTGTCGTGAAACCTGCAAGAATGCACAAATGCGGAAGTTGAATAAAGCACGCACCCGTGGGCGACAGAAAACAAACTGAGCTTCAAGGCTTCAAGAGAAAGAGGCTCGGCCTGCGTACGTGCCCCGTGAGACGGGACGGCCAGGCCAACGTGGGTGACACAGCGCGTGCACACTCGTGCGCACGTGCGTAGGAGCCGCAGAGCGGCTCTCTGGAGTTTGCGCTCTGACCCCAGGTGTGGGTCGGGAATCTGTCCGATGCCAACAGCACTGGGAGGTTTGGGTGACCCCAGCCCAAGCTCCTGAGGACCCCACCTGCACGGGCAGCTCAAATGCATGTCCTTCCTCCCTGCAGGTGCGATGTGCCAGGTCCCCAGGAGCAGATTGAGAGGCGGAGGGAGTGTGACCAGGCCTGTCCCCTCATCTGTGCTGCTGACAGGCCAAGTGTCCCTGGACAGACCTTAGCACCTGGTGGCTGTGCTCTGGGGAAGTGCTACCGGGGGGAAACCCTGGACCAGAGAGACACAGGTGTCCTCCGGCAAAGACACCGGTGAGGGCCAGCCTGGTGTCGCTCCCAGGAGTCCTCCGGCAGCTAGAGCATCTGCCCTGCCCCCTACTCCCCAGCACAGGGCCTTCTCCAGGTGCACTGAATATTTATGAGGAAAAATTATTTTTATGATCAACTATCTTTCCCATCAACCTCAGGTACCCTGGGAGTGTAGAACTGAGTATTTCTGCAGGAGTGAGGTGCACAAGCATGTCGCCTGGCTGGTGATTTTCAGGGGAAATGTGGTCAATAACAATGTAGGAGTTTGCACTTATATATCTTTTTTTAATTTTTAAAGATTTTATTTATTTATTTTTAGAGAGGGCAGGGAGGGAGATAGAGAAACATCAATGTGCGGTTGCTGGGGGCAGTGTCCTGTAACCCAAGCACGTGCCCTGACTGGGAATCGAACCTGTGACACTTTGGTTCGCAGCCCGCGCTCAATCCACTGAGAATTTGCACTTATATATCTTAATAATTTTGGTATTTGCAATCATAAAATGTCAACGTCTAAGAGCCAAACTTAAATTTCCAGGGACAATTGAGCAATCGATCCCTCCGATGAAAGGCAGCGTCCGAGCTGGTTTCTCCCTCCCTTTCCCTCCTCCCCTCCCTCTGTCCCGGGGATTCCGAAACCACGGGCGGCGGCAGGGCTGGGGTGAGCAGGGGTCTCAGAACTGCGCTGAGCTAATCTCGACTCCGGTTTGTTTCCATACAGCGGGTGCTTTTCTAAGAGGAAGACATCATCGTGAAACTCAGTTTGAGAGATGGATGGACCCCCCGGCAGAAAAAACGTGAATAACTGAGCGAACAAATGGATAAATGGCTGCCCGAATGTTTATTAAAAAAGAGAGCGTAAGCTTCATCAGCTTCCATATGAGTCCCAACAAGTGAAACCAAAATATTCCCGTGAAACGGAACTGTGTTTTGAGTCAAAGATTCTGTGTTGAGTACAAACGTACACTCCGGAGGAGAAACGGCTTTGGAGCTCCGCGCCTGGAAATTGGCAGCTCACCAGGAAACAGATAAGATAGCACGCTTCTGGACCCGAGCCCACGCGCAGAACAGTGGCTAGTGAGTAAAACATTTTCTTCCAAGGCCAATATTTTCAGAGGGAGAAAATATAAGAAGACTGGTTACTGCCACATTTAAGTCTCTGGAAGAGCCCAATTATCTTTGACCAAGTAAGAAGGAGCCAAACCAGGGGGCAGACGCCGTGGCCCGTTTGTCAGAACTCACAGAATGCTTGGCACCCAGGGAGCCCGCCTGTGAACCGCAGACGTTAGCATATAATAATGTATCGATGTGCCTCTCAGTGGTTACAATGTAGCTGGTGAACGCACCGTGTTCGTAGGAAGGGAAGAGAATGTGGGGGGCGGGGCATGTGGGAACACTGCACTTTGCCCTCGGCTTTTCGGTAAACCTAAAACTGCTCAGAAGAATAAAGCCTCCTAATTAAACTCTATTTTAAAGGAAGCCAAACCATAGTCCCCTTCTGGACTACACTCTACCTGTTTTTCCCAATAATGTTAATCAATGTAGATGTCCAATGTGGAGTCTCGCCAGCTTTTGAAGTGTGTGGGGTTAGAAGGCTGGTGTGTTAGTAATTTTCTGTTTGGGCATCTCATTACCTGCTGTTATAAGTTAAGCATTGGCCAACGACTTGTCACATGCATAACGGCTCTCTTTTATTTAGTTTATCAATAGGAATTTATGAGAACAAGATGATATTATAATAGTAGAAAGACCTATAACATTGTTTCACCTCAATTCTCTCACTCCGTTTGGGCTGCTATAATGAAACGCCACACACGGGGTGGCACAAAACAGGCATTTACTGCTCACAGTTCTGGAGACTGGAAGTCTGGGGTCCGGGTGCCAGCATCGTTGGGGAGGACCCTCCCACTGTGTCCTCTTGTGGGGGTGCAGGGAGGAGAGCTCACCGGGGTGCCTGATTCTGGGGTCACCTCCTAAAGACTCCTCCCCAACACCGTAGCCTTGGGGGACTGGAATTCAACATAGGAATTTGTGGGGGGCGGGGCGACACGAATTTTCAGTCCATAACATGAACGTTCAGGGTAAAATTTAAAGGTAAATTCTCTAATGATATCAATGAGAATTGCGTTGATTTTTATCTAATTTCTGTGTGGCTCTTCACATCCTCAGGTGGCCTTTGAACAAATACAACATCAAGAAACAAATACCTGGGTTTCTTTAAAGACTTAGAACTTAACACCACATGTTTCAGAATCAGAAACAAATCCCAGACCAGCCCTGGGCTGTGTTGATCTTTCACATTGTGTTGAAACACAGGACCCACCCTGGCCGACCCGGAGACAAAGGCGTCTTCTCTCTTCTCAGACGGCTGTGTTTGAAGTCACGCTCGCAGGGATCACCACCTCCCGCTATCTACCATGACTCCAACCCCGAGATATTTGGGCAAAATGCAGGGGAAGAGCTGGGCGCCACCGCAGGGTCCAGAGGGGACCGAGCCACATTCTTCCTGTCTGGGCGTTAGCCGTGGGCCCGTGTCCTGAACCTGGAACAGAGTGGCGGCAGCAGGACAGATGTCTAAGCTGTCGTCCATAGATGTGTTTAAATGGATGTGGTTACATTTCAAACTGAGGTGTACTGACCGCTTTCCGGTGTCACTTAAATGTACTACGGGACCAGGTATGTGTAACGTAACTTACAGGCATCAGTAGGAAAACAGCTCAGGGGGGCTGAGAAGGAAAAGGCTGATGAATGAGCAAAGTCAGAGCAATACACTGAAAGGCTTTGACATTAAAGCAAAAGGAGGAAAGAACAGACAGAGTTCCTTGGCCCCTGCCGGCTGCTTCCCTCAGCATCCGTAACCCCCAGCACGGCACCTCCTTTTATGGGTATAAAAACACGTGTGTATTCCCACAACATTACCAGACTTTCCATGTGAACTTCGTACATGTGGACCATGCACATGTGCACACGTGGGGGCCATCCCAGGTGTCCCCCGAGGCCCTGGGCGTCCCACCAGGACTCTGAAGGCCCAGCGAGCCTCCTGGATCCCAGCGGAGCGAGAGGGAGCCCCTCCCAGAACACAGGGAGGGCTCCGGACTGCCAGCGACTCCTCACCAGAGCTTGTTACTAAAACCAACGCCAGCGCCTTCAAAGGCAAAGTTTAACAATGGGACGGATGCTCCAGCCACAGAAGGGCCAATCCGATCATAACCTATAAATCTCACGCACGTGCAAAGCAAAGCAATCGGACTGTATGTTATGAAAGAAATCCACTCAGCAGCGGGCCACATGACGCCGACCTATCGTATCAAGTCTCATTATCTGTCCGCTGTGTTCACGGTGGCGTTAACATTTATATTATCTTAGAGTCCTTTGTGCTGCCGGCGACACAACCCACAGGCCATCACACTCACCTGCATCAAGATTTTTGGTTGGAAAAATACGTGCAGCACCGTGAAACTGCTCCTCAGGAAAAGGGCAACCCCCCCCCCCCACCTTTCCAGGCCTCCTTCCCAGAGCTGGCTGGACCCGGAAAGCATGGCTGACCCCGATAGTTTTACGAGCCTCTGTGCTCAGGACTAGAAAATCCCTGGAAGTTCGCTGGAGGCCCAGAGGCTCTGGGAACTTACGAACAGGACATGCCAGACCACAGCGACCCTTCCCCTGCCCCCAAAGATAACATCAAACTAGCTGCGGCCTGTGCAAGACCCACCTCAACTTCCTGCTCTACAACCACCTCTTCCTCGATAAAGGTCAAAGCCCCAACCCCTCGGGGCTGGTGGATCTGTCCACACTGAGTCCCTCTCCCCTCTTGGAGAGTGAGTACAAAAAAAACTCTACTCTCCGCACTTGCTTCTCTTTGTGAATTCTGTCCCCGCCCGCGTCACCCACCACCCTAACAGTCAGGAGGCATAATAGTCCAGCGTGGGTCATTGTAATATTTGAATCCAAATCCCCATAACATTCGATGCTGTGCTACATTCAGACATCTGGGGGTGAACTCATGAGTTCGGAGTCGTGTTCACGGTCTGTCCCAGGCATGCCGGGACCAGAGCTGTCGAGGGGACAAAATCCCCCCCCCCCACCGCCCTCTGGGCTCGAGCATGCAGAAGGCGGTGCCGTCCGAGGCGCTCGCAGTGTTCAGGCGGCGACACTCAGAAGGCGGAATGAAAACAAACCGTCCTCACTTAAAAGGAGTTCAGTCTCCAAAAGCTGCAAGTTTCTAATGAGCTCAAAGAGAAACTCTTTTTCCTCTTGTCCAATTACTAAGTCCAGGTTAGTTGGGTCAGCAAAAGTGCTGCTTAGCTAAGTAGGCTTTGATTCCCATTTACTCTCAAAAGGCATAGAAGAAAATCTGTATTAACATCCTGGAGTGACTGCAACAAAGGACCACTGACTTGGGGGCTTCACACAGCAGACATTTATCCCCTAGCAGGTCTGGTGGCCAGAGTCTGAGATCCAGCCACCCACAGGCCCACAGGACCGTGGGAGGGGCCCTGGGACAGGATCCTTCCAGCCTCTTCCGGCTCCAGGTGGCCCCGGGCGTCCCTGGGCTGTGGTCACATCCCTCTAATCTCTGCCTCATGTTCACCTGTGTGCCTCAGCGCCCAGGGCTGCCCTTTTACAAGGACACAGTCACCTTGGATTAGGGCCCACCCTCGGGACCTCACCTTAACTGGTAACCGCTGTGGGGCTTGGTGTCGGGAAGGCCACGTTCCCAGGTGCAGGGGCTGGGACTTCCGCACGGCTCTCTGGGCAGACACAGTGCACCCCACGGCAACCTGTGGGCGAGGACAATGACAGGACCTGCGCCGGGGCCTGGGGGGACCTCATCCACCCGCAGTTTGCTGGTTATCTTTTGCTGCAGAAAATGTGGCCCCCGTTACAATACCTGTAGTCACCTTGCCTAGCCTTGAAGCCACTGAGCCAGACTCCCGGCTCAGGCGTCTCTGAAGTTGCAGTAGGTTGTCCCTGGGCAGGTCACCCCAGGGTTAACCGGGTTGCAGGATTCCAGGTGACTCACTAGTGGGGCTGGCAGGTTGGGGCTGGTGGTGGGTGGGAGGCCACGCCCCCCGGCCCACCTCCCTGAGGCTCTGGGCCCGGCCCCTGTCTGCCTTCTGGCTGGGTTTCCTTCCGCCCAGGGCAGGCGGGCGAGCAGGAGGGTGGCAGGCGGTGATCCCAGCGCTGGCCCTCCCACAGCCTGTGGGGAGAGAGCAGGCGCTCCTCCTGTGTCCCCCGGGGGGTGGGGGGGGGGGCGCATTCCTGGCGGATGCCACACGAGGTCTGCAAAGACGCAGGGTTTCCAGACATACCTGTGGCCAGGGAGCTCCCCTTTTTTGGAATAAGGAAAACACCTGGAGATCTCTTTCTTCCTCCCAGGTGTGAAAACCACAAAACCTTCTAAACCTCGTACCTCAAAGGGAGGCAAGCAGGTTTCTTGTGCTCAGGGCCACTTGTCAGAAAACCGTGATGACATCCTGGCAGGCTTTAAAGCTGGCCAGAGGGGACGTGGCGTCCTGGGGCGGGGGGGTGGGTCTTTGCTAAGGTTCCAGGTTCTCGCTTTGTGTTTCGAGGATGCGAAGGTCCGAGGCAGGGCCTGACAGCACCCTGGGGGTGAGCCTGCCTCCTGGATGCCCCCATGAAGCCACACAGTGCTGCAGGGACCCATGGAGACCCACCCCCCAGGGCCCCAGGGCAGGTCTCCCCCAGGGGCCGCCCACCTCCCTTCCGGGGCCCACTGGAGTGGACCTGCGTGCACTGGCTGTGTGCCCTCCCCTTCCTGGGTCGGGGGCACGCTCGCAGCCCTGGAGCTGAGTCCCAGGCCCACGTCTGTGGGGCACCTTTGGGAGAACCCTGGCCCCGGGAGGGGCGCTGTCCTGGCTGTGAACCCGGAAGAGCTGGTGTCACCTACCTGCGGCCTGTCACCTGCCAGACCCCATAAGCAGAGACGGGGATGGACTCTTGGTGGGCACATTGTTCGGCTGGCCAGCGATCTGGGAAGGTGGCGGGTGTGTGCCCTAACAGACCGTCTTACGGTTCCTTTCACACCAGCCTTTTTCACGGGGAAAAGTGTGGGTAAGGGATTTGGAACTCAGGGAAGACGTTACTCAGACAAAGCCACAGTCAGGCAGTTTCCCTGACGTCCTTTCACCCACTGACCAGTGGTTTTCTATCTGCATCCTGCGTCCTGTGTCCCGGGCAGCCGACCGTGTCCCCCTGGAACACAGCGGCTCGGACGCTGCCCTGAATGCGCACGGCCTCCTCTGGGGCATGACGGTCCATTGCTGGCCATCTCCCGGAGTCCTGCCTCCGGTTCCTGAAACAATAGCTTTTTACGTGCACCCGCTACTAGGCTTCCTAACTATTACCTAAAACGGAAATTTTCCAACTCCTGAGTCCCCCATCACTGCACAGACCTAATGGGACCTCGGTCACCATCCTGAGGTCTGGGAGGACTTTTCCTATGAAAATGCCGGATCTGTGTTGGCTCTCCCACCCCTCCCCCACCCCCTCAGCCTCCGCTGTCATTCCCTGACAAAGTGTCCCCATCCCCCCCCCCAGCCACACCCACCAGGGGAGGGGAGGGACAGTCTGGGCGTTTGGATCCGCCTCAGCCTGGGGCACCTGGAACCTGGTGTCAGCCGTGACCTTTCCGACCTTTGCTGCCTTCTTCAGGGGTCCCTGCCCCCTGGGGGATGATGGGAAAGTGGGCAGGTGTCCCCTCCCAGCCGGCACCAGGATGAACACCCCTGGGAGCCTCCTCCCCATCTTCCTGGCAGCGGGGTGCCCCCGGTCCGCACTCACCCCTACCTCCCCGCCACCCGGCTTTGGCAGCTGGTTAACGATCTCTAGCGGACTCTCCTTACCACCTACTGGGTGTCCGCAGCACCTGCCCAGGGTGGCAACTGCTCGGGTCCCACCTGCAGGGACCTTTTCCAGATTTCAGGGGCTTGGATGAGTTCAAAAAGCTGCTCATGTGCAGTTTTTCCAGCTCGTTTTCTGTTGGGTGGGGAGCTGGGGCCTGAAGGGCAGAGATCAGTGAGCCTCAGGCTGTATTCCTGCCAGAGCCACGCCTCCGTCTGCCCCCAACTACAAACGTGACTGGGGCCTAAGAGGCACATTTGTTGTGAACCCAGGCCCCCTAAGGAGATGCCTTCTTGCCCTCAGACCCCCACGAGGGACCTCCTGGCTGCCCCTCCCGAGCTGATCCGAGGGCGGTCCTTCACACGCGTCTCAGCCCTGGGTAGCCAAGCCGATTGGCAGCCGCCTCCACTCTGAGCGCGTCAGGGGCGAGCTCTGCTAGGAAGTCGTTGACCAGGTAGGCGGGGGCATTGTCGAAGAGCCCTGACTGTCCAAGAGGCTCTGCGGGCAGGCGGCTCTATGCCTCTGGTGGACGCCAGTCTGGCCTGAGGCCTCAGGGAACATGCAGAGGTCAGAAGTCAGAGGTCAGCCTGGCACCTTCGCACAATCCAGGGAGCTTTCAGTGAGGGAACTGCCTGTGTGGGCTGGCCGAGGCCAGCACACGTTCACGGTCGAAGGGCTGGTTCCGGGGACCCAGAGTCCAGTGCTCTGCGGAGGCCTTCACCCGTGACGCGGCCGGCCCTCCTCCCTCTGCTCACTCCGCCTGTCCTCTGCTTTCCCGCCCGACCCCGACCCCCGACGGGGCCAGAGGGCGCAGGCCTCAGGGCGAGGGTGCCGGCTCAGGAGGCATCCAGCACCACTTCTCACACCCTTCTCCTTCACTTAGTCCAACACCGCACAGGAAAGGTGTACGCAGGAGGCGGCCCCTCGCCTAAATGTCCAGTGTCCCCCAGCGTCCCCACCTTCCCAGCCACAGTGGGGAAGGACCCTCAGGGAGGGAGCTGGGGCTGAGCTGGCCTCTTGGAGGGGCTCAGGCACGCCGGGGACGGGCAGAAATGCCCCATCCGTGAAGGCAGTTTGTGATCCGCACCCGAGGTCCAGATTGGCCGTCCACTCACTCATGGCCACCGAGAGGGCGTGGCAGGGAGGGGGCTGCTGCCTGCCTGGTTCTTGGTCCCCACACCTCTACTCTGTCACCATCCCTGTCAGTGGTGTCAGCGCAGCGAGGAGACGGCTTCGTCTGTGATCATTTCCACCTGCTCCCTGTGGGGCCCTTTCCCCACGTCTGGGGGGCAGCCCGACAGCAGGGGTCTAAAGTGGAAACACCCCGCTCCTGATGGGATCAGCACCCCCACAGTGGGAGGGGCTCCCCTGTAAACACAGGAGTTGTGAGCTTGCCACTGGTGGAAATGTACTGGGGCACAGTCGCCCCAGGAAACGGTTTGGTAGTTTCTTGTAGAACTGTACATGCAACTCCCATGCGACCCACAGTTGCGCTGCTGGGCACCTACCCCAGAGAGGGATGGAGACTCGGCTCACACTCACGTCTGCGCACACGAACCCTGAACAGGAGGTTCACACTCACGTCTGCACACACGAACCCTGAACAGGAGGTTCACAGCCGCTTTGCTGCTAGTGGCCCAGGACTGAAAGCCCAAGTCCTCCTGTAGTTAGGGATTAGACAAACTGTGGTCCCTCTGCACTGTGGATACTGCTCAGCAATGAAAATGAATGAACTGCCAACACACATGGATGGATGCCCAGAGCATTTTGCTGAATGAAAAATGCAAAAGGAGCCCTGGCTGGTGTGGCTCAGCGGGTTGAGCTCCAGCCTGCAAACCAAAGGGTTGCTGGTTCGATTCCCAGTCAAGGCACATGCCTGAGTTGCGGGGCCAGGTCCCCAGTAGGAGGTGCATGAGAGGCAACCACACACTGATGTTTCTTTCCCTTTCTCCTTTCCTTCCCCTTTCTCTAAAAATAAATAAATTCTTTTTTCAAAAAAAGAAAACCACAAAAGTACATACTGTATGATTTTCATCCTTGAGAAGATAGCATTCCAGCGAGGAAGCTGATCAGCGGTCGCCAGGGCTACGGGTGGGAGGAGGAGGTGACCACGAAGGAAAGTGCGAGGAGTGTTTTGGGGTGACGCAGTGGTTCTGGGTCCCGACTGTGGTGGTGCTTATGCAAATCCGTACTGTGCTGAATTTGCGGACCGTCAGAGGAAGCACAATGAAGTTATCCATGAAGTAAAACAAACTGCCATGCAGTAACTCAAAGGATACAATAAATACAGGTACCTGCTGGTATGAGTAATGGTGGAATGAATGACTAGAGAAAAAGAAAGAGATCCTTCGTTCTTACGGAAGCAACCCAAATGCAAACGTACGGAGACAGAGAAACAGAAAACCAGCATGGAACCCCGCAGCAGTCACCGCTGCCGGCCTGAGCCCGGGCAGGAGAAAACCACGGTGAGACCTTAAGGGAACACAGGGCCGTCGCACGGCCTCAGCATGACCTCCCGCACATCACGTGACAGTTCTCATGTGGTTTGGACATCTGTGAATGTGTTTGTTGGGGTTCTCCCTTCAGGAGCCGGAGCCCGTTTCCCTCCCGGGAGAGTGGGCTGGACTCAGTGACAGCTCCCCGTAGGTAAAGGGAGAAAAGGGGAAAGCGGTCACTCCCTGGAGAAACCAGCGGGCGCCTCCTAACCCGAGCCATCGAGGCACCGGCGCCCGCACGAGCCCCTGCTGTGAGCCGACGGGAAGGGCCCCTCCCCTCCTCCCCTCTGCGGTGCTCTCACTACACACCCACGAGTCCCCTCCAATCGCGAGACGACGTCAGAGGAGTCGAGGGTGTGGACACTGCACACGGCACCTGACCAGGGCTGCCCGGTCTCGGGAGGCGCTGAAAGACCCGGAGAGACAGAGGGGAGGTGGTCACAGGGGAGGAGCCTCCAGGGACCTGCCAGCACGTGCAGTGTGGGGTCCCGGGCTGGACCCTGGGCCGGACCCTGGGCCAGGAAAGAGCAGTGGGAAGAAACTGGTGGAATCTTAGCAGAGGCCGTGGCTCATTCACAGCCACGTGCAGGTGACCGTGTTCTGTGTTCCACCACGGGGTGCGGTCACGGAGCCATCCCTGGGTGGGGAAGGCGGCGGCGGCGGGCGGGGGCTCTGCTTTCCTCGCAGTTCTTCCGTCAGGCTGAAACTCTCCCGGAGCGGAAAGATTTTTAAAAAATCTTTCCCGCAACACGTGTTTCACGGAAACGGTATCTCTGCGAGGACGGTTGGCTTGTTCTTGCTTCGTGGGGCCAGTAACTTTGCAGGAAACCCCGGGGCTCCTGTGTGCACTGAGGCAATTTTGAACAGACCCCGGAGGACGTCGTATTTCAAAGGGCTGCCGGCCATGGTTAGGCCAATTGTGCCCCAAAATGTTTCCTACTCCCTGGCATTCCATAACAACGAGCTGACGTCCCCACACCCTGGAGTAAGCTTTTTCTCTAACATTTGCTCCTTCTGGGAGCAGAGCGCCTTCGTGGGTCCTGCATGTTACCACAGATCCTTTCCATCTAAGAGGGCTTTGTATTCTGGCAAGACATGGTTTGCTTGATGTCCTGTTTCTTGAAGACTCGCCATCTCTCCAAAGTCACCTCTTCTGAACCACGACGGCCACACCCAGGCGGCCTGCACTGCTCGCTGTGTCGGTGGGGCCAATGGCCTCTTGACGGTATCCGTGCCCACAGCGCAGGGAGCCTCGCTGGGACTGGTGTCTCAGGACATGGGGGCCGGCTGCAGCCTTGAGGGGCTCTCGGCCTCTGCTCAAGACACGGTGTGCCGTGGCCTGCAGATGGGGCCGGGAAAGGCGCTAATAGGGGTTGAGCTTCTGCCGTGAGTCCACAGCCTTTCAGAAACTACCTCACAGCACGTTTAACTACACCATCCTCAGGGAGAGTTAGTGAGCCCGGCACTATTACCTGCATTTCACAGATGGAGAAACTGAGGGCCACTGTCGTCTCCCCTGCCTGGACCCCCTTAGAGCCCTGGACTCAGAGGTCAGCTCTGGCCAGATCCCTCCACCACTGGACGTGCATAAAATAAACGCCCCATCTTTCCCCAGACCCTCTTCCCGGAGTGTCCTAATTCCCATGTGCCCTGAGCCAGAGCCCCCAGGAGTGCGAGACACCCCCTTCCTCCTCCTTACATCCAGTTCCGTCCTGGGGGCTCGGCCTCCAAACCAGGCCGTCCACTGTGCCGTCTGCATGCCCAGCTGGGCCCTTACACTGTCTCACCACCCATGCCAGCAAGGTGCATCTCCACCAGCCTCTGAGGGCTCGGGTCCTTCCCCGGGCTCCCCACATGTTGAAGACACATCCCGGGGTCCCTGGGCCCTCCCTGGGTTTCTGCCTCCAAGAACACCTTCTAACCACAGGCATTTCTTCCTGCCGTGGGACATTTCCTGGTCTCCCCTCCCCCGCTTCCTCTTTTACCCGGGCCCTGGCCCCGAGGACTCACCTGAACCTTCCTGCACTGATCCATCACCTGCCCCTGCCCACCTCCATCTCCCACAGTGCCCCAAGGGGCACCCTCGTGGTCTCACCCAGCAGCTCCCTGGGTCTCTCCATTGGGTAGTATCTGCCCCCTCTGTGTGGCATTTTGGAGAGGGAAGCCCCACGTGTCCCCCACCCCATCCTTGCTCATGGGATCTTGGGGGGAAATGGTGGGGCAGGGCTCAAAGCTGGCTGTTTGACTCCTAAACCCCCCATCTCTCATTGCACCTGGATGAGGAGGACTAATATTCTTCCAGGCAGTCAGGGGCGGCTTCCTGGAAGAAGTGATGTGCAAACTGGGTTTTGAAGGAAGAGCTGATTTTGCTGGGCAGCGAAGTGTAAGGAAGCCCTCTGTAAACACAATCCACACACTCTTGGCCAACGACTGCCAGGGGGAGGGGGTGGGGGGAGAAAAGAAGAGAAGAGAGGGGGACAAGAAGGACCCACAGGGACTTCGGTGCTCAGCCACAGCGTGTGGGACTGTCCCACAGCAATGGCAGTCATCAGAGATGGCTAAGAGAGAGGACGTGACCCGTGTTGAGGGGAAAGCTCTGAATGAGGCCAGTGTGGGCTGTGGGGCGGGGTCACAGGGCCCCCCCCAGGGGCCCTGATAGCAACGGTTGGTAGCATTTCTGAGCAGAACTGACGGAAAGGGGGTCGGGGGAGACTGGGGGCAGCAGATGCTTGTGACCTGGGGTCCCAGCCCGGGAAGCGAAACTGCCTGCCCATGTTTCAGCACTGCATAAACTGCAAAGCACAGCATGTGTCTTGAAGAAAATTCAGAAATCCTGAGCACTGGGAAGAGAAAGAGGCACAGGAGAAAGAAATGAAGCCCTGACAGACGCTGCCCCCTCCCTGGGGGCTGCGGGGGTGGGGCGGGATGGCAGGTGGTTGGGGGGCAGCCTTTGACCCCTTCCAGCGGGTATCTGGAGCCATCCACGCCCACGTCCTGTGCGATGTCTTGTCGGACGGGTGCCGTCCCCACGGCTGGGTTCTGGGGAGGGAGGCGGGCGAGCCGACCTTCTGGCGGTGACTTTGGGAGGGGCTCCGTCAGCCTGCACTTTGTCTTGGAGAGACATGTCCCGTCCTGCCAGACAGCCCCGTGGGCCCCCAGATAAAGGAGGGGTCTTCCCGGGCCCTGGGCTGGAGAACAAAAGCCCCTTGTGTGCCAATCCGGGGCCAAGGCCCCCGTAGAGGACAGAGTCCCTTTCAACACCAACTCAGTCCTTCCAAGTTCAAGGCCAACTTAGCCTCCTGGCTCCTGGGGGCAAGCTGACGTGGTGGCCACAACCCAGTCATGCAAAAATACCCCAAAAGGACAGCCGTGACCAGTGGCCATCTTAGGGGCAGTCTTGGTTTTGTCTAATCTTAGCTCTGTCTCCAGCTACCCGCGCCCCATCCTCTCCCCCCCTCCCCACCCCCTCCGCTCCTCCCACACCCATTCAGTCCACCGGCAATGCCTAGGCTGGGTCTCCCAAATCTTCCCAGAGTCCCACTGCCTCACTCCCACCCCCACTGCCCAGTCCAAGCCCCCAGCAGCTCTCTCCTGGGCCAGTCTCCCCGCATCATCTTCATGCTCACCCTCCCCACCCCCGCTTCCCCATAGGGCCCGCCCCATGAGCTTTCACCCAGATTGGTTAAGGCAGGAGACATCTCGGCCCTGCTCACGCCCTCCACAGCACCCCCCCCCACCCCCCAGAGGAAACCTGTAGAGCCCTCAGGGTCGTCTCCCAGGGGCCCTGCCAGGGTCTGTGCCTTCCCTGTCCTGGTTGAGCTGTGTCCCCAGGTCTGTGAGGGTGCTCCCCACTCATCCTTCCGGGGTCTGCCCTCATGTCACCTTACCTGAGTGTCCCTGTGGAGGACAGTGCCCTGGCTCCGGCTCTCCCTGCCTGACTCCCCGCCCCCCCACAGGTAGCACTCCGCCCATTAGTACCTGGGGCTGTGGGATCCCCTGCGTGGGGGCCCCAATTCCCTGCCTCTCCTGGCCCCCTGGGCAGGGCTGGCCTGCAGGAGGTCGGGGCTCAGTGATGGTGGAGAGGCGATGAGTCCAGTGTGGTAAGAGCAGGGTGGGGGCGGGAGATGGGTGAGAGGCGCTTGTCTGTGATGAGTGGAGGGTGGGAGGACAGGGAGGACCCAGCAGGGTAGATGGAGGAGCCCCTGGGAGCCACGTGGCCGGATGGGGGTGGGAGAAAGGTAGGCCCCGCACCAGCGCCCGAAGCTGCGTTCATGGGAAGCACGGGTGGAGTGCTCCTGCAAAGAGCAGGCGGGAAGGCACTGCAGCCCTGGGGCCCCACCAAAGCTGCCGCTGGGGAATGAAGCCTGGGCAGCCTGAGGCGCTGAAACAGAGGTGGCCCAGCTGCCTCGGGCCAGGCCACCAGGCCCTGTGGGGACCCCCTCGGGTGGCCTGGGGATCCTCCGGGGTGGAAGCTCAGGACCTCGGCTTGCAGGTACCTCCCCGAGACTGGGGCTCCGAGTGCGTCTTCCCTCTTCCCGCCTCTTCCCTCCCGTCCCGGAAAGAAGGCAACACGTGCCAGGACAGCCCGTCACCCCGGCTGCCTCCGGCCGCTGCTGTTGTCCTGGCCGGGCTCCCACCACGTGCCAGGACTGCGGACGGGGACGCTGCCCCCCGGAGCCTGCAGGCCGAGGATTTCCTGGGATGGCAGGCTGGGGCTGGTCCGCTCTGGGAGAGACACAACTCGGCAGGAGTGTGCGGTAGCGGAAAGGATGTCTCACAGGCCACGATCGTTGGAGCATCATTTATTAAGCTGAGGGGGTTTGACGCCGCGAGGGCCCAGGGTGGGAGGGCGAGTCACGGCAGCAGGAGCTGCCGCTGGAGTCCCCACAACCTGCCCCGTCGGTCCGAGGAGTCAGGTGGGGTGAAGTTCATGTTTGACGTCACATCAAGGACGTTGTCACTGTGGTATTCACTCTCCCACGGGGGTTTGCCTGGCACTGGGGACACGTCAGGGGCGGAGCAGACACGGATCCCGGGCACACGGCACTCGCGCCACAGGGGAGCAAAGGAGGTGGACACATTATAAGGAGGTGGCGCCTGTCGTGTGTTCAAGGTGGTGTGTGCTGTAAAAAAAGAGAGCCTCCGACAGGGGTCAGAGTGTGCAGGGCCTGAGGGGACCAGGGTGGGCCCGGTCGGGAGGGTGGCAGCAGGACAGAGGGGAGCCAAGCGGGCACCTGGAGGGAGAGCAGCCCTGGCAGGGGTGCCCCGGGCGAAGCGGAGAGATGGCTGGCCATGGAAGAAGGAGAGGAAGGGGGAGTCGGAGGTGGGTTCGCTTATGCAGGTAGGACATGCATGAGGACAGAGCGAGCAGGACCCCAAGGAGCTCAGGGTAACTCCAGGTGCACAGGGATGCCCCCAGGGGTTCCCAGGGGTAACCGTCTACTGGGAAGCTGGCCCTGGACACGTCACAGGCGCTGACTGAAAGGGAGCTTTAGCAGAAGGTGAGTGAGGGCCGGCCTGCAGAAGGGGGCTGGGCAGGCGGCAAAGGGCCCGAGAACGCGCTTGCTGCAGGGCCCAGCTAGGCCTCCGAGGGCCGAGCTGGTAGGAGGAGCACGTGCTGCGTGGTCCAGAGGCGGCATTTCTGACAAGCTCCTGGGATGCACCGTGAGGTCCGTCAGGCACCGCCATCACAGTGGCAAGGGCAGGGGGTGGGGGGCGTCCAACTGTTCCTTGTCCTGACTGTCCTGGGGACTTCCTAGCAATGCCTGCCTCATTCAGTCCTTGTGGAAACACGTAGGAGGCAGCTGGGGAAGTGGCATGACCCTCCCTTCACGGAGGTCAAGGTTCGGTCTGCTCAAGTCATACACTTTGGCCACCGAAGGACCACGTTGGACAACGCCCCGGAGTGACACAGGCTGGCTGGCTGGCAGAGCTGCTTTGCAGACGGCAAGGGCTCTGAACACAGCCTGCTCGATCGTTCCACACCTGGTGCTGCCGTCAGCCCGCCCTTGGGCGCCAGGCCCAGTGCCAGAGGCCGGGCATCCAACCACAAACCCTCTTCGAGGAGACCATTAAAATTTGCTCCCCGTTTCACGTCTGCTCCTTCTCCCGATTCCTGTGAAAAGAAGAACAGCAATGATCGGGGGGCTCAGTGTAGGCATGTGCCCTCCTGGTGGCATGTCTGGGAGGAGCCATGTCCCCTCGGTCCTGGACTGCTGGGTGAGGAGAGAGCACCCGTCTGCCAGCCTCAGGAAATGCCTCGTTGAGCTCTCTGATTGTCTCCCCTTTGAATGACTTGGAACAAAGTTCTTTTTCTGAACGACTGAAATACTTGTACTGTTTGGGCCCAACCCAGGTGTTCCGGTAAGAGCCTCTAAAAATAAGCCCAGTCCCTGGCTCCCACGACCCAGCCGCTCAGCACCAGTGACTCAGCCAGGACCAGGCGCCTCATCATATAAGGATGTAAAAGGCCAGCCTGGAGCTCCGGCCCCCACTTCTGTCCCCCGTCCCCCCAAGGCCAAGAGGTCGGTCAATTCGTTTAAATCTCAGGAGAACCTCATGGGACACAGGAGAGAACTCAGACCCTGGGGCGAGGTGGGCTGAGGGCAGGGTGCCCTCTGCAGCCCCCAGGTCCGGGGCGGCCGTGGCGGGGCAGACCTCGGGCTCAGATGGCGTGGTGCTGCTGGGTGGGGAGCCTTATAAGGAGCTCCCTGGGCCTCAGCACCAGTTCCCAGAATAGCCTCCCGGCCTGGCCATAGGATGGGCCGACGCAGGGTCCCAAGCAGGGCACTGGGCAGCCAGGCCAGAGGCCGGCCAGGCCCGCTGGGGCTGATTTCCTTCCTCTTGGCGGCTGTGAGGAGGAGGAAGATGGGGAGGCCCTGGCGGCTTGTAGGTGCCAACCTGGGCTATTGTCCTGGCCTGACCTGGGCCCACAGGGCCCGCTGGTCACCGCCCACCAGGGTTTCTTAGCCCGTTTATGTACTACAGTCCCTCTGGCCATCTGGGAAAGCCTGTTGATTCTCAGAGTGCTGTTTTCAAATGTGTAAAATAAAACTGAAGGATTATAACCCAATTGCGTTGACAATTATGAATACAATTTCTCGATGTGGAATGGAATGGGGACGTTAACCACCCATACCAGAGGCGAGTCCAGTGGCTGCCATCGCCTCCTCCCCTCCGGGGCCACAAAATGCCGAGTTCCCTCAAGACCCCCATGAAGGACTCTGGGTGAGAGGGTGCCTCGGAGGGGGAGGTCTCAGGTCTGACACCTCCCAGGGTTTTGTCACCGGGAAGATTCGAACGCATTTCCCGTCTCTTCTTTTCTCTACCTACTTTTCCTTCCTCACCCACACACTCACACACTCACTCACACGCTCACTCACACATGCTCACACATTTACACTGACATGCCCATTCACTCCCGCTCACACACTTACCTTGATTCACTCACACTCACATGCTCACACACTCACCCAGTTACATTGACACGTACTATTTGCACTGACATTTGAACACAGGCTCGTACATCGACACGGACACACTCACACACGTCCATCATTTACGCTGATGCGCTCCCCACCTCGCTCCCCACCCCCACCCCCCAGGGCACCCATGATTCTGAGCCGGCAGCACAGGGCTCAGCCTCTGTGTCCATTTCTCAGGGTCTCCTTGTTTCCCCCACGGCCGGGCACGGTGAGATCAGGTGGGCGGCGTGGACCCTGCTGGGAGGTGGAGCTTGGCATCAGCAGTGGCACCAGGCTGAATCCTGGTCTCTTGGACGCACGGAAGTCCAGGCAAGGGAAAGGAGGGGAACTTTCAGGATTCTGAAAAACTGCCGTTTATATCTGTGGTGAGAGCAGTGTGGTGGTGGCTGTGGGGCAGGGGTGGGGGGGCATCCTCTTCCCAGAATGGGTTCCTGCTCTCTTGGAGGTTAGGTTCTCCCATGTCCAGGTGAGAGAGGAGGGGTCTCCTGGGAAACAACAAGCACTCGCCCACTGCCATTCCACGCATGTGCTGCTCACGGGGGCTGCTGGTAAAAGGGTCACCTGGCGGTGCAGCTTTTTAAGGTCCTAAACGATGGCAAAAGCGTGGTCTTCGAGGGCAAGCCTGGGCATCCCTGACGCCTGGTAGGAATGCAGAGCATCTCAGGCCTCACCAAGACCTGCTGACCCAGAATGTGCTTTTGCTCCCAGGCCCAGGGACTCCGGGATGGACATGAGGAGGCTTCCACAGTGCGTGCCCGTATTTCCCCCAGACTGCCTTCTCTGCAGCTTGTCAGAACCCAGGGGGAACCCCAGGGGACAGGAGCGTGGCCCCCCTGCCCCCACCCCCGTCCGCATTTTCAGAGGTGCGCAGACTGCTCAGAGCAGCGTTGGGGCAAGGACACAGACCCCACCCACGGGCCAGCCCAGCTCCCCGGCTGCCCCCCAAGGCCAAGAACGGTTTCACAATCAAAATGAAAAGAGGATGGATGCTGCAGAGCTGATGCCTGAGAGACCTCGCGCATGGAGCCAGAAACCTCACGGCCTGCCCTGCTCTGGGCAACAGAGAAGGGAGGAGGCCCCGGGGACGGGTCACCACCACGCACTGCCACTTGCCCGCCCCTGCCCGGGCGCCAGGAGGGCCACTTCCCCTTTGCTTGTATTTTCCCTGCTTATGTGGGCTTGAGGCACACCTTCCTGTTTATCAGCCTCTGGTTGGTCGGCCACATTTTATTTTTTAATTTTTATTTATTTAATTTTTTATTCACTTATTTATTCCTTCAAGAAACCTCACTGAGGATTTGTGTTTTGCTGGACACTGCACACAGGCCTGGGAAACAAAAACTGAGTAGATGTAACCCTAGATCCAGCTTCTTCTTTTTTTTTTAATTATTGTGTATTCTACTACAGTTGTCCCGACTTTTCCCCCTTTGCCCTCCTCCACCCAGCCCACCCCCTGCTCCCACCGTCAATTCCCACACCATTGTCCGTGTCCATGGGTCGTTCATACATGTTCTTTGTCTAGTCCCTTCCCCTTCTTTCCACCGTCCACCCCTCCCCTCTGGCAGCTGTCAATACGTTCTATGTTCCTACGTCTCGGGTTCTGTTTTGCTCGTTAGTACATTTTGTTCATTAGATTCCTCTTCTGACTTCTGGCCAAGATGGAGGCGTAGGTAGACAAACTGTGCCTCCTTGCACAACCAAAACAAGGATGACAACAGATTTAAAAACAAAAATCAACCAGAGCTGACAGAAAATTGAACCGTATGGAAGTCTGACAACCAAGGAGTTAAAGAAGAAACATTCACCCAGACTGGTAGGAGGGGTAGAGACGGCACTCAGGTGGAGAGGACACACAGCAAGGCGGTGGCTGGCGGACCCGGTGGTCCCACATTCACGTGCAGCTAAACCAGGAGGAACAACTGGGGAGTGAGACAGACCGCACAACCCAGGGTTCCAACGCAGGGAAATAAAGCCTCAAACCACCGACTGAAAACACCTGTGGGGGTTGAGGTGGCAGCAGGAGAAACTCCTAGCCTCACAGGAGAGTTGATTGGAGAGACCCACAGGGTCCTAGGACGTACACAAACCACCCACCTGGGAATCAACACCAGAAGGGCCCAGTTTGCTTGGGGGAAGCGGGGGAAGTGACTGAAATCTGGCAGAGAGTTGAGCAAGTGGCAGTGTTCCCTCTCGAATCCCTCCCCCATATACAGCGTCACAATGCAGCCACATGGGTTGTCCCGCTCTGGTAAATAACTAAGGCTCTGCTCCTTACTACATAACTGGCATGCAGAGACAAAAAAAAATGGCCCAAATGAAAGAACAGTTCAAAGCTCCAGAAAAAATACAACTAAGCAGAGAAGAGATAGACAACCTATGAGATGCACAGTTCAAAACACTGGTTATCAGGATCATTCTCCTGGAACTCACTGAGTTCATTCTCCAGGAACTCACTGGGTACTTCAACAGCATAAAAAAGACCCAGGCAGCAATGAAAGTTGCATTATGTGAAATAAAGAAAAATCCACAGGGAACCAACAGTGATGGGAAGGAAGCCAGGGCTCAGATCAATGGTTTGGAGCAGAAGGGAGAAAGAAATATTCAACCAGAATAGAATGAAGAAACAAGAATTAAAAAAAAATGAGGAGAGGCTTAGGGACTTCTAGGACATCTTTAAACGCTCCAACATCCGAATCATAGGGGTGCCAGAAGGTGAAGAGGAAGAGCAAGAAATTGAAAACTTATTTGAACAAATAATGAAGGAGAACTTCACCAATCTGGCCAAGGAAAAGACTTCCAGGAAGTCCAGGAAGCTCAGAGAGTCCCAAAGAAGTTGGACCCAAGGAAGTACATACCAAGGCACATCATAATTACATTACCCAAGATTAAAATTAAGGAGAAAATCCTAGAAGCAGCAAGAAAAAAGGAGACAGTTATTTAGGTCCTTTGCCCATTTTTTAATTGGATTTTTTTGTCTTCCTGGTGTTGAGTCATATGAATTCTTTATATATTTTGGAGATTAAACCCGTGTCCAAAGTATCATTAGCAGGCACTGAAGTCTGTCTGGGAAAAGTCCAGCCATTTTTAATATAATGAGAATGGTTTGCACAACACCGATGTAACCTGGCAGCCATGGAGAGTGGACTGGAATGCACATGTGTGAACAATGATGACTTCAGTGCTGTCAGTGGGGGCGGTAGACGCTGTTGA
The DNA here is from genome assembly GCF_004126475.2 of Phyllostomus discolor. Lineage (NCBI taxonomy): Eukaryota > Metazoa > Chordata > Mammalia > Chiroptera > Phyllostomidae > Phyllostomus > Phyllostomus discolor. Next base: position 10,013,914 of record NC_040904.2, on the reverse strand, counting down.
GTGAGCTTGTGTGCTGTGTGCTTGTTGCATTCAAAACGATGAGCAAGTAGAGCAACAAATCTGCATCAGATTTTACGTTAAGCTTGACCATTCCTCCACGGAAACCATTCGGACGATTGGCTGCAGCTATGTGGTGATTGGCAACCTCATCACTACAGCATGCCCATGCATGCATCACGTGCCATGCAGGGTTTTTTAGTAAAACATCAAATCACCCAGGTGACTCAGCCCCTCTACAGCCCGGATTTGGCACCCTGCAACTTTTGGCTTTTCCCAAAACTAAAATCTTTGGAAGGGAAGAGATTTCAGACCATCGATGAGATACAGGAAAATATGACAGGGCAGCTGATGGCGATTGGCAGAACTGTGTGAGGTCCCAAGATGCCTGCTTTGAAGGGCACTGAGGTGCCATTGTCCTGTGTACAACGTTTCTTGTATCTTCTTCAGTAAATGTCTCCATTCTTCACAGCACATGGCTGGATACTTTCTGGACAGACCTCGTAAGCTCTCCTGCATGGTTGGTTCCCTTTCCATTTTGTTGATAGTGTCCTTAGCCGTGCAGAAGCTTTTTAATTCAGTGTAGTCCTATTTGTTTATTTTCCCTTTACTTCCCTTGCCTAGGAGATATATTGGCAATAATATTGCTATGTGGCACATCTGAAATTGTACTGCCTATGTTTTCCACTAGGACTTTTATGGTATCATGACTTATACTTGAGTCTTTTATCCATTTTGAGTTTATTCTGGTGAATGGCATAAGTTAGTGGTCTAGTTTCTTTTCTTTCTTTTTTTTTTGTTTTGCATGTAGCTCTCCAGATCTCCCAACATCATTCATTGAAGAGGCTGTTTACTCCATTGTGTGCTCCTGTCCCCTTTGTCATTAACTGACCACAGAGACGTGGGTTTACTTCTGGGTTCTCTGTTCTGTTCCATTGATCTACGTATCTGTTCTTATGCCAGCACCAGGCTGGTTTGGTGACAGTGGCCTGTGGTATAGTGGTGATATTAGGTATTGTGATCCCTCCAGCTTAGTTCTTTCTCAGGGTTGCTGAGGCTGGCTATTCAGTGTCTTTTTTGTTGTTGTTGTTCCATATAAATTATTGAAATGTTTGTTCTAGGTCTGTGAAATGTGCCATTGGCATTTTCAAAGGGATTGCATTGAACCTCTAGATGGCTTTGGGTAGTGTGGACACTTTAACGATGCTAATTCTTCCGATCCACGAGCACGGTGTGTGCGCCCACTTGCTTGTGTCTTCCTCCATTTCTTTCCTCTGTGTCCTACAGTTTTCTTCTTTGGTTACATTTATTCCTAGGTATTTTATTTATTTATTTTTGCTATAGTAAATGGGATTTTTTCTTAGTTTCTCTTTCTGATAGTTCATTGTTGGTGTACAAAAATGCCTTCACCTTCTGAACATTGACTTTGTATTCTGCTACTTTGCCAAATTCACTTAAGGTTGAGTAGTTTTTTTGGTGGAGCCTGTAGGGTTTTCTGTGTGCATTATCATGTCATCAGCAAATAATGAGTGTCACCCACCTTTTTACTTGTCTATGGGGTCTTTTGGCATAAAAAGTTTAACTTCTGGTGTCAACCAGTTTATCCACCTGCTCCTCTGGATCCTGTGTGAGTGTGCTCTGGCTTCCGCTGGCCAGTCCTACTCCAGGGTCAAAACCAAGGTCATCCGTCTTCTCTTCTGCTGGCCTTAGGGTGTTGTTTTTCATATTTTGTGAACAAAGCAAGAAACAGATCCGACTATTCACACATTATTCCATCCTCCCTCCTTATTCAAGACGCACCCCCTGCCATGGATGGAGCTCCCACAGGTGTTGGGGGCCTTCCCTGCACCCACTGATTTCTTCCCCATTTCTGTGACCAGAAAACTCTCTTTTATTTCCTCTGCTGTTCTTACGTGTCTAGATGTCTATTAAGGCACATTCTGAGTTATTTTTTTAAATGGACTTTTAGGGAAGTTTTAGGTTCACAGCAGAGTTGAGCGGGAGGTACAGAGCGTTCCCATATGAGCCCCCACACACTCGGCCTCCCTCCCTATCAGCAGCCCCACCGGCGTGGCGCGGTTTTTACAAATGCCGAACCCACACTGACACTTGTGGGCACCCAGTTCATACTAGGATTCACTCTCAGTGTCGTACGCCCTGTGGGTCTGGACAAATGTATGACGACATGTGTCTCCCATTATAGTTCATGCAGAATAGTTTCCCCCCCCCCCCCAAATCCTCTGTGCTCCGCCTATTCATTGAAGCTCCCTCCCTCCCCCCCTACCGCCAGCCACTGGCCACCACTGGTCTTTTTACTGTCTCCATGGTGTTGCCTTTTCCAGAATGTCACTGAGTTGGGATCACACAATGTGTAGACTATTCAGAGGGGCTTCTTTCACTTTGTAATATGCCCTTAAGTTTCCTCCACGTCTTTTCATGGCTCAATAGCTCATTTCTTTTTGTCCCTAAATAACATTCCATTGTCTGGGTGGACCACGGTTTATTCATCAACTGAAGGGCGTCTTGGTTGCTTCCAAGTCTGGCAATCGTGGATAAAGCTGCTGCAAACACCCGTGTGCAGGTGTCTGTGTGCACGGACATTCCGAGCCCCTTCGGGTAAACACCAAGCAGTGTGGTTGCCGGGTAACTCGGGGTGGGGCCCAAGCAGGTTTACAGTTGTTCATATCGAAAACAATACAACCGTTAATAAATAATGCAAGAATAAACTCTGTGTTTTGCATACTCACAACTCCCGACCTGCTTTTGCCCCACCCTGTATGATAAGAGTAGTTTCGGCTTTGTAAGAAATCGCCAAACTGTCTTCCGTGGCGGCTGCACCATCGTGTGTTCCACCAGCCATCCGTTCGAGTCCCCGCTGCCCCGTGTCCTCGCCGGCATGTGACGGCGTCTGCGTGCCGGACTGTGGCCGTTCGAACAGGTGTGCAGTGGTGCCTCACCGCTGTTTTGGTTTCCATTTCCCTGAGGACACACAAGGTGGGGCATTTTTTCAGGTCCTCACTGGCCGTCTGTGTCTCTCCTTCGGCGTGGTGTCCGTTGAGGTCTTTGGTCCATTTTTTTAAATTGGGTTGTTCATTTTCTTGTTGAGTTTTAAGCATTCTTGTATATTTTGGGTACGGACCTTTATCAGATGCATGTTTTGCAAATATTTTCTCCCAGTCTGTGGCTTGCCTTCTCACTCTCTTGATAGTATCTTTTGCAGAGCAGAAGTGTTTTTTTTGCAAATGATACGAATAAGTTCATTTTTAAAATAAACATTTCACTGTAGTTGTATTACAGTTGTCCCACTTTATCCCCCTCTGCAGCCCACCACCTGCTCCCACAGACAATCCCGGCCCTGTTGTCCATGTCCACGTGCCATTCGAATACGTCTGTTTTCATGGTCCTGTGAGCCACGCTCCGTCGGTAGGGCTGTGGGCTGCCTCTGCCTCCTGACGTGCAGTTTCCCATCCCCACGAGGTTCCGCTTCTGGAGACACTGAAGGCACGTTCCCAGGAAGAGCCAGAGGGATTTGGAGTCCAGGACAATGACGACAAATACCCTGATCTTCTCTTGGTTTATCCTGCTCTGCCTTCAGGCACTTGCTCATGAGATCGGTGCCCTTGCGTGTAGTTTCTGCTCTAAAGGTTCATGGGGAGGCTTTGTTTTTGTTTTTTAGGGAGAAAGAGAAAGAGAGAAACACTGATGTGCAAGAGATACGTGGATTGGTTGCCTCTTGCAGGCCCCCCCCCGGGGGCCGGACCCACACCCCAGGCATGTACCATGACTGGGAATCGAACCAGCAACCTTTCAGTTTGCAGGCTGGCGCTCAAGCCATGGAGCCACACCAGCCAGAGCAATCATGAGGCTCTTTTTCCCTCTGGACATGGAATCTAGATCTTTGATTCTGAAACCGAATTTGGACTCTTGACTCTGGAGCCCCAGTTGCCTTAGCGAGTTGCTCTGTGGAGTCAGGCCCAGGCCGGGCGGTCCACGGGCCGTGATGCGGTGAGGATGTGCGCCTGGAGGGGGTGTCGCTGGTGCAACACCGTCGGTCTTCTCCAGTTCGACTCTTCTCCCCAGGGTGGCCTTGGTCTTGGCTTGCTTCTACATCTGCCTCGGGCTGTGGTCTCTTCTGGACTCAGCACCTCACTCTGCAAAACTGAAGCCGCATCTAGAGTCTAGGCCCCTCAGTGTCCATCTCTGAAGCGAGCTTTTCCTTGGTAGCGTAACCTGGGAAAGGTTGTTGGTCAAATGCTTCGATGAGGATTTTCTAGTGATCTTTTGTGAATTTGGTGCGGCTTCGTCTATGATTCACTGTGTCTTGAGCCACGCTGGAAGACAGGAGCCTCAACCTTCTACCAGGAGACGAGAAGTTTTTTAACTTTCGTGACATCAAATGAAGTCCAGTTTATCGATTCTCTCATGGACCGTGCCTTTGGTGCTGTATCTAAAAAAGTCTTCGCCGTATCCAGGGTGATGTAGGTTTCCTCCTATGTTATCCTCCAGGAATTTTGTAGATTTATATTCTACATGTAGGTCTGTGGTCCACTCCGAGTTAATGTCTGCGAAGGTATGAGGTCCGTGTCTAGACTGTTTTCTTGCATGCGGGTGCCGGCTGTTCCAGCACCATCTGTTGAAGAGACCATCTTTGCTCCGCTGGACAGCCTTTGCCCCCTTGTCAAAGATCAGCTACGAATCTGTGTGTGGGTCTCTCCCTGGGCTCTCTGCTCTGTTCCGCTGCCCTCCGCCTGTCCCGCCAACACTGTGCTGTCCGGGCCCTGTCGCTCCGCGGAGGGTCAGCCTCAGGCAGCGTCTACCCTCCAACCTTGCTCTCCTTCGGGACCGTGCTGGCCTTTCAGTTATTTCTCAGAACCACCGTCTTCTTCTTCTTGTCGCTTACTGTTTCCTAGTGTCAGGGGCCATCGGAATCCTCGGGATTTGGCTGAGATTGCTCCCACACGTGTGGCAGTGTGGGGAGAAGAGGCATGTTCACGCTCGTGTGTCACGGATGTGTGCCTGCGTCCCCTGCAGTGACCTGCCCCTCACTGAAGGAAATGGCCCGAGCAGGGGCTTGTGCAGAACTGACCTCAGGTGACAACACTGGGGAAGGGCTGAGCTGACGGGGCGAAGCCTCCCATCTGGGTGGCGCCCACCAGCCATCGGGGTTCTTCCTCCCTCTGGCTGCTCTGCCGCTGTCTCTGAGCCGCCCCGTGTTTCTGTGGGTGACCGAGCAGCTGATCAGACTCTATTTATTTTGGCCAAAAGGAAGTTTTGGAAAATGAGAAGTAGATGACACTGTTTAGTCTCCCGTCTTTCTGCTGACTCTGGGGAAAGCTGGGGGCCCAGCCGAGAACCAGGAGCCAGTGGGCTGCCGGGAAGGGAGCTCCCAGCACGTGGGCGCCGTCAGCCGGACTCGGGGCGGACTTTCCCCTCCTGCAACTTAGCCAGCCCCGAGTCGGCGGCAGCGCCGGGGAGTCAGAGATCAGGACAGTCTCGGGCATCCAGGGTCATCCTGAATCCGAGCCACACAGGCCACCCCACCTGCCCAGTCGCCCCCTGGCAAACCTGTGCTCTTCCCACTCAGCTTGGAGCATCCTCCCCGCTCACACGCCTTCATCTGTGGGCACACGGACTGCGTGCATCAGCAGGTGTGTGAGGGTGTGTGTGTCCGCAGGTGTGCAGCTGTGTGGGTGTACAGGTGAGGCTGCGTGGGCACGTGGGCAGGTATTGATGTGCAGCAGTGCGTGGGCAGGTGTGTGCATGCGCACACGTGCAGGTGTGTCCCTGGAGTTACTCCATCACCAGGGACAGTGCTGGGCACGGCGGTCCAGTCCCATCTCTGACTAGGGGCAGCCACGCCAGCCTGTGCCCAAGGCTGACATCACGGGCCGGCCTGGACCTTTCTGGAGGGCGGGCTGCCCTAGGCGCAGGAAGTGCCTGGCTCCCCTGGAGCAGCCCTTTGACCTTAGCTGGGTGGCAGCGCATTTTGGAGCCCATATCTCTCCCATCATAAGGACAAGCGGGTGCGGGTAAGGTGCCAGCCAGGGCAGGGACCCCGTGAACCCCGAGTTTACAGCCGGAGTTGGCAGTGAGGGGGGGCTCCCTGGCCCAGCCCCAGCCCAATCTGCGAAGAGGCCTGTCCATGGATGTCAGGCAGATGTCGCCGGTCGGTCCCAGCAGCTGAGGGCCTGGGTCCCCATCCCCGGGCCCTCCTCCAGAGCCAGCCCGACCGGAGCCCAGCAACAGCTGCTGGCTGCTCACATGTGACTGTTTTAATTTTCTGGTCACTGTACAGAGGACTAAAGTCCAAAAAAAAAAACCCAAAACAAATATTTTTGGAAATTTCAAAAGTCATGACCTGCAATTAATTTTTGTGCGAAAGAGTCAGGTGAGCGACTCTCTGAGCAGCCCAGATGTCCCCTGCCCTGTTACCCTTCCTTTCAGAGGCACCTGAACAGAGTGCTCCCGGGGTTCTGGGGTGTCCATCCATGTCCCGAGGGGGCCGCAGCCAAGGGCCCCAGGCTGGGGGCGGAAACAACGGAAACGCCCCACAGTTTGTGGTGAGAAGCCCGAATCAGTGTGTCCTGGGGCTGTGCTTCCCCTGAGAATCCCGGGGAGGGTCCTGCCTGACACCCAGCTCCTGGTGGCTTTCAGCACCCCTGGGCTCATGGCCATGTCGTCCCATTCCCGGTGTCTGTGGTCACACGGCCTCTCCATGTCCTGCGGGTCTGTCCTCCTCTCTTCCCCAGGCACATAGGGCCCACCTGGATAATCCAGGATGGTCTCCTCATTCCGGAGCCTTAACCAGATCTGCAGGCACCTCGCCTTATTAAGTCACATTCACTGTTCCAGGGACTGAACGTGCATACTGGGGTGGCGGCGGGCGGGGTGGGGGGTGGGGGGTGCTCCCACAGTCATGTGACCTTGCTGCCAAAGTGGTCTCAAGCCCGTCCTGCAGAGGGGAAGGAGAGGCCTGGCCAAGGCCACCTGAGGGAGGGGGCTCGGCTGGAGGGACGCTAGCCTATCAGCCACCTCATGACGGCTGATCTCATCCACCAGATGAGCCAGCTCATCTCACCCACGAGGCTTCTCCTGTTTAGCAGCCTGGCTTCCAGGCGGTGGGCATAGGTGTCTGCAGATGGCAACAAGCCCAGCCAGAGCCCTAAGGGCTGCCCCCCAGCCTGTCTGCAGAAATGCTGCCCCCCAAAGGCGCAGGCCCCCAGGGCTCTGACAGGCCCTGTGACACCCACTCCACGTTCGGGATTCAGGAGGGACTGGTGTTGCAATTCTGCAATGTTTACAGGAGCCTCTGTCTGTTACCCCAGGCACTGTAAACAGGCCGGCCAGCTCTGGGCTGCGTCATTGCGTCACTGCGGTTTGGGTGGGCAGTTCCAACAATGCGCTCCATCCCCCGGTTACCCCGGAGTGCGCCAGAATCCTCAAGGAGGGAAGCATGGCCCTTTACTCAGCTGCATCTCCCCAGCCTCCTCCTGAGCCTCCTTCTATGGGACACTCCTTCCTGGCCCAGAGCCATCCACAGGGGGAAGGGACAGGGACATCAAGTCCCCCGATTCCACTGAGACTGCAGCGTTGTTGGGCTGAGTGTGTGCGTGCACGTGTGCAGATGTGTGTGCGCCGATGTCCTTAGGAAACAGACTGTGCACCCCTCAGCCCTCTGCATACAACACTCCATCCTTTTGTATATGTGTCCACGCGTGTGTGTTCCTGGTGTGCACATGCATGTGTTCTGGCCGTCTGTACATGTGTGCACGTCTATGCTGCTATGTGCACATGCACGTGTCCCTGCTATTGGTGCACACATGCATGTGCGCTCCTGTGTTCACACATGTTTTCTGCCATGTGTGCGCACTCGTGTGTTCTTGACATGTTTGTGCATGCGTGCATACATGTGTGAACTCATGCCTCTGGCTCCCTCTTCCTCCTGTTCGCTCACACCCCACCCCCCGGCCAGCCTTGCCCGTTGTGATGTGGAAGGCACTGCTGACCCACAGCCTGCGCCTGGTTAGCAGGGGCACCAGGGCCGCCTGCTCTTGATCCCACGGCGGTGAGCCAGTCGGGGGAGGTTGGGGAGGCCCCCTGGGTCCAGGCGCCTCCTCTGAGATGAATGGCAAATGTCAAAGGCAGCCCCGGGGAAAATAGTTCCCACACCTAGTCATGCCCACAGAGAGGTCGGGAATGGGGACCAGAGCACGTGACAGGTGCAGACAAGGCCTCTTTGTGCGCCGGGCAGCTGTGCCCGAGCAGCGAGGCTAAGTGGACGGGCCGTCTGGCCGCTGTCCTGCCCCCCGGGAACGAGAGTGCTGCCCCGGTCACATCAGTGTCTGAGGTCGCCTGTCCAGCCGAGCCCGGGCCCTGGGCCTTCAGGGGAGCCCAGGACACCAGAGTCAGGCAAGGGCTATCCTGTCCCCGTCAGAAAACGTCCAGGCCAAGCGATTCATAAATGTGGTCATTCTGATGGCTGCTCAGAGCTGCTAGAACAGTTAGAAGTGGGTCATTTAAATTAGCTTTGGCTGAGGCCGAGTCCCAGGGTCTGAGCCCAAATGAAATGCGAGGAAATGCAGACCAGCGGGGACCTGCGTGAGGCCCAGCTTCGGCCTCATGGAGGGCAGTGGCCGAGAGCACACGGCTCTGTGCCCCCCACCACCCCGCTACAGTGAAGCCCCACTGTCCCCACCACCCCATGTGCCCCAGAGCGGGGCAGATCTGGAAGCCTCTGGCCTTCCCCTCTTCTGCTGCTGAGCCTGACCCCAGGGCTGCCCTAGGTCCAGCAGAACTTGCCTGGGGATGGCGTAGACCACCTTCCACACAAGGGATTTCCACACTCGGGTCCCAGGTGCCTAATGAGAAGACACCCCTCCCTCCCTCCACACAAGCAGATGGGGGGGAGCGGTGTTGCTGGTAAACAGCAAATGCTTGCTGGCTGCAGGCCGCCCGGAGGCCCACGGTCTCGCTGGCAGAGACGAGAAGTCTGCCCATGGAAGGGGGACCCGGAGCGGAGTCTGATGGTCAAGGGTGGGGGTGTGGGGGCAGGAGGGGGGCATGGTTACAAAATGCTTAAAAACATTGGCAGGGATTTAAAGATTTATTTATTTACTTATTTTTAGAGAGAAGGGAAGGGAGGGAGAAAGAGAGGGAGAGAAACATCAATGTGTGGTTGCCTCTCATACGCCCCCTACCAGGGACCTGGCCCACAACCCAGGCTTGCGCCCTGACCGGGAATCAAACCTGTGACCTTTCTGTTTGCCCGCCGATGCTCAATCCACTGAGCCACACCAGCCAGGGCAGACTTAAAATACACAGGAACCAGCCAGAAGGGGCCCCCCCGCTGGGACAACTTCGAGCATCAGAACAGAATAGAGAAGGGCAGTGAGGGCATAAAACGGGGCTCTGAAGCTCCGTTGACGTAAACCCCTTCACTACTAGATGGGGAAAAGGGACAGCTCTCCCTCACCCCAGAATTCCAGCTGATAAATGATGGAAACAGGAAGTCACCGTGTACCTGTCACCGTAACAGCTCAGGCAACGAGAACATCCGGAAATGCCAACTCGTGGTGCAAGTGGCGCGAACCCCCGCATGTCCCCCGCAAAACGTGCACCAACTACCACTAGAGCTCACTCTGCGATGCAGACCCCCGAGGACGGTCAGAGTTAGCTCCTCCGGGAGTGGACACGGGGACACACTCACCGCCCAACAGGGCACGTGCAGGGGAGTGGCACTCCAGGGACAGCTGGACCTAATCAGACAACCCAAATCATCGGGGACATTTCATCTTCAACAACGTCATAGTCACGACAGTCAGGAAAGGCTGAGGAATGCTCCGGACTGAGGGGGAGCATGGGGACATGGCAACAGGGCCACCTGTGACCCTGGACTGGATATTTTGCCGTGAAGGACATTATTGGAATCATTGGCAAAACTTGAATAGGGCCTCTGGCTGATGAATACGTGGGTATCCTCTACTCTTTGCTCTTGCAACTTTTCAATACATTTGAAATTGGTTTGAAGTAGAAAGCACATTTAAAAAAAAGCAATTCTTCGTGTGGCTGGTTCCCACACTGGCCCCGAGGCTGCCCACCTCTGGAGGTGCTGGCTGGCACCTGCCTTCTGCAGACCTGGAGGGGGGGGGGAGCTGCTCCCCCCCCCCCCCCGCAGAGACCCACAGAGAGGTTCTCACTCCCAGGACCACACCCCAAGGGCCAGGTAGACACACGGGCCACAGTCCACAGGCCAACTGTCACTCACCTTCACCGCATGGCTGAGCTGGGCCAGATGGTGGAGGAAGGCCCAGGGTTGCTGGCACCCCAACCTCCAGGACACAGGGACTCACTGGCTAGCCTAGGGGTGGCCCTGGAGCTCCAGGAGGGCCCCTAACCCACTCTCACTAGGTTCCTGTTTCCCTGGTGGTCAGACTCCTACAAGGCTCTTCTTAAACATCCACATTCTGCCCTGGCTGGCATAGCTCAGTGGATTGAGCATGGGCTGCAAACCAAAGGGTCGCCATTTTGATTCCCAGTCAGGGCACATGCATGGGTTGCAGGCCAAGTCCCCAGTGGTGGCCACGTGAGAGGCAACCACATGTTGATGTTTCTCTCTTTCTCCCTCCCTTCCCCTCTCTAAAAATTAAAAAAATACAAACCACATTCCCAGGCTTCAGGCTTCCTCCTAGAGCCCCACCTGGGGGACTCGAGTGGTTACCCGAGTAGTTACTGCCCCCCCCCCATAGTTACTGCCCCCTCCTCCTCCTCCATAGGGAAGTTCTGGTTATAGCACCATCCCCCACCCTTGCCCAGCTCTGCTCACCCTCTGCTGCCTTCAACTTCTCCTGGCCTGGGCCCACCTCCAAGTGTGGAGTGTGGGGCTTTGGGCGTCTGGCCATCACATCTCTGCATCCACTCTGTCCTCTGCCCACCCACCACCCACCCCGTAGCTGCTGGGTGTGTGCGCTTTCAGGGGGGTGTGCTTTGTAGTGGGCCCAGGAGGAATGCCTGACCAGCTCACGCCCAGCCTTCCCTGGGCCCAGGCGGGTGGCCAGCATGGGCCCCGCATCTTCCCCAGAGCCCCAAGTCTGCCCATGCGTGGATGAGACCACAACCTGTGACCGCCCCCAGGAGACACCAGCTAAGCAAACGTGACTTACAAAGAATCTTGTCTCTCTGCCGATTATAAAGTTAGTTCCACAAGGAGTCAATATGGAAGGATTTCAAACAGACGACAAGCCGAATCATAACAGGTGTGAAACAGGAGGTTGACACTGTGACCCAGACACCGTCAGGAGCCCCCAGGCCGCAAAGACGCAGCCTTCCTGTGCTGAGATGGAGCACAAGAACAACCTTTCTGCCCCGATGGGGGACCAGCAGCGACTGAAACAGGGTTTCCCGTCTGCAGGAAGCTTCCCGCCCGGGGAGCCGTCAGCCTTGCCCTGATCTTATCCTGTTACTTTAAGGTGCTAGAGGGAAAAGATGCCCCCGGCTGTGTGATAGAGGTCACATGGCCTGACCTCGAGGTTTCTGGGAGCAGGTCATTCACACTGGCCCTGAAGGCTGCTTGGGGCTGGGGTGTGCCAAAGGGAACCGGGTGCAGAAGGGAACCGGGTGCGCTGGAGGAGAAAGAGGTCTCCCAAGGGCTTGGGGCATCTCCAAGACTCCCAAGCACTGTCTTTGGGTGAGCTCAGCCGTGACTTGGCTCTGGAAACCAGCACCATCCACCGTGGCGGCAGCCAGAGCTTTAGAGACCCTGGGAAAGGCGTAGAGACCCTGGGAAAGGCTTTGCAGAGGCTGGGGGTTGTGGGGTGCAGTGGGAGCGGGAAGGAAGGGCTCTAAGCCCCAGCAGGAAGCAGCAGCCTGTACAGCCAGCAGGAACTTCAGGCAGAGAGGACGGAAGTGCCAGTCCCACTGGGCCATCGGTGCTCCAAGAGGGTGCCACGGGGTCTGGCCCGGGGTTGGAGGGCCAGGAGGGAGGAGTGGGGAGCTGGTGGGCTGCTCGCCACTCCTCTCCCCTTTGGTAAACATCGCAGTGAAGGTCCCCAGGCACATTTCATAGGGTGCATGTGCCCATTTCACAGGGCCCTCTGACTTCTATAACCCAGGTGATAATTTTGCCTGATTTTATTCTGTCCTTATTTCAACAAAATAAGCACCTGTCAGGTGAGGGTGCGGCAGACTGGCCTGGCCCTGTCCGTGGGCCCTGTTCCTGCGAGCTCGAGGCGCCGGCATGGAGCCGGGAGCCCAGCACTCCACAAACAGCCATCCCCTCCCCCCTCCCGCCACACACTCCTGGCCAGGACCATGGACATGAGCTTCAGGGAGCAGAAGGAAAAGCCATCCAGCCTCCCGACAGCACGCCGACGCTGATGGGTTCCCCACACGCTCGCTGGGGGCCCTGGAGGCTGCAGCTGGCTTTGTCCACGGGCCCGCCCGGATCACAGCAGTGATAACGGTTCCTTCCAGATGCTGGAGGGGCCTGTCCACCCTCCAGGGAGTGAGGCCAGTGTCTGGGACAGTCCCTGGAGCCACATTATGGCACCGGGGCAAGGCTGGGGGGACAGTTCCCCTGTCAGCCTGCCGAGGGCTGGGCCGTTTCCTCTGAGTGGGAGGGTGGCGGCTTCAAAGAATATTTTTGGGATGAAACCACCTACAAATGCTTCCTTGCCTGGCCCCACCCCTCCGCCCCTTCTCCTGGCTGTTGGGAAGCTGAGCCTCAAACTCCGGCATCTCCAAGTGAATATTTTAACTACTAAGGGCAGCAGCGCTGCTGGGACTCATGATGAAGTCATTCATTTGACTTCATGTTGGCATCCCAGTTCCCACCCCTCCCAGCCGATCAGTCTGGCTTGCATCCCCCCCAGCCCAGGCCCCGCCCCCCACCAAGCACATCTGACCTTCCTCCATGGCAAATGCCTGAGGCCAGAGGAGCCCCGCCCCCCACATCCAGTCACAGCCCTGAGGCAGCGCTCGAAGTGCCAGTCCCACTTTGCTGTGCTGTCTGCAGCGTGGGTCCAAGCTGCCTGGCCACTCGAAGGTCACGGCCCTGAGGGCTGGTCAGAGAAGCCTCCTTCCTCTGGGTAGCACCAGTCTTGTGGCCCGGGAGCACTTGGCTGACACCGTGACCCAGAATGTCACAGGCAGCCCTGGGCAGCAGCCACGAGGGCCCTGGCTGCATGGGAGGCAGCAGGGTGCAGACAAGGGTGCACCGAGCCTGACCCTGGCGGCTCGGCAGCCTCGTCCCAGGAAGGCCATAGACAAATGGGGAGCAGGGTGCCCTCCAACCAACCACAGGACTCAGCTCCCCGCCACCTGCCCTGTGCCTGTGTTCATGGTCACTGCTGGAGTGGTGACTGCTTGCCAGGCTGCATGTCCCTGAAGGTCAGCAGTGTCCGGCCTCCACTGCCAGCTGCCTTTGGGGTGTCCTCAGGGAGCCCCTGCCAGGCCTAACCTCAGGCCCTGACTTCCGGGCCTGGCTCATGGCAGGACCAGAGGAAGACAAGCCCATTGGCCAGCCAGGCTTGGGTCGAGTGTCTGCCAGGAGGACACTGAAGTCTGGGGGGACCCCAGGGAGAGTGGGCCAGGTGCTGGCAGGGAGTCAGGCACGGTGGGCCAGAGGGCGGGGCTGAGACACCATCTCTCACCTCCTTCGGGTCCCTGTGACCTGGCGACAGGTGCTCCTCCCAGGGTGCTGTGCAGACTGAAGAAGCCACGGCCTGGGCAGCCCATGGCATGGGGGGACATAGAGGGAGCGGCCCAAGTACCATCCCTACTCCATCCCTCCCACAGGACGGAGCCAGAGGGTTCCTGGGATGCAGGGCCCACAGACCCTCCCGGACGCTCAGGCTGGGGCTGCCCCTTCCCCCGTTTTCAGCAAAATCTACGGAGGACCTAGTGTGAGACAGGACAGGGAGGCTGCAGGGAAAGAGACCAACAGGAGGGGACCAAGAGCACCCCCCGAAACCAAATGCAGTAGCAGGGCCAAGGCAGCTATTGGGCTGGGGTGGGTGAAGCCACAGCCTCGCCCAGATTTAAAATGTGGAGGTGGCCGCTGGCCTCGTCCAGGGCAGCACTGGTGGGCCGGGGGGACATGAGGGACGGCACAGAGAGGGTCACACGTGGCGCCCACCCACCCACCCACCCACAAACCCACAAATTTCACCTCAGGTAGGCTGCTTTGGTTTAGGATGGACAGTGGTTGTGCTGGGGATGAACCGGTAGGGAAGGGTCAGTCTGTGAGGAGGTGAAGGAGGGACTGGGACCTGGTCTATTGGGGTGTCTGGGACAGGGGTGGGTGCAGGGGAGGCCCAGGGCAGGGTCCTCACCAGCTATTCTGAGAATCCCCAGGGCCGGGGAAGCAAGGTGGCGAGGATGAGGATGAATTTGGGCCGAGGAAAGCAGGGTGCCTGCAGGAGTGCCCCATGGGGTGGGGCAGGCTAGATGCCTGGGGCGGGGGTGAATTCCAGGACAGAGAAGGTTCCCAGGAGCCTGACCGCCCTTCACAGCCAGCCCAGGGCCTGCTAGCTCTCAGAGGAATTTGTCTGATGGTCTTCTGATCCGGGCCTTCCCAGTCCTGTGGGATTAAGATAGAAAGTCGCGGTTTGCAGCGAGCTGCCCAGTTAGAGACAGACATTCCGCCCTGCCCTTTGATGGGACAATTCTCACAGGCCTCCAGGGGTTTGGATGAACTGGTCAGCTCTGGGAAATCTCTCCCAGACCTGGGCATCATCCTTCCGGGACTGGCTGGGGGTTGGGTGGTGACGGTGCAGGCTTCAATGCTAACCAAGTCCACACTTCGGAGGAGTCCAGGGCCCCGCCCTCACCTCCGGAAACTTCCTGTGTCTAGAAAACACGCACCTTGCTCAGCAGCCTGGTACTCGGGGACATGACGGGGGTTGGGGCTAGATGTGGCAGATTACTTTACAATGTTTTGTATCTGCAAAAGCAGGTGATTTGTACCCAATGCCCACCTAATTCCAGCATCTGTGCCACCTGTCGTCAAGGGCAGCCCCACACGTCTGGCTCCAGGGCCTCCCCGGGGCCATGTGCTCTGTGCCCAGCCCATCTTTCTGGAAGTGTATCCCGCCAACTTCTATGCAGCTGCCCCCCGGAGCAGTGAGTGCCCACGATGGAGGGCGGGGGAGAGGTGGATAGAGAGACAGAGGGGAGAGAGGTAGAGACGGAGAGAGAGATGGGAGAGGGGAGGGGTGAGGAGAGGGAGACGGAGCAATAGAGGTGCTGAAGGCTGGGGCACCTCTGGGGCACCCTGATTCATGTGCCTCTCCCTCTATTTAAACTCTAAACTCTAGAACACCCATCTCTTAGCTCAAGCCCCTGAGAGCTCTGTTCTGTCCGTGCAGCCCAAGGGTCCCCACCAACATGTGGTGGGAGGGGGGGTGACCTCCAACCGGCCCAAAGAGGCTCTGAGGAGCCGCTGGGCAAACCTTCAGCATGGGCTGGCCTTACTCGATGTGCCCTAGCAGTCAGCGTTCGACCAGATTCATGTGATCATGACAGCGCCCAGCACGCCACGTCCTCGGCATTGCTGCGGGCTCTGATCCTAAGCCCCCTGGGAGCTACTGGCCCAGACGTGGCTCTCGGGTCCGGAAGGTTCCCAGGCAGACGGCGGAGATAAGAGCCCAGCGCCGCTTCCCCAGCTCCGACTCTGGTCTGGCGCCCTCGGCCAGAAGCCCGTTATCTCTCCCGCAGAAGAGGAGCCGAGCCTCGCAGTCTGCAGACCAGCGTCAGCCCCGGCGCCGTGGCCGCACTGCCCACACGCACGTTGCTCTCGCCGTGTTTATGACCAGGTTTTGTTGCCATTTAGTCGGGTGTTTTCCAGATTCTGAATGGGGGCTGGTAGATGTCACACGATCACGTGTCTCTTATGATATGAACCTCTCTCAGCACACGCCCCAGGAGCGGGATAAAGCACACACACCGATAGGAACATGTGACTTATAACAGGGACATAATGACCCTAAATAAATGCGTGAACAAACAGCACCCAATACATCAGGGGCAAGCAACGCTCACCTCAGGAATGCACGGATGAGTCGCTACATTAAGAGATTAAAAAGAGGAAAATCCTTGAGCATCTCAAAAAAGAGTCCGTTCCACAAAAGCATTTGGCAAATTGTAACACTTACTACTGAGTTTCAGGCACACACCAGCAGAAATCTGCAGGAAGCTGAGAATGGGAACCTCTAACAAACGTCGTTCTCCATACACTAGAACAGGGGTCAGCAAACTTCTCCAAAGGGTCAGAGAGCACATAGTTTTGGGTTTTCAGGTCAAATGGCCTCCATCCCAACTACTTAACACTGATGCCCCAGTATGAAAGCTCCCATTAGACACAATGTAAATGAGTGGGGCTGGCGGCGTGCCAGTAAAACTTAATTTACAGAGAGAGACCGGTGTGGGCAGGATCTGGTCCCCAGCCCTGGTTTGCAGACCCCCGCCTTGGAACCATTCACCCTGCAGCCCGGAACAAGAAAAAGATGACTGATCTTAGGTTTGAATCCTGGCAAATGTGACGATACGAGAAAATATAGGTGGAGTACAAATGCTAAAAAGACAGAGACAGAAATACAATTCTTTGCGTAATTATATGACTGCTTGTCTAGAAAATCTAAAACAACCAACCGGCAAATCATTAGAATTATAAGTGGCCAATTCTAAAGTCAACATACAAAAACAATGGCATTTATTAAAACAACAATATATAAGATTACGGTGTTTCATGAGCAAGCATCCCATTCACGACAGCAATAAAACCCAAAAACAGACCAAGAACTAAGTGTATCTGATATAAAAGAAGACTAGAACACTTTGCTGAAGTTTAAATAAGCCAAGAGACAGACTCACCCCAGAGCCGGACTCCAGACCACCTGCTCATCAGCTTCCAAAGCGTGCCCACCGCTCCGTGTGATCTGGAAAACTACTCATTGTTGGGTAGAAACAATGAGTCCTACACTTCATGTGGGAGAGAAAGTGTGTGAGGTTAGCTGAGAAATGCTTCTCCGAGGGTGTGGACGGGGAATCTGCTGCGGAGTCATCACAGCGGATACAAACCGGTGCACAGGTTGGGACCGGAAGACCCAGGTCAGCACCACACAGTTCAGGGAACTCAATTGATGACAAAGGTAGCATTTCATGCCGGTGAAGAAAGGGCACCTTTTCCAATAAATGATGATGTGACAACTGGCTGTGCATTTGAACAAGAAAGTGTTTCACTCTCCAGCACACAGTGCCCTTGCTCACACTTCCCCTTCCACATGGCGGCAGTGTCTCTCTGGGACCCAGAAATGGGCAGGCTGCTCCCCACTGGCAGATAAGGACAGAGTTCCCAGCCACACCTGCTTCTGGGGGTCCCTCAGGGTGCAGAGGAGTTTGTGACTCGAATAGAGTGTACTAGGCCCAGGAGACCCTGGATAAGGGCCCCTCCCCCCCTTTCTGGGTTCTCATGGGCTGGGTCTACATGTAGCCCCCCACAATCCACCCTCTGCAGTTTGGAGGACTCTGCTGGGAGAATTTGCAATCCTGGTCAGAGGCAGAGCCTCAGAGCAAAAAGGGCAAGGGTCATGTGGGGTTGGTGGCCGTTTGGGGTCTCCTTTCAAATCACCAGAAGTCCCTGTGCTGTGTGCTTCCTTCCACAGAGGAGCACCCAGACACCCTCCCTGCCACCCCATCTGTTTGTGGCTCTGTTGATGTTATCATCTAAGAGGGCTGAGAGGAGTCCTTGAAACTGGCTCCCAAACATAAATAAGCAGCCTGTTTAATGAAACAATGTATGCACTCTTTGACATTTGCCAGTGTTGACCTCACAGACGCCATGGGACAGATTCTCAGCCTGTCCTCCTTCTTGCCCCAACCCCCACTCCATCCCTGCCATTGTGACTGCTGACCAGGCCTCCCTACGGTTGCCCTTTCCACCTCCCCCTCTGCCCCACCCCAGGGCCTCCCTCCATGGGGCTGGGAGGTGATTGTGAATGTGGCTGCAGCCTGGGGACATGACTGGACCAAGCTGAGCAGCAGGAGCACTGGGCCCCCCAGGACACGAGGTCTGCTCCCCTCTCTGAAGAGCGTGCATGCGCCAGCCCTGCAGGTGTCTGTCCCCCCTTCCTCTCTTCACTGTGCTTCCTGCTGTGGAATCCCAGCTTCCAGAAGAGCCTCTCTGTCCTTCAGAGACTGCAGGGCTCAGAGTTTTTCCCGTGTCTCTCCTACTCCAGGGCTGGGGTTCGGGTGTCCAGCACTGGGACTTCAGGAACTGTGGGGAAAGATGAGACCCCAGGGCCCAGAGGGGATCAAAGCAATGGCCCCAGGACTCACAAACCACACCAGCTGGGACTTCAGGCCAAATGGGGGTTCCTTCCCTTTTTTTAGGGGATGGTCCTGAGGCTCTGCTTTGGGGGAGCTGGGCCAGTCTGGGGGAAGGTAGCTCTGGGTGTTCCCAGGGCAAGAAAGACGTGGGCCCAGGTCTGAGACACCCAGCTCCTTCGTTCTATCCGGAGGATCCTCAAATGGCCCTGTTCCCTTCCTGCGCTTTTCCCTCAGTCCCTCCCGAGCCTTGAGGCTTGGGAAGAAAGGGCTCTCCTGCCCTCTGGTGGCCAAGTGGGTGGGAGTCGCCCGTGAGCCAGCCCATTCTCCAAACTGCACACCCAGTTAATAAATGTTAACCTTCAGAGACTGTTGTGCAGAGGGAAGCCAGTTCCAGTTATTGGTATAAATAGTTCTTTTTTCTCTTAACGAAACACGCGTAAAACCTCTCCCAGTCATTCCTGGTAAAGACCATAATCCAGGAGTCTTTCAGCAGAGGCGGGAGGGTAGGGAAGGAGAGAGGAGGCACACTTCCTCGGGTGACGGGTAGTGAAATGGGGAGTGGGTGCCCGGCGTGGACAGCCCCGGCCCTCTTTCTCCGGGAGGCGTTACAGGAAGAAACAATGGTGCGAGGGCAGCACAAGGCACCTCGACCTCCTGGAATGGGCAGGGGAAGAGTCACCACGTGGAACCCAAGGACTGGAGCAAGCCCGGGCACGTGCCTGCAAGGCCCGAGTGCGGCCCCAGCTCCCGCTCACTGGCCAGGAGCGCGACCCAGACCTCAGTCCGCGGTCCTCCCCAGCCCGCAGGAAGCGACGTTCGCGCTCCAGAACGCGCGGCCCCGCCCGGTCCAAGGTCCGTACAACGTCCCGGGACCCCTGCTACTGCCCGGATTTGCCTCTGGAGACCTCCAGGCTCCGGAGGGCGCCGGACGCACGTGCGGGGCGGGACCTGCGGCGTTGCCGTGGCTACGGATGATGCTATCCGCGGGGGGGGGGGGAATTTCGGGAGGGCGCTTCCGGGGCGGGGCGCGCTCGCCGGAAGTGCGTGGCCGCCCGGGGCCATGGCGGCGCTCGGCGTCGTCTGCTTGCTTCTTGGGGCAGTGTCTTGGCAGTCGGCATGGGGCTCGGGCGAGGAGTTCTGGCCCGGCCAGTCGGCGGCCGACATCCTGTCCGGGGCAGCGTCCCGCAGAAGGTAAATGCGCTTCCACGCAATCGGTGGGAATCTCGGGGCGGTGGGGGGGCGGATCTGAAGTGGTGGGGGCGGGGCTAGTGGCCGGGGGCACGGAGAGGTGGATGCGAGCCTGGGGTCTCCTGGCGGTCGCGATCCCAGGAGACTCCGGGAAGGCCTGGCTGTGGACCAGGGTTAAGGGGCAGGCCCGAGGACCCTGTGAGATGATGCGGGTTCTTGCCAGGATTTCTCGGAGTCTCAGAATCAGATGTTCGATGGGGGTGGTTCTTAAGGAATCACAGCCTTGTTTATCTGCACGGAGTCTTTCCGTCTCCATCCAGATAGTGGAAGTTCAAGTCTCAGGCGTAATAAAATAGTGATCAGTGCAGGTCATCTTGGTACAAAACAGACTCCGTGCTGGGTGAGGGGGTGCCGAGATGGTAGATAGGTCCTTCCTTTGCGTGTTTGCAGGCCCAAGCCAGGGATTACACCCGGCTTCATCAGTAGTAACAGAAGTTGTGGGAAAAACCAGTGTGGAGAAGAGAGGAGTGAGGCTGGCGGTAACTCTTGTGGTAGAAGCTGAGCGCCCCTACCTGGGTCTCTAAAGTTGTAGCGTGGCTTTGGAGGGGGCCACAGTTCTCAAAAGTGTGTTGGGGACCCCCTGAGGCGTCATGCCACATTTGTAGTAATACCAGGATGGTCCTTGTCTTTTTCACTTTTTCCCATGGGTGTACTGGGAGGTTTTTCCAGAGACCACCAGTGATACCACAACACACTGAACACAGCAGCAGACACGAGAATCCAGCTATCGCTAGACTGAAAGGACACTTGCAAAAATTACAAACGTTGCCGCTGTTTTCACCAATTATTTTTGTCTTGACAAATATACTTTATTTTTATTTTAAAATGTTAATGACAATGTATAATAGGTTTATTCTTTTTAACATGCTTACATTAACACAGGAACTATGTGTAGTGTTAACACATGTAAACAACAGTCTTTTGGGGTCCTCAGTAATTGTTAGGAGCGTGACGTGGGCTGCAGACTGCTGGGCTTGGTTGTGGATTATTGCTAGTTGTTCAGCAGACGCTGCTTCTGCTTGTGGGCTCTGTAAGTCATCGGTCAGATGGAAGTGGGTGGGCAGCCGCCTCCAGTGCACTGGAAAGCCCCAGGGTGGGCAGTCAGCTGTGGATTGCGGGTGCATCCGGGTTTCCGGCCCAGAGCCTCCTCACTGAAGTGTTGCTGTCCTGCTCCTCCCTGCCAGGTACCTCCTGTACGATGTCAACCCCCCTGAGGGTTTCAACCTCCGCCGGGATGTCTACATCCGCATCGCCTCCCTCCTGAAGACCCTGCTGAAGACTGAGGAGTGGGTGCTGGTGCTGCCCCCGTGGGGCCGTCTCTACCACTGGCAGAGCCCTGACATCCACCAGGTCCGGATTCCCTGGTCCGACTTTTTTGATCTTCCAAGTCTCAATAGAAACATCCCTGTCATTGAGTATGAGCAGTTCATCGCAGGTGAGGTGGTGGCTCTGCTGTGCACGGTAGGCCAGGCCGAGAGCTCAGCCAGCGGGCTTTCTCACTGCGCCCGTTGTCGTCGCTTTTGCTCCATGGAGGGGCCCTGTAGCCTTCCGTTTCCCGCACTGCACAGTGGGCTTGGCCTTGCTCAGTTTTTCTAAAGAAGCAGATCTGGAGTGAGTGAGCTCTGTGCCCCCTCGCCTCTGGCAACCGCGGCAGTCCGGTGGGCGGGGGAAGCGCAGTTAGGGCTGCCGCGAGAACGCCGCTGCCGCAGAGGGGCTGTCCCCGCGGGACTCGGCTCCCTGCGCAGGAGAGGTCATTCCGCCTGAAGGGGAGCACGACGCATGCGTGGCCCTGACCTGTGTGTGATGCCCACTGCAGTGCCGGTGAGGGCTTGCAGCAGTACGTCGTTTCGTTTAGTCCTGCTTGGTCTTCCCTTTTCAATTTTTTAGAGAGAGAAGAGTTGAAGATTTTCTTAGAATAAAGGTATTTAGAACTTACAGTTGCCTTGTTTAGAAGACATAAACCTAAAAAGTCAGTGATACCTCTTTTCCGGTTCTCTAGGGGGGCCTAGGCAGCCAGCCAGTCTGCAGGCCACTGATGCACTGTAACGTTTATTGATGAGCCGCAGCCTCTCAGCTGCTGATACTCTGTAACCGTCCCTGGTGGGTCAGGTCTCTGTGCTGCCCACACTGTGGAAGGTTGTTGGAGTTCCTGCTCTGCAGGGACCCCGACAGCTTAGAATCGGTGCCTGTACTGAGGATGGTGGCTCGCATATCTTCGTTTTCCAAGTTCTGTTCTCCCTGCACCGTAGACCCTGTCACTTTGATAGGGTTCTGTGTCGGAGTCAGCCCTGTGAGTGCAGCAGGCCCAGAATGGCACGGGGAGCATCTGCTCGGAAGAGGCAAACTCTGAGGCTGTACAAGGCATTCCTGGGACACTTTCTCCCCCAGCCTGAGATGAGAGATGTAGCCGGGTATTTCATCTGACCTGACTTAGCCTGGGAAACCTTCTGCCCTTGGCCTGAACCCGGGTTACGGAGCCTCACAGACAACCTGCCCTTCACCTTCCTGCAAGGTCGGGTGGTGGGTGCCCTGACAGGTGGGCACAGGGGTGGGTCTGGGCCTTAGCCACTTGAGATTGTGCCTAGTGACCGGAAGCTGCGAGGAGGTGGGGACGGGAGGCAGGTGTCCTCCCTGCTGCTCTCCGGACTCCACCCCCGGAGCTGGAGCTGCCAGGGGGAGGGAGGACAGGGTGTGGGGGATGACATGATGTACTTGGAGGCGGGCCAGACGGCTGTGCCTCCACCCTGTCTGACCAGCTGACTCTGCTTAGCTGTTTCCTTCCCTTCAGAGGGAGACGGGCCCGGGGCCCATCCTAGGATGGGGCCCTGGGGCGCATGCGGCAGAGCAGCCCCCACATTCCAGCCTCTTGGTGTCGCATCGCTTCCTCCTCGCTGAAGGGGAGCTCCTGGAGCTCTGGCGTCAGGTGCCACCGCCGTGTGGATGTTAGCGCACGAGCAAGAGTGAATGCACAGAAGACACCAGAGTTTCACTTGCTGGCGCTCTCTTGTCATTTGGCTTGTCCACTCTGTCTTTGAACAAATCTTTGATCACCATAGACGTGGCAGACACATTCTAGGTGTGGGCAGGAGCAGCGAGTAAGGGGGGCCTAGGCCCCTGCTCTCCTGGAGCTCTGTGGGGAGCGAGGGGCAGCAGATAAAGAAGTAAATGAGTCATTGAAGCATGCAGCATTTGAGGTGCTGGAGAGTGCACGGAGAGGAGGACAGCAGGAGGGGGTCCTGCAGTGTGGGAGAGGCGGGTGGCCGTGGCCTGGGAAGGCGTCCGGGGAGGTGTAGTTTGAATGGCCTCACAGGGGTCGAGAGCAAGCCCTGTGGGGTGGGGGGTGGTCCAGGCAGGGATTGTTGTTCAGAAGCCCCGGGGAGGGAGCATGCCGATGCCCTGGAGGCACAGTGGGGAGGCCAGCCAAGGAGGAGCCCGGGAGAGGAGGATGAGGGAGTGAGCGGGGTCTGTGGCTGGCGTGAGGGAAGTGGGGGTGCAGGGGTGAGGAACAGCCTGGGGGCGAGCCCAGGTGCTGGAGGAGGTCAGGGCGATGAAGAGCTCACAGGAGCAGCCGAGGCCTGGACGAGCTCCAGCAGCCCGAGCTGAACCCCTCACCCGCTGCGGGGACCCTGTGCCCCGAGGTCGTTTGTTCCGTGCTGGCTCCACTTGGGTGAGCTTCCTCCAGTCCTAGGAGAGAAGGGGACCTTGAACAAAGTGACGATTCTCTGTCCACGGCGGTCCACTGCGGGCCCCACGTGTGCTTAGGTTCCCGTTTACTGTCAGTGGCCGGTCTCTTCCAGAGTCCGGAGGGCCCTTCATCGACCAGGTGTACGTCCTGCAGAGCTACGCGGAAGGCTGGAAGGAGGGGACCTGGGAAGAGAAGGTCGACGACCGGCCCTGCCTCGACCCGCTACTGTATTCGCAGGACAAGCACGAGTACTACAGGTAGGACATGACACACCTTCCTCGTGCCTGGTGCCAGGTCAGAGGTCATCCCCCAGCATCCCGAGCAGCACAGGTGGCCGCGTGACCACACTCCCCACCCGCCAGCTGCTGCCTGCTTCCTAAGGGGGAGGTCTCCTCTCAGCCTCCCAGCAGGGCGCCAGCCTTGGGCCGTCTTAACAACACCTGACTGAGACACGCTCACCTTTCCCAGTGCTCGTTGCGCTTGAATCAGGTCCTGGAAATGGCGGTCTTGTCACCGCAGTTGTAAGTTGCCATCAGAAGACTTCTCGGTGGGAGGGCTGCCACCTCAGTGGCTGTGACACTGCGTGACACCACAGCCCTTGGGAAGAGCTGTGTTGTAGGGACCGTCGCCGCCACAACTCTGGCACCGAAGCATGAAGGGTCACTTCCATCCGGGTCCTTCTGGGCTGCCCCTGCCTTTCCGCCCCTGTACCATCCCAGTTCCTGGAGGGAACCTCAGTGGTTTCTTGGGGTCGGGCGAAATTGATGTTTTCTTCAAAAATTCTCACATGGACGCCCCTCCCTCTGATCACGACCAATGAGCGGTCACCACGAGAAACACGGAGCGTATCGAGGTCGAGGTGACGCATGTGTATCCAGGTGTCACTCGCTGCCTGTGGCAACCAGCTGAACTGAGGGCTCCTGTGGCTCTTCTTTTCCAGAGGATGGTTTTGGGGTTACGAAGAAACAAGGGGTCTAAACGTGTCCTGTCTGTCTGTTCAAGGATCGGCGTCTGTCATCGCGCCTGTGCTCTTGAGAAACACGTCAGCACGGTAGGTGCTTGCGCCGCCCGCTCCGTGACGGGCCAGTACGTGAGCGTGTGCACGTGTGAAATCGTGCATGTGCGTGAGTGTGCATGGGTGCTCCTATGTGCACGTGGCTGCATGTGCGTGCATGTGTGCACATGTGGGTGTGCTCGTGTGAACAGGTGCACCGTGAATATGTGCATGTGTGGCTGTGTGCACGTGTATGTGCATGTGTGCACTCCGTCCTGGTGGCATCGGAATGCCTCATGGCTGTGACTTGTGTGGGGTCATTGGAGAGTTAGACCTTGTCCCCTCCCCTACATTCACCTCGCACAGGTGGGACAGGTGTAGGCATCCAGGAGAAGGCTGCCTGTGTCCTTGGGGAAAGGCCCCCAGTTTGGCTCAGCGGCACTGAGGCCGTGCTGCTGGTGCCTTCTGTGGTCCCCACGGGCGGGTGCTCCTGGGAGCTGCCGTTCCTCTGAACTGCATGGCGGGGTCACACTGCAGGTCCTACGGCTGGTGGCTAGTGGAGTCAGACTCATGCCTGTTTCAGTCAGGGCCCCTGTCTGAGATCTTGGGGTGATGGAGACTGGCTGAGGCCCCGCTGGGTGCAGTGGGGGTGAAAGGGGCCTTTGGGGGAGAGGCAGTGAAGAGGGGAGGGCAGGGATGAAGGTGGTGGGCTGGACTAGGAGCGGCACCCATTGTATTTTCTTCATGTGTCCTGGTGATGGCCAAGTGCTTCCGTGGCAATGGGGACACGTGGCTGAGGCAGGTGAGGGCAGAGACAGCCTTAAGGGCAGGGCTGGGAGGATTCTGAAATGACCCACCGCGATGCTGGGGTGCTAGGGCGGCCAGCCGGTTCTGGGGCATCCAGCCGGAGCTGGCCTTGAGTGCCTGGTGGTGCAGGAGCCCGATGCTTCCCATCTGGGTCACTTCTGAAATGAGGCTTTCCCGTGCAACCCCTTGAACCTGACCTTGGTGAGGTCAGAGAAGTGTCTGGAGCTTCTCCCAGAAATGCTTCTCTGGGCGGCTGGCTTCTGGCCACTCCTGCTGGAAGTGTATCAGGCCCCCCCTCACTGTCCTCTCCCTGGTGGCCTGGGCCTCTCAGACTGCAGCAGCCCTCACTCACCACTGGGTGGCGCTGAGAGGTGCCTGCAAAGGCTGTAGTCCACCAGCTTGGTTTGTGAAATAGACTCGGGAGTGGGACAAGAGTTTGGCAGCCAGTCATGTTCTTAGAAGTGTCCCGCAGGCTGAGTTGCTGGGGGACATGGGACCCTGAAATAAGGAGCCCTTCTGAGCTGCCTTTTGTCCGAAGCAGGCGCATGAGGGCACGCCTCTTGTGACAGCCGCACTGATGCCGTTGAGCCCTGGGGAGCGCATCTGCGCCCCGGGAAGCCTTTGTGTGTCCCCGAGGCCGGAATGATTCTCGGCGGGTCACAGCAGGACCACAGTCCTGCCCGGGTGCGCCGGGACGCTAGGCAGGGCCCCGCCTCCTCCCTTTCAGCCCAGTTTCTCTGCCTTAGGGCCACCGGGGAGCACGCTGGTAGGCCTTGGTAGGCAGAATGCAAGTGGGCCTGTCCCAGGCCAGCAGACCTCCGCTGAAGGAACCAGGTCTTCGCTTCCAGAAAAGGAGGCGCGCGGACTGCGGGGCCCAGCGGTGAGCTCTGCTTCACTGGTGCCCTAAGCAGCACCCTCGCTAAAAAACGTTCGGGTTTCAAAAGCAGAGCTGACTGAAGTTGGGGCCTGAGGGGCACGTAAGCTCACTGGGCACTTCTCTCCGAGTCCCACGGGTAAGAACACAGCGAGCACAGAAGGGGACACGTGCCCGGGGGCAGGCCCCTCGATGCAGGAGCGAGGGCAGCGGGGAAGGGCAGCCCTTGACGCACCGGTGCCGGGACAGCTGGGGCACAGCCGTGGTTTAACAGCCCGCACGATGGAACGCTCGCCTCTGGGGGTGGCGCTGTGTTCCATGGTGAAACGGGCCCTTCTCATGCCATGCCCAGGGGCTGCCACTGTGTCCAGCCACTCCTGTTTCTTTCCAGAACTCTTCTGCCTCTATAGAATGTTGGGGTGTGTGCACCCCTCTTTTATACACAAATGGAGCCACGCTCTGCTTTTCCTCTGTGCGTTTGATGTCCCTCGGTGTGGAGACCCCGGGGGCCACAGCGTTCTTTTGCGGTGGTCTCTGCCCAGGTGTACGGGACTTAACCAGCCCAGGGAGGTGGTCTCTGGTTGGTTGGTTGGTCTTTGGTGTTACAAACAGGAAACATTCGTGCACAAATGTGGGGGAGGAGAATTGGAGGCTCGGACCCAGAGTAGGAGTGGCTGGGGCCGTGGGGTGTGCTGTGTGCACGGCACCAGTGGGGCCCATCCCCACGCGGCCGCCGGGGCAGGGAGCTGAGGTCCCAGAGGGTGAGTGAGAAGTGGATCCCTGCTGTCTGTGCTGCTTTGACTTCAGAGTGAAAAGCTCCTCTGAAGTTGTTCTGAACCTGTTGAAATCTTGCCAGTTTCTGTCTCTGTTCTTCAGTGGTTTCTGGGGGCTTTTCCCCAACCTTTACCGTCCCAGTATCCTCAACAATCCCTCCAAGTTCCACTTTCATAGTCCGAGTTTCCATATTTCGCTGCGACCACAGAGGCCTGGTTCTGTTAGAGGGAAGCCCCGGCCACCTGCCCCACCTCCCCAGCATGGCCTTCTCTCCGGGTCTGCCCTGCCCCCGCGTCACCCGTCCCCAGCAGATGCGGCCCCTTTCTGGAGTGTCCCCTCTGTGCGTGCTGATGCCGCACGTGGTTTGGTGATCTCCTGAAGCACAGCCTCTCCTGGCCCTTGCTCTGGGGGCGGGAACAAACGGTCGTCACTGCAGACGGTGCCGGCTTTGGCTTGAGAAACACAAACGGCATAAGGAGTCCCCGTCCCTGTTTTACTGGGCCGCCCTTTAAAGCTAGGAGTGGATACTCCCTTGCCCGTGTGGAAGCCTCCGCGATGTGGCTTCGCCCTTCACCTGCTGACGTGTGGAATTGAGTAGCGGATTTTCTGCTGTTGAACTTTTGTTCCTGGTGTGAACCCCGTTGGTTGTGTGGGTCACTCCTCCAGTAGCCTGCCGGCGTCTGTTTGCTGGTTTTGTTCGATTTGGTTTCTTTTTTGCGTCGGTAGTCACACATAGGCTCATGACCCCTGGTGCAGTGGCTGGGGCAGGAGCGGCCCCGGGAACGCTTAGAGCCACGTAGACATTGGAACCCTCTCAGAACTGTGGTGTGGGGGCCGGGCAGCTGTTGCTTAGAGGGTCAGCAGCAGCCTCCCACTCGCACCCCGGAGACCCACGAAGTCAGGGCCCTCTCAGAATTCACCCTGGTGGCCCCGGCCCGGGGCTTCGTGCTGACGGCGCTGTCCGGAGTGCAGGAGGTTCAGCAACCGTTTTTGAAGCTAAACCCTCTCTGTTCCTGTTGTTCGCAACCAGGTCCGTGATGCTAGACCGAGCCGAGAACCTGCTGCACGACCACTACGGCGGGAAGGAGTACTGGGACGTGAGTGCTGCCTGGGCGTTGTCCTGAGGCGTCTCCCGGTGTTTCGGTTGGTCCGGGGTTTGTTCGTGTGAGACCGTCCGCCGCTCTTGATGTCAGCCTCGCTGGCCGAAAAACCATGAGCTCTGAGTGGTGCGGGGTGCGGTGTGGCTGTGAATGCCCCACCACCACCACCACGCTCAGGGTGCCCCAGGGTGGGGGCTGGGGTGTGGCCACGTCTCGGGGTGCTGGTCCCGGGTGACTGTCAGCCGCCAGCCGCTCTGCGTCTGCATCTGCCTGTCCCATCCCGCCCTGCCGCCCCCTTCAGTGTGTGCGCTAAGGGCTTTCCTGCTCGTCTCTCTCCGGCTTTGATGAGCAGGGAGTTTTCTACCACGAGGGCTCCGTCTCTGCCCCCGTGGCGCGCTGGCTCCGGGTGGCCTGATGCCGCGGCGTCGTGCATGAAGGGTGGCGGAGCCAGGAGAGCGGCTCCTCTCCTGGCGGCCATGTGCCGCGGACGGGGTGGCACGGCGGCGGCTGGCTCGTCGGGCCGCTGGTTCAGAGACGAGGCGCAGTCCTCGCCACCATGGGGCAGGCAGGACACGGGTCTTGAGGAAAGCCGGTGGCTTCAAGGCGGGTCACCGTTCCAGCCTCTCCGGGGCGGGGCCCGGCCTGGTGGGCTCTGCTGGGCGAGGAGGGGCGGCTCTCCCCGAGGGGGCTGCATGCAGGTGTCCTGAAGGATTGGGGGCGGGGTGGGGGCCTCGGGGACACTGCAAGGGGCACCTGTGGGGGAGCTCCCCCACAGTGCCAGTCACGCTCAGTCAGGGCTTGGCCCTGCCGGGGAGGGCGCGGGGTCGTGGCTGTTGGCCTGCAGAGCCCGTCGTGGGGTAGTGTCCTCGTGCGCACTCCCCTCACCGACTGACTCGCTGATGGTCGCTGCCTCGTCACCCTGCTGGACGGCCCCGTGGCTGAGGAAGGACCGTGCACGGCTCCGTCCTCCCGAGCGCCAGCTTGGTGTCTGTGGCATTTCCGTTAGATTTGGAGACTGGGCTCCGGGTGTGGCGGGGCCCCAGGGGCCTGTGGCGGGGGTCGGGGTGGGGGCCGAGCGGGCGCCCACCTGCAGGCACACGGGCTGGGGCACCAGCTTGGTGTCCGTGGCATTTCCATTAGATTCGGGGACTGGGCTCTGGATGTGGTGGGGCCCCAGGGGCCTGTGGTGGGGGTGGGGGTGGGGGCCGAGCGGGCGCCCACTTGCGGGCACCCGGGCCGGGGTGCTCGCTCAGCTGGACTGCCTCTGTCCCCAGACACGGCGGAGCATGGTGTTCGCCAGGCACCTGCGGGCAGTGGGCGATGAGTTCAGGAGCAAATACCTGAACTCCACGGACGAGGCCGACAGGATCCCCTATGAGGAGGACTGGACCAAGATGAAGGTAGTTCCTGTCTCTTTTTAATTTGGGGAAACAAACTGTCCTTTTAGATACGTAATAACAAACCCCGTACTTTGCAGCAGATGGGGTGGCACGATTGTCACCTTCCGTGTCACCTCCCATAACACAGTCCCCACTCATTGCTGTAATTCCCATGGAGGCCACTCACCAGGACCCGCCCCCCCCCCCCCCACACACACACACTGGCTGGTGCAGAGTCAGGGCAGTTGCTAGGACCACGTCTCTGCGGGGGAGGGAATGGGGGATGACCGCAGCGTCCGGCAGCCCCAGGGCGCTCTGGGAGGGAGACGGTGGTGACGGTACGAGACTGTATTGCGTCCGTGTTTCCTGCTGTATGATGCAAGAGCAGTAAAGGGGGAAGGGAAAGCAGGACTCACCCACACCGCCCAAAAGCACCTCTTAGCCTCTCGGTCTATCCACCGTCATCCCTTTTAAGAATTATTTTTCTGAAAGGTTGGGTTTTCCTATAATTTTAACAAATCATACATTGCTTTTTCAAATTGTGGTTTTTAGCGGCAAACCGTTCCCTAGAGAGGAACGCCATCTCACCTGTCCGTTCTCCTGTGGGGCGCTGGCCATTTTCATGGGGGGTGGCGTCGTGCGGGCACTCGGTAGTAGGTGTGCGGGTGGTCCTCACCAGAAAAACACACTAAGTGGAAGGCTTTCGTCTTGTGTCCAGTTTGTATTACTTTGTCCAGTGTTTTATTCACTCCTTCACATTCAGATCAGAGGGTGTGGTAATCAGTGACTCCGGCCTTAGAAGGACCCCCTGTCCACCCGAGAGCCTCGGGGGGACACACAGAGGAGAGCGAGGAGTGTGGGCCTCGCATCCACTCCGCGTCCCCGGGGGCCAGTGCCTGGACGCTGACACGGCTCGCAGGCCCGCCTCACCGGGTCCTCCTCTGCCAGGTCCGGCTGGGCTCCTCGCTGGGGGGCCCGTACCTCGGCGTCCACCTGAGAAGGAAGGACTTCATCTGGGGCCACAGGGAGGACGTGCCCAGTCTGGGCGGCGCCGTGCGGAGGATCCGCAGCCTCATGGAGAGCCACGGGCTGCGCAGGGTGTTCGTGGCCACAGACGCCGTCAGGACGGGTGAGCGGGGCCGGCCTCCGCCCGTCCCTTCCTGCCCCGGCTGCGCTCCGGGCGGACCTGGGCGCGCACACTGACCCCTGACGCTCGGAGGGGAGCCCGGGGTCTCGTGGGTTTGCCCTCTTTGCCCCTTCAGCCAGTTCCCCGTCATCCTGGAGGGCCGACACCTGCCGGCGCCCGTGTGTCCCTGCTCAGTGCCCCCTTTTAACCCGCAGAGTACGAGGAGCTGAAGAAGCTGTTGCCGGAGATGGTGAGGTTCGAGCCCACGTGGGAGGAGCTGGAGCTCTACAAGGACGGGGGCGTGGCCATCATCGACCAGTGGATCTGCTCGCACGCCAGGTGTGCCGGCCGGGCTGAGGGCGCGCGCGGGTTGTGTTTCACAAGGTTCACGAGTCTCGAGTGCCGGACAGGACAGGGCGAGCCCTGTGCCCGCGCTGGTCGCCGCCCCGTGTCTGCGCCACAGAAAAAACACCTGCCGTAAAATGGAAATTAAAAGTGGAGTAGCGACTTCTCCTTCTGTCCTTGGGGTGCTCAGACCCCTGGGGGGCTGCGCGTGTTCGGCTTGCAGGGGTCGGCACGTGCGTCTGTCCTCGGGCGTGCAGGTGCTGCAGGAGAGGCCCGGGCACGCGCTCCTGCGGGGCGAGAGGCCCTTTCCCTCTGCTGGGCAGGGGGAGCTGGGGGCGGGCTCAGCCCCGGCAGGGATGGAGGTGGGTCGGGCTGAGAGACTCGGCCAGCGCCCTCCCCTCCGGCCTCTGAGCCCGAGCCTGACAGCCCTGCCTCCTCAGCCCCCCGAGTTCTGTGGATGTTTTGAGCTCAGTGCTTCTGCCACCTGCCCTCCACAGACCCAGACCTGGCGGACGTCTTGCGGGGCAGAGTCTGTGCCTCTGCTCCGAGACCGCCGTCCTGGAGGGGGCTGGCGGCTGCAGGTGTGGTTCCTTCCCACCGCCCCAGCCTTGCGGGTGGTGCTGAGCCCTCGCCTGTTGGAGCCGGACTCCAGCGGGTGTCTCGAGTCTGCCCCCTGCAGGGCTGTCTCTGAGCACCCGAGACTTGGCCAGGCGCCCCCCCCCCCGCCCCAGCCTGGCCTGTGGGCTCCTCCAGTTTCTGCTCCGTCCCGCCAGCCCTGGCCACTCGGCCGTGATGACAGCCACAGGGTGCCGGGGCCTGGGCAGGCGTCTGGGGGTCTTTGAGCGCACGACCGGTTCCATGCGACCCCGGTGACCTCCACTGTTGCTTTGCAGGTTCTTCATCGGCACCTCCGTCTCCACGTTCTCCTTCCGGATTCACGAGGAAAGGGAGATCCTGGGCCTGGACCCCAAGACCACGTACAACCGCTTCTGCGGGGACCAGGAGAAGGTGTGCGAGCAGCCCACGCACTGGAAGATCGCGTACTGAGCCGGCGCCCTGGGGGCCCCATGCCCTGCCCCCGTTTCACACGCAGTGGGCTCGCCGGCTCCCCCCGAGGACACAAGTCACCACAGGGTCGCTCCTGCCCCTGGCCAGCGGCCAGACAGACAGACCGTCACGGCTCAGGGTCTCGGGCCCAGAGGCCACACACGTGGGCACAGTGCACCGCCTCACGGGCCACAGTGTGCATCACGCTGCCCCTGGAGCTGCCGCTCCCTGGGGACCCCGGTGTGTGTTCTGTCAGGGTCTGAAACCCCCGTCTCAGCCGCCAGCAGGGCCGTCCCCCGCTTCGGGAGGGCTGTTCCAGTGAGTCGAGGGCAGGCGTGGCGTGGGAGCGGCGCCCCTCCAGGGGGCTGCGCCCCTCCAGGGGGCTGCAGAGCCAGGAGGGTCTGTGGGTCAGTCATCCTAACTCCTGAGAGCAGAGCCCTTTGCTTTGCCCTTTCACTCCAAGTGTGACCTCGTGTGAGCTGGAGGTAGGCGACCCGCCACCTGGCAGAGCCAGGTTGGGGGTGGGGGGCCTGGGAAGTGATCCCTCTCCTCTCTGGGTCAGAGTGCTGGAAAGTTCCACAGCAGGTCTACAGTGATTTGGCCTGTTCCTGTGGAAACTGGTCCATCTTCACACCATTGTCCAGGTGGCTGCCTGTGCGTTGGTGACGGCCACTGCAACCTGCATGGACAGCGGGCAGCACTTGTCTGAGGAGCCCCCGGCACCGCCCCCCTCGCTGGCAGGGGTGCGACTGGGAGGGGCTGGCAGGCGAGCTGCTGTCCTCGGGCTCCGCCCTCCCCGAGAGCTGTTCTCAAGGCCTCAGGCTGCTGCCCCTGGTGGGGACACCACCAGGCACATGGGTCGGCCCCACCCTGTCCCTTCGAACTGGGAACCCTGACTAAAGGGACACCTGGGCGAATGGCCGTGGGCGGCAAGCACGTGCCATCCCAGTGGCGGGCACGTGGGGCCCTTCTGCTGCGCCCGGCGGCCAGGATGCGGCGGGGTCGGGGCCCGTGGCCTCGGGTGCTCCATCTCCTTCCCAGGCCTCTGACGTCTGCCCCGAGCACTCGCAGGGGCCTGGAGCTGTCACAGCTGTGCCAGGCGAAATGATGAAATATTTATTCTATTTCCATTTGTACATTCAAATATTAATAAAGTAAATTTTCTAGAAAGCTGGAATCCTGAGGTACTCTCTCTGGGCTGCTGAAGGGCCCCACAATCTCTGTCCCCCTTTTCTCCTCTGTCGGCACCTTGGGACAACTTCCCCGCTGGCACCCTGCTCCCATCCCCCCACGTGGGGCCTGGGGGCCAGGTGGCCTGCACACTGGGTTGGCAGAGGATAAACTTCTGGGAGCCTGAGAGTGAGCATTCTGATGGTGGGGACGTGGGAACGCATCCTGAAACAGAACCGATAGCGGGGGCTCCTGGGAGGGGAGCCTGGGCTCGAGAGGAAGGGGTCCTGAGCACGGCCCCGTAGAGGGCGCTGCGGCACAAAGCACCAACTCCACCTGCAGGGCCAGCTGGGCTGGTGCAGGGTGGGCACACAGGCCCCTGGTCCAGGTGGGGGTCAGGGGGCGTGTCAGAGCTCCAAGAGGGTGGATGAGGTGGGTCACTGTGCATGTGTGCCATGACGTCTGCGACAGGACAGCCGTGCCTGGGTCATCTGGTGGAGGAGGGGCTTTGAGGAGCAGGAACAGCTGGGCAGAAGCCCCGAAGGCAGGCACACCAGGCTGGGTCAGGCAGCAGAGGCAGGTCCTGGCAGCCCAGGCAGTGATTCGTGGGGTAGCCGGGCCAAGGAGGCGGGACGTGGATCCCCAGGCCCGCAGAAAGGGGGCTGGGCCGGAAGCAGAGGGAGGGGCCAGAAAGGGACTGGAAGGTCACCAGGGGTCCCCACAGGGCCCAGGCCAAGCTGGGCTCTGGTGAGAGACATTGAACAAGCTGAGCCCCTCCCTTTGCTGAAGGCTGCAGGAGGAGAGGGAGGGGACAGCCAGGGGGCTCAGATGCCCCCAGGGAACTGGGTCTCCTGGGTGGACAGTGGGCGGTTTCCCGAGCTGGGGGTCGGAGCAAACTGAGGGGCCACAGGAAACTCCCCAGCCCACAGTCCCTCAGTCCCCCTCTGCTCCTGGGGGACCTGGAGACTGTGGCTCCTACCAGCAGGAGGTAGGAGCCTTGGCAAGGGGGCAGAGCCCTTCCCACCTCCTGTGTGGTGACCCCCCACCCACCCAGCAACGCCTCCTCCCACCGATTCTGACAAACCCACTCATCATCCATTTGCAACCATTTCCACTTAATCTTTTAAAAACAAAGGCGGGCCATTGAATGCAGAATTGGGACTTTGGAGGCCTCATCTCTGCGGGCCCTGGACCTGCGGACTGGGTGGAGTGACATCACAGAGGGGGGCCTACACTTTGGGGGTTTGATATTCTAATCCTTCGGTGACCTCGAAGGAAGGTGGCAGCTCTAGTGAGGGGGCCTGACCTCAGATAAATGTTCCCTCCGCTCAGGTGAGCCCTGCCCTCCTGCCTTCCCTGTTCTCTGTAATTAAACCGGGTCCTTGTTCAGGGAGGCAGTGACACAGCCAATTAACTCTGGATGCACTGTGACCAGCGATGGAAGAAACCCGGCACTCAGCTGTCCTGTACAACCACGCAGGGAGCTGATGACGGAACTCAGGGCGCTGGGCCTGGGCCCCGAGGAGCGTCCTGCGTGCACAAGGATGGGGTGCTGGGCTGGGAGCTCCCGTCCACGTGCTGACCCCATGTGGCCTCTGGAAGCTCCACGGCAACCGACTCAGGGGGAAGAACCAGGGAGGGAGCTACTCCCCAAGTGAATGGCTCTGCAGCAGAATGGAGTCCCCGGCCCTGAAGATGCCCAAGAGGAGGCCAGACACCCACAGAGCCGGGGTTGTGGGCAGCCGTGCCCGGGCCCTCTCCAGCAGCAGGTCCTCTGGTTTTGGACACCCAGCTCTTCTCAAAGCTCTGTGTCAGTCCAGAGAACAGAAACCTGACCAAGCTGCTCAACAGCCACTGAGCACACGCAACTCCCCCTGTTCAAAAGTCAGGCTGATCCACCATCAGGCACAGCTGGATCTAGGGGCCTGAGCTGCACTGCTGGGATATGATCCATGCTCACCTTTGCTCTGCTGTCTCCTGGTGACCCCCATTCCTGGAAGGTCTGTTATCCCAGTGACAAGATGGGCACCCTCACCAACAGTGACACTCTCTCATGTCCCATCTCTAAGTCCAGCAGGTGAGAGTGTCACCGTCTCGACAAATAGTAGGAGTCAGTCACATCTGACTCCAAACATGTCCTGGGCACTGCCTCTGGGTCAGCCTGGCCCCCATGTGAGGATGAGGCCCCCTCCCCGGTCAGGCAGCAGAGCGGGGGAGGGGAGCTCCCCCGCCCGAGCAGCTGAGCTCCGCACCTCAAAATGTGGCCCTGGGGCCCACACTCACCTGTGGGGTCCTGTCACATGTATGAGGATCCTGGCAGCCCTTTCCATGCCTGCACCCCCTGCCCACACAACCATATCCGGACTCCAACCAGAGTGGAGACCCTGTTCAGGACCCTATTTCCTACGTTCCAGACCAGTCACGGTGGGACTCACTCAGGCGCCAGACTGGTCCATGCTGACATCAGGCTGGAGCAATCGAAAACGGTTTTGTGTCCCAAGCACTTTCATGGCATTTGACACTCTCTCAGGAGAAATGTGAGAGCCCTGGCCTGCGGATCACCAGCAGAAAGGAGGGCTGGCTTGATTACTGCTGTGCTGCAGGACCGACAGCCCCTGAGGCTGTAGGTAGAGACATCCACCCCTTCCGCCTGGAAACACGCTCCTGGAGCCCACCCCGCAGGGTCAGTGGAGCAGGAACCTCTGGCACCGGCACACCCGCTCCCTCTCCCTGCGCCTGCCCCTGCACGCAGGTGATTTCCATTGTCTTCTCATTTGGGGAAGCTGAGGCTCTGAGAGCCAAAATAAGTCGTCCGTGTGCTGGGTGAACAGGCTCACGTGCTGTGGCTTTGGAGCCCACGGGAGCCGCCCGAGGTCAGAGCGCGCAGGCAGGTGCGGGGCCAGTGCACGTGCAGTCACAGGTGGCGCAGCAGACGGCACAGGCAGAGGCACGGGGGCCAGAGCAAGTGCCAACTGGATCTCCACGTCTCCAGACTGAGCGAATTAGAGGAAAAATGCAGACACCTGCGAGTAAATAAGGGCAAGAAGAATCTGACTGATCGGGACATTGCTCAGGTGACACTGTTTTCCTTCCCTGATGTCTGACGACGTGCTTACGTGAGTCGTGAGCAAGCAACACAGAGAAAGAAAACAGCCCCTTCTCGTGCATCAGAACAACAGGCCTTCCTGCTGACAGACTCAGCCTCACACAGTGGGACCCCCAGCCCCTTCCTGGGCCCCCTTGTGCAGTGCGCAGCCCGCCTGGGTGCACACTGCTGTCTGTGGGGCCAGAGTGGGGTGAGGCTCTGCCTTCCCTCCTCAGGCACAGGCTCCCACCTAAGGCTGCTGAAGCGGCATTCAATTTCGTGTGACTCCCTGCGAGAACATCACAGATTGTTTAAGGTTATATTTTGGAGACTTCCAGCCAAGATGGAGGTATAGGTAGATACACTTTGCCTCCTTGAACAACCAAAAAAAGGACAACAAATTTAAAAACAAAAACCAACCAGAACTGATAGAAGATCGAACTGTATGCAAGTCCTATAACCAAGGAGTTAAAGAAGAAACACTTACCCAGACTAGTAGGAGGGGCAGAGGTGGGCAGCCAGGCAGAGAGGACTCACAGCAAGGCGGTGGCTGGCGGACCCGGTGGTCCCACATTCACATACAGATAAACCAGGAGGAACAACTGGGGATCGAGACAGACCACACAACCCAGGGTTTCAGGGCAGGGAGATAAAGCCTCAAAGCCTCTGACTGAATAAAACTGTGGGGTTTGTGGTGGTGGGAGAGACTCCCAGACTCACTGGAGAGTTAACTGGAGAGACCCACAGGGTCCTAGAACGTACACAAACCCACCCACCCGGGAATCAGCACCAGAAGGGCCCAGTTTGCTTGTGGGTAGAAAGTGACTGAAAATCAGCAGAGAGCTGAACAAGTGACACTGTTCCCTCTTAGACCCCTCCCCCACATACAGCATCACAACACAGTCATGTGGGTTGCCCCACCCTGGTGAACACCTAAGGCTCCATCCCTTGCTACGTAACAGGTGCACCAAGACAAAAAAATATGGACCAAATGAAAGGACAGTTCAAAGCTCCAGAAAAAAACACAACTAAGCAATGAAGAGATAGCAACCTATCAGATGCACAGTTCAAAACACTGGTGATCAGGATGCTCACAGAACTGGTTGAATATGGTCACAAAATAGAGGAACGAGTGAAGGCTATGCAAAGTGAAACAAAGGAAAATGTACAGGGAACCAACAGTGAGTGAAGGGAAGGAAACCAGGACTCCAATCAGCAGTTTGGAGTGGAAGGAAGAAACAAACATTCAACCAGAACAGAATGAAGAAACAAGAATTCAAAAAAACTGAGGAGAAGCTTAGGAACCTCCAGGACAACTTTAAATGTTCCAACATCCGAATCATAGGGGTGCCAGAAGGAGAAAAAGAAGACTGACCAAGAAATTGAAAACTCATTTGAACAAATAACGGAGGAGAACTTCCCCAATTTGGCAAAGGAACTAGAAGTCTGGGAAGCTCAGAGAGTCCCAAAGAAGTTGGACCCAAGGAAGCACACACCAAGGCACATCATAATTATATTACTCAAGATTAAAGATAAGGAGAGAATCTTAAAAACATCAAGAAAAAAGGAGACAGTTGCTTACAAAGAAGTTTTCATAATGCGACAGCTGATTTCTCAAAAGAAACTTTTCAGGCAAGAAGGGGCTGGAAAGAAGGATTCCAAGTCATGAAAGACAAGGACCTACATCCAAGATGACTTTATCCAGTAGAGCTATCATTTAGAATGGAAGGGCAGATAAAGTGCTTCCCAGATAAGGTCAAGTTAAAAGAGTTCATCATCACCAAGCCCTTATTACATGAAATGTTAAAGGGACTTATCTAAAAAAAAGAAGATAAAAAGTACAAACAGTAAAATGACAGCAAACTCACAATTATCAACAAGTGAACCTGAAAAAATGAACTAAGCAAACAACTAGAACAGGAACAGAACCACAGAAATGGAGATCACATGGAGGGTTATCAGGGGAGAGGTGGAGGGGGGAGAGAGGGGGAAAAGGTACAGGGAATAAGAAGCATAAATGGCAGGTACAAAATCGATAGGGGGAGGGTAAGAACAGTATGGGAAATGGAGAAGCCAAGGAACTTATATGTACGACCCATGGACATGAACTAAGGGAGGGAAATGCAGGTGGGAGGGGGTGTGCAGGGCAGACGGGGATAAGGGGGTGGGGGAATGGGACAACTGTAACAGCATAATCATCACAATATATTTTTAAAAAGATCAGTTTTATTTCTAGTGATAGGACTTTGAGTGCTTTAAGCCCCCAAAGAAGAGAAACTATCAGCTTTCCCGGTGTGTCTGTGACCCTGGTGCCACTTCTAAAGGGGCAGGAGGGGCAGGGGAGGTCTGTGCCACACCCCGCGGGGTCTGGAGAGGTGTGGGCTTTGGGTCCCCGGCCAGGGCACTGCTGTCGTGTGAGGCAGGACCTCCGATGGCCGGGGACTGCTCTGTGGCCCAGCTGGCTCAGCAGAAGGTCTCACAAGCGCTTCCCCTCCCCCCTCCCCCCTCCGCATTCCGCGGTGGAGCCCTTAGGAGGGCAGCATCACCTTTCTGTAGTTACTTCTGCGTGGCCTGACGGTCCCTTGGGCTGCCTCCACACCTCACGGTCCCCTGCTTCTGAGAGTGGGCTGGGCTGGGCCGGGCCTCCTGCCGACAGCAGGACCTCGTGAATGTGGCAGGCGTTTCTGCCCCACCGGGTTCCAAAAGACCCTGACCTCTCTGCCTCTCTGTCCCCCTATTTTTCCCTGTCTACCCCCCACCTTCTCCCATCGGCTCCCCTGCTGAGCCTGGCCAGCCGCCCTGCCCTCAGCTGCCCCATGGAGAGGCCCAGCTGGGGAGCAGCGCTGCGGGTCACCTGCTCACGAGCAGCTGAGTGCCCAGGTCAACTGCTCTGAAGACCTGGGTCCCAGCAACCTCCACAGAGTGACTGGACCAGATCCTGCCCGGGGACCCTCGGGAGGAGTTGCCCTGGCCAGGCAGACACCCCGAAGGCAGGTCCTGATGCCCGGGTCCTGGCCCCCAGATGCTGGCTTGCTCCCTAAACTTTGGGATGTGCAACAGCAGATACTTAACACTCTGTGCTCACTTGCTGGACACGAACAGGAACAAAATGTGGGGAAATGCCGGCATCCTGGGCGGCTATGGCCCCGGGCACTTTGGGGGTCCAGACCCAAAGGGTGCAGCAGCTGCTGGCGTCCAGCCCCTTCTCCGGTGCTCAGGTTGAGGGGTGCATAGGGGGCTGTGGAGGTAAACCCAGAGCCGCTGCTGGCCATCCAGCATGACCTGGGTCCTATGTCCTGAGCCAGGTCACCATCCTCTGTCCCTCCCCCCGAAACGCACAAAAGGCTCAAGTCCCCTGGGCTCCGCCTGGAGACAAACAAGCTCTTCCCCGAGGGAGTGACAGCTGGTGGCCCTGCAGGCCTCACCCCGTGGAGAGTGGCGGTGTCCACCCTGAAGCCTGGAGTGTTCTCGGGGCGCCCACCCCCGTGTGCTCAGAATTGGCCGTGAGCTTGGCCAGCCTGGTGCCGCCTGGTTTGCTCACTCTGTGCCCTGTGCCCGGTCCTGGTGGGGCAGTGGGAGCCCCAGCCGTGGAGCCTGAGGGGGATGCAGAGGCCACGCTTGCGTAGCAGAGTTGGGGCCACACGTGGAGGCACGTGAGAGAAGCCACGGGTGGGAGCAGGGGAGGGCCCACTGCCAGAGGGAGGAGGGCCAGGGGCCCCCAGGGAGGGCCGGCACAGCGCCCCCCGGAGTCCGCAGACGGTCTGCGGACTCCGTAACCCGGTTTCTGTGTCCCGGGGGTGCGTGGCTGTGAAGTCACGCTGCGCTGCTGGCTCCCGCGCCATCTGTTCCTCGGCCCGTCCCATCGCTCCTCGAGGCCACATTAGCCGCCTAATGAAGGCTGGTGCTGTGAGAAACGGCCCGTGACAAATTAAACCGCTCGTTTCTATTTAGAGGCCTTTTTAGGACAAACCAGTTCGGCTCCGCGTCCCTCATGGCCGGGCCCTGGGCAGCCGCGGCTCTGCGCACAGCGGACAGACACGTGAACACCGAGGTGTCGCCCACCCCTTCTCCCGAGCGAGCAGGAGAGAGCCCCTGATGCTGTCACCCCGCCCTTGGGAGGCAGCGATGAGCGCCCCCTGTGGCCAGCAGCCGGTAGAGCAGGCACCCCCAGTGACGAGCAGGCATCCTGTCCCCTCACCAAGTCCCGGACCAGGGGTCTGGGCTCAAGTGCCCCTCCCACTGCCCTCCAGGACCCTCAGCATCTGGGGGGTGTTGAGGACCAGCAAGTAAGGACAACAGTGACACAGTGTCAGCGACATGGCCCTGGATCGGAGAAGGACTCAGGAGCCTCTGGAGACCGTGGTTTGCGGAACAAGCCATGTTTTGCGGCCCGGACGCGTGCAGAGCGGGGAAGACATCCAGGGAGGAGGCGGCTGTTTGTTGGGGACGTGGCCCAGGCCCAGAGGGAAGAGGGTGGGCTGCCGTGAGCCCCGGGGGCTGCCCTGGGAAGGGCAGGACATGGGAGGGAGCCATCCCAGACAGGGGCTAAAACGTGAAGATGCCCAGTAAATAGTCTGGGGAGTCTTGGGCACAGGCTGAGCCTGGGAGAGGGCGCGGAGAGCCCCAGAGGCCGGGGATGACAGAGAGGTGCGAGTCACACAGGAGTCTCACAGGACACAGCGCTGACCCTACAGCAGGTCGAGCCCCAGGCTTTTCTGGGACGGGGAGCAGGCAGGTCCCTGGAAAGGGGTGGGGTTGGGTTCTGTGAGCCTTGTGCTGGGTCCAGGGGCAAAGAAAAGAAAAAGCTCCACCCCACCCCGTCCTGCCGAATCTCTAACCCCAAGCCGTCCTCATGAGGGTTTAGGGTTAGAAGCACCGGTGTGTGCACGCACACACACACACACACACACTGTATTCCCAGTGGCGCCTCAGGTCCTGGCGAAAGCGCGGGCAGACCCTCTGGAGGAGCCCACCCACTCTGGATCTCCCAGAACTCCCACCCAGCGAGCCTGAACTCACAGCACAGGATCCACGGGCCGGCGAGGACCAGCGCCCACGTGCGAGAGTCAGTGGAGACACCCCGGGCAGAGCCACACTCTGCAGATGCACGGATGCTGCGAACAGGATGGAAGGTGACTGGCTGACGTGTTGTTCACAGGAATGAAAGACGGTATTGAAGTATGACAAAGGACCAAGATGCCATCGAAAATGAAATATAACGTCCAGAAATGAACAAATGATTGAAATTAGAAAGGCGATACGCAGATAGCAGATTCACCACACCCCCAAAACCCACGGGTGAACTGAGTGGTAAACGAGACGAGAGTCCCCAGCCGGGAGCCCAGGGAACTGGAGAGAAGGTGAAGGAATGTGAGGGGAACATGGGGAGAACGCATGGGCCTCGTCCCTCTCTCTCGGGGGTCCCAGGGGAGACCGGGGCGCACCGGGTGGGTCCTGCTGGGGCAGGTGTGAGCAACGGGGATTTCCCAGACGTCAATCCTCATATTCGGAGGGCCCGGTGAGCCCCTGCAGCCCACATCACAGGAGGCCCTGGGGAGAGACTGGGAAACTGCCAGAGCACAAGGACGGAGGAGGTCCCATGAGTCCCCCAGAGTCGGGGTGCCTTCCCTGAGGACCCACAGAAGCACAGGGCACTGGCCGGGGCCTTCGCAGCTGCAGAGGCTGCACGTGGGAGGGATCGTGACAAACCCGGAGCCAGTGCCTGTTGGCCCGGACGTCTGTCACCAACGGAACTCTCTCCCAAGGACCGGAGCACAGTGTAGCTTTTTCCAGGCAAAGGAAAACCGCAAGCAGACCTCACTGCAGGAGGTGCTGAACTTTACACAGACGCAAGACAGAAAACAATGACAAAGACGCAGCAAAAAGAGAAACAGAGGCGAGGAACCCACAACCGACAGTGACACTCAACAAACTCTGAGCAGTAGCAACAACGGCATCCACTTCGTGGGTGCAAACAGGGTGGGACGGGCCGCGGGCATTGGCGGCTGGCAGCCCTGGGCGGGTGTGAGCGGACATAAGGGTCTAAAACACCACAGGATGTTAGGGAAGAAGCTAGAGATTGAACAACTTCAGACCTTTTAAGGTAAGGAGTTGATTAAAAATTTAGATCCCTGCCCTGGCTGGCGTAGCTCAGTGGATTGAGCTTGGGCTGGGAACCAAAGTGTCGCAGGTTCGATTCCCAGCCAGGGTACATGCCAAGGTTGCAGGCCATAACCCCCAGCAACCGCACATTGATGTCTCTCTCTCTCTCTCCCTCCTTCCCTCCCTCCCGTCCCTCTCTAAAAATAAATAAATAAAATCTTAAAAAAAAATTTAGATCCCCACCCCAGATGAGAGCCACAGGGTCTACCTCTCCAGGTCACTGGAAGGGCAGACAGTGGAATGAGGGGGAAGAGTGTGAATCAAATGAAAGAAAAGGCAAGAGAGAAGGAAAAACACGGAAAAGGGAGACACGAGCAAACGGAACATAAAAAGGTGTCAGGAAGCCCACGCCCACCAGATCCCTGTGCTTGTGAGCGGATGCAGCTTCCGATCGGAAGACACGACTAGACTGGCTGCCTGAAGCGGAGTTGGGTGCTGCCTGGAGACACTGATGGCCAGGCCGGGGGCAGCAGAGAGCTGCCTGTCCTGCCCTGTCCTGTGTGAGTCCCCAGGCCCCTCTATGGATAGTGCAGGAGCCCAACGCTGACGGCAGGCTTTCAGAGCCACGAGGGAGGGGACCCGGGCGCAGTGGGTCCTCACACAGGTCAGGCCGTAAGCAGCACGGTTTCGCTAGGTCAGAAGTCCTTGTCACGATGTCCACATGGCTCTCACATCTTCCAGACCGGACACAGCACACGGGTCCCCCCATGTGTCCATGCTCCCCCTCCCCTCCTGCCTCTGCGCCTGGGGACCCAGGTGACTCCACGGGGCTGCCCCAGAGAGCCCAGGGCAGCCTACTGTTCCAGATCAGGTGCTCACCTACTTCCATCTGCTCTGTCCCTTTGGCCACGCAGGTCACTCATTCACGGGCATCTCCCTCTCAGCCGCAGGTCTCGGCCCGGAGGCTGCCGGCTGCACCTGGGGCCTGAGTGGACGAGGGGTCCCTGACGGTTTCCAGAGGGACAGAGCTGGACCGCTGCCCAGGGTCAGGTTCTCACTCGGAGGGGAGTCGTGGGCCTTCCCCTACAGGGGGCAGTGACACCAGGTTGGGGGTTTTGTCCCAAATATGTAGCAAAACGTGATTTCCAAGCAGAGTTCCCTCCTGCCACCACCAAAGGTCCCCCTCCTCAATGGCATGCGTTCCTGGCACCACACTGGCTGCCAGGGCACCGGGGGGAGGGGGAGAACGCCGTGCTCCTGCCCGGCCCCCTCGCCGCTCCAGCCTGGCGTGCACGGCAGGGAAGGGTGGCTCCACACACCCACCTGCTGGGCAGGTGTGGGGCGATGTTCCGGTGTCCGTCCCAGCTCCCCGATGAAGAGACGAGTGCTGGGCACGCGGGATGGGGCCCGGGGAGCACGGCCATCGCCCCGACGGGTCCTCCCGCACGCCAGCTGCACACTGGGGCTGTGTGTCTCTCCTGGCCCAGATTCCAAGCCTCTCGGTTGTCATGAAGACAAGAACCCACGGAAGGCGCTTCCCCGGGTGCCAGGAGCTTAGAGAAGAGTTCAGTCAGTGCCAGCGAGTGGGTGTTACTATCACAGACAATCAGTCCCCTGAAGCCAAGCTTTTCAACAAGTCCACTGTGGTAAGAGGACAAATCGTGGTCCCTCAGTGACTAAGGGGACAGACCCAACGGGCGACGCCGGTCCTGCCCAGCGGCCCCACAAGTCTGGGTCTTCCTCTGGCGAGACCCCTGAGCCGCCCGAGTGGGGGGGGGCATGTTTGTGAACACCTGCGCAGCCCCAAGTCCTGATTCTCTCTGAACTGACCTGAACACAGCCCCGTGACAAACAGTACTCACTGTTACTGTTGTTGTCAGTCTTGCTCAAAGGGCACCAAAGTCCTGAAGAGGTGACCCAGCCATCCTGCAGGCGGGGACTTAGCTCGGGAAAACATCTCGCTTGAAGTGAAGCTGCGGACATGACCGTGACCTTGGGGAAGAGCGGGGAGGCGCCGGGGAGACGGAGGCGCCGGGGAGACCGAGGCGCTTCTCTCACTACCTAGACGGGCAGGCAGCGGGGAGCTATAACAGAATCACGAGGCACAGAGATGGGGGTTTGACTGGAAACACAGGGAAAGGGCACATGGTGGACTAGAATAAACCACCTTTATAACCCGAGTCCGTGCGTGCAGCACCTGGGTGGCTCGTGAAAATGAGCTGACTTTTAGCTTGTTCTTCAATATTTCTGGTTTCCTATTTTGGAAAACCGTATGCTTTCCCACAATTCCACCGTCACTTGTGGTGATACCTCCGTGAGATAATTCTCCGCATGGAAAAGCCTCACGCAGTGCGAGGGGCGAGGACTCTCCGGGGCCCTGACCCGGCCCCCACGACCCCATGACCCTATGGGGCTCGCCCACAGAGGCGTGCATGGCCCAGGAGCCCAGCAGCCTCCGTGAACCGCTCCTGCCCACGCCGAGCCGGAGAGGATGCGAGAAAGGCAAACTTGCAATGTCGGCCTGGAAAAGGGAGCAGGAAGGCAGAAACTCTGCCACCTGCAGCGCCACGCAATTAGCTCTGGCTCCAGAGAGCAATCAGCGGGGCCGCAGCCATCCTGGCCGCCCCATTACCCCCAC
This sequence comes from Phyllostomus discolor, assembly GCF_004126475.2. Classification (NCBI taxonomy): domain Eukaryota; kingdom Metazoa; phylum Chordata; class Mammalia; order Chiroptera; family Phyllostomidae; genus Phyllostomus; species Phyllostomus discolor. Next base: position 9,969,222 of record NC_040904.2, on the reverse strand, counting down.
CATTAGGGCCCACGGCACATCCCGAGTCCCTTAAATAACAGATTCCCCTGCACTAATCCACCACCAGGTCCGCTGAGCGCTGCAAGGAGTTTTCCCTGTTGGTTAGCTTCCCCAAAATTCCTGCTTGTTGGCCAGGTGGGCCCGAGGAGGCCCCCCTCATCCCGCTGACTGGTCATCTCAGAATGTCCCTGTGTGGAGGGTCAGAGGGTGCACATGGGGCCTGAGGAGGAGCCGGTTTGCTCCAGCCCCAGCGTCTCCATTCGTCCCTCCTGCCCTCCCCCCTTTGGCACACACACCTGAAGGTCATGCTGCTTCACCTGGATGAGGTCCTTCCAGGCCAGGGGAGGGGCGACCAGCTGGCCACGCCACCCAGGTTCACGTCCACCGGACGCTGGTTCCATGGGCCAGTATGACGTCTCTGAGCGGCCGGCGTTGTGAATGCGGGTGCCCTTTGTCCTGCTATTGATGGCCCGGCGTTTCAGGGCATTGCTGATGGGTCGTGAAGAAGAGGGCTCCGTGTGCAGCCCTCATGGGTCCCTGCGGCCTTTCACGGGCAGGGACGGAGGTGGAGGGGGGTGTGGAGGGCGCATCTGAGGACACCGCCGAGGGCCACTGTGGAGGCCTGAGCTTTGCCCCAGGAGAGCGAGGGCCCAGGGAGGTCTGAAAACCTGCTAGGGACAGGCACATGCCTGCCACCAAAGCCAGCTGCCCACTGCTTCCTCTGACCACCGTCGGACCACGGGCTGTGGCTGGGGGCCGAGAGCCCCCCACTCTCGAGGGGACAGAGCCCATGATCCCTCCTCTGGCCCATGCCTCCCACCCACAGCTTTACGTGACTTGATTCTGGGGTGTCAGGGCCAGGGCGGGGGAGGATGGGTGGGAGACTTGGAGGGAAATAGGGGGGGGAGGGGGGGTTGCGAACATAATCAGTGTGTGCTGCTTCTAAAAATGTGAGGTTGTAGATCACCCAGAAATCAATGACCTGTAACGGTGTCGACACCCCAGCCTGGCAGCTGTGGCCTTGCAGCGCACAGGGGCCAGCGCACAGACCGGTGTCCGCACAAACCCCCTGCACCTCCCGCTCCTCCTGCCCCTCGTCAGGCACCGTGGCCGCAGGCAGGCTCGCCCATGCCCCTCCTGCCGCAGCTGGGCCTGGGGAGGCCGCTCTGCAGCACGGAGGACGTGGAACCCACAGTGGCCGCGATGAGCCCAGGGATGCAGCACGGGCTGCTGATGTCGTGGGGCAAACGTTGACCCCTGGACAGTGGGCACCAAGGAGGGGCCAGGCAGACACAGTTCCTCCCCCACTCCTTCCCCAGGGCAGTTTCCTGCAAGCAGCCTGTCCTGAGAAGTCTTGTGCGCCCAGTGGGTGCAGCCGCCACACTGGGTTACCCCAGCTCCTCCCGAAGCAGCGGCGGCGGGCTCGGTGAGACTCCCTGGGCACCGAGCGCGTCTCTCCCTGTGTCACGTCGCCGTCCCTCCCTCGCTCTCGTCCTTGCCTCAGGCTCTGTTTCCCAGGGAGCCCTGGCTGCACCGCGTCCCCACCAAAGGGACACGGGCAGTGGGACAGCCGTGGGGCATCTGCTTCTCCTGTATGGCAGATTAGATGCCCGAACGACTCTTCAGAAGAAAATAATTGGGTAGCTGAATTAAGAGAACACTTATAAAATACACTGCTGATCAATCATGAAACAAAGAGGTTGCAAAGCACTCAACAGGAGAAACTCAGAACTCCCAGGAGGCGACTGGGTCAGAACCAGCTTTCAGGTGCGGGGCTGCTCCAGCGCCCTGCAGAGCTGGAGTGTGACTCCGACAACACGCAGCCTTGGGGAGAGGAAGCAAGGCCGAGGGGCTTCCCAAGGTGGGAGATGCAGGCCAGGACACTTCCTAGGGCTGAGACCTCACACGACGCGTGGAAACCCGCACACAGAAGTTGACAGACACACACGAAATGCTCCCGCCTCAGCCCTGACGGCGGGGAAGGAACACTAAGACTCCCCAGGGAATTCCTAGACTGAAGCTGGACCTCAGTGACGTTGGTGACTCAAACTCACACTAACTACGTGGTCCCAATTTCAAGCTGATTGTTTATGAAAGCGGTCCCCTGTTGGTGGCATCTCCCACGTGACAGAAGCAAATGCAAATATTCTTAGGGGGAAAAATCAAGTCAAAACCTCAAAGAATGTCAACCAAATACACTCCCAAAGCAAACGTGTAGCTGATGTTCAAAGGTCGTAAGAACAAAGAAAACCAGTCACCGTAAAATCCAACAGCTGAAAAGCAGATTAGATGCGGCTGAAGAGAGAAACAGTGAACTGGAAAACATGTCCAGGGAAATGACACCAGATCACATCCAGAGAAACAACGAGATGGAAAACGTAAAAGATGGTAAACCACAGAGGGTAGAAGCAGAGGATCAGCCATGCATATGATAATATTTTTGAAGGGCGTGATGGAACAGAGGAGAGTCAATATTTCAAGAGACGATGGCTGGGAATTTCTCAGATAGTTTAAACATACCTGGAAGATCCAGTAAGCTCAACAGATCAAAAGGAAAATAAATAAAAATAAATTTATATCTGCATATATGATAGTGAAACTGCAGAAACCAAGGAAAAGGGAAGATGCCTCACTGACTATGACTGGGGGAGCCCCAGGAGGGCCCCTGTTGGTGCCCCACATGCCTGCACGAGCCTGGGGACAGGGTCCCCGGATCACTGGGTTTAGTGGACAGCCTGCACCGGCCACCCAGGTTTGAAGCAGCCACTGCTCTGCAGACAGAGCCTGAGCGGAGGCCCCAGGCACCAGGAGAAGGCACAGGGCAGCCATGGTTTCCGGTGTCCCCATTGCCCTGGCCCCACGCCGCCCCCCCCACAGATGCATGTCCCCCATCACCACCAAGAGTCCATACCTCCTCCCCTCCCCAAGCCCAGTGCCTGTGCACCCCACATGCCCGTCGAGCCTTCCAGCCCCTTTCTCTACCCCGCCCCCCCGCCCCCACATCACACACCACACACCCAACGCTGGGGCCTCCCGAGCCCTCCTCCTCAGACCCTGTCACGCCGGGTCACCTGCCACCTGAGCGTCCACTGCCCTGTTGCCTTTACCATCAGAGACCCCCAGAGAAAACGAGGCCACCCCCTCAAGGTGGGATCCGGGAAAATCTCCGGAGACCAGCCCAGCTGCAACCACAGGACCTGCACGGCAGCATGGTCACACGTGGCAGGGTGGAGCCGTGGACCCACGCGGTGCCAGACGAGGAAGAAATGGGCAGGTGCCTCCACCAGCCACCCCGTCTTCCACCGTCCACCCCGCCCTCCCTCTTACCCCGCACCTGGTGCCGTCCTCTGTCCCCCACAGCCATCTCCCGGCATGTCACCTGGACAAAGGCTCTACCTGCTTTCAGTCGACTCTGGGTCACATCGGAGTCTCAGACTCTCTCAGGGCACAATTTCTAAAGCCAGGTAAACACGTTACGAACATGAGTAGGTATCCGTGACACATGGACACGCATCTCTACATGAGAGGAGGGGCCGTTTTCCAGCTGCGTGGCCAGGTGTCGGGGCGAGGGTGGGGAGCAAGTGCCTCGCCCAGGTGTTACCAGTCTCAAGTCACAGGTGTGAACGCCAGGACATGCTGCAGGGGCACCAGAGAAGGGTGTGTGTTACAGACTATCCCCGAGGAGTTTTAGAACGCCTACGTAACCATATCCCCTAAATCAGAGGTGATCTGAAACAGAAAACTGTAACTTACTTTAATGCTTCATCACTGTGCCCTCAATAAGCTTTCGTTCGAACGTTTCCAACGTGAGCACTGGAAACCAGTCGGCTGCGGGAGTGTTTGCTACCCTGTCCTCCTCAGCCTCTGGGACGTTCACGGGACCGGCCTCACCGGGACTCACCAAGGGCCCGTCACTCAGTGGTGTGGTGTTTAACCTGATACATTCGGGGGGGTTCAGAACATTCAACATGGTAATTTCATGGATTTTTGCCCATTTAACATTCCCCGACAAAAGGATTGGATCACACCGTGACTTTCAGTGCGTCCCCATCAAACTTGGAGTTGCCGGGCCGGCCCGTCCTGCTTACGGCCGATGTACTCCCCGTCGCTCGAAGCCCCTCACCAAAGCTGGGGAGCCACGGTGGGCTTCCTCTGTCAGAAAAGGTCTGACTCACTTTTTCAATTCCAGTAGACGTGTTGACACGCTTTTTAGGACGTGCACAAAGACAACCCCTGAGAAATGAAGTCATAGAACACGCCTGATACATTTCTGAAGGCAGTAAAGCCAAGACTTAAAACGTGTAGATTTGGCATAACGAAAAGACCCACTTCATAGTCTGTCGCTTTTCTTGCTGTGTAAGAGTAACAAAACATGCGGGGAAACTTTCGGGTTCTGTGCTAAGTGCGGAGAATGATACGGGGTTTGTATATATGTGTGTGTGTTGAACATTATTCCTAGCAGCTAAAGATTAAGTAAGAATTAAGTATAAAACTCATCTTACAAAACCCTCCTTCCTGAATTCTGTTAAGTATCGTGTTCAAAGTTTCCTTTCTATTTAATGAAAAAGAAAGGCATATATTGCTAAACACTAAGCAGCCCGGTAGCTGACACATTGCAATGTGTGTTTGCAATATTATTTAAGAATATTGAATCCATCTATAAAAAAACTGGAAATGAGCAGAGAAGCAGGTAGCCTGTTTGACACATGAGATTAAATGTCAGTCAGCTGACTTGGAGAGGAGTGCCAGGGAGACACTCAATATTCACGAGTCACTCAATATTCATGAGATGGTGATCAATATTCATGAGGCCAGGAATGACCCACCAGTTCTTGGCATCCATTTCTGCCCTACTGTTTTCTGCCAGAGACAAGCAGATAAAGGTCAAATTCATTTAACCTAACAGAGTGAGTCAAACTCTCTATGGAATGGATTTTGATATCTTATTAGTGTCCTCATTAACCAGAATCAAATAAAATCTTTAACCGTGTTTATTAGAAAAAAAAATGGATGTCTGTATTTCCACCCCAGCAAGATGAAAACCTAAACGTACTCTCAGATCCCACCGTGTTCCCATCCTGCCAGCCTGTGTCACCTGGTGTCGCCCAGCCTCTGAATTCCGTGTTCTCTTTCACCTGGAGCTTAGCTTTTTAAAACCCGCCACAACCTTGCCAACATGCTGATCATTAAATGTTGTTTCTCCATGAAGCATCTCATCCAAACTGCTTCCAGCGCAGGTCTTGGTGCGGCCAAGCTCGGAGGCTGCGAGCTGTTTTTAGGAGTTCGGGACGTTCACCCAGGACACGTGCCCAGCACTGCAGGCTGGCGCCGGTGGCGGGAACAGCCGTGAACCAACCAGTGCCTCGCACCCCACAGCGCTCACATTTCGTGGGGGACATGTAAAAAAATGGCAGTTACATCAGAGGGGCAGAGGAGGAGGGAAAACCGAGCAGGGGGAGTGACAGTAGAAGTCGGCCGATGTGTGAAGTACGCACTTGCATGAAGACGGGTTTCAAATGACTCTCTCTGGAAGCAAACGACTGGAATTTAAAAACCTGGTTGATATTTTCTTTTGTTTTTTGTTTTTTTTTTTACTTTTTTGAAAGATTTTATTTTTTATTTATTTATTTTTAGAGAGGGAAGGGAGGGAGAAAGAGAGAGAAAGAGAAACATCAATGTGCGGTTGCTGGGGGCCGTGGCCTGCAATCCAGGCATGTGCCCTGACTGGGAATCGAACCTGCAATGTTTTGGTTCATAGCCCGCACTCAATCCACTGAGCTACGCCAGCCAGGGCAATATTTCCCTTTGTTTTAAATTGGAAAGCTGACACTTCACAGCATCACATCTGTGTGTGTGTGTGCATGCATGCGTGCACGTGCATTACCTGCTTTTGTGTTTGAAAAAAATCCCCGGGCACTTAGCGCACCATAACAATGATGTTTGAAAAGGCTATGCTCGGACTTCTAAAACTCCTTAGGAAAAGTTTTAAACACATAAAAGCGGAGAGAACAGTATAATGAATTCCCATGGACCAGCTCCAAAGATTATCTACTGTTTCTTCTAGACCTTTTCTCCCTCCATTTACCACGTTTTCTGTTTCCTGTTTTTTTCTCTTAAGGAAGTCCCAGACGCATCCCTTCACCTGCAGGCCTTCAGGGCGGGTGACTGGGCGGGGCCACAGCCCCCGGGGCACCCTCCTCGCCAGGTGCCAGCACTTCTGTGTCACGTGTGGGTATTGCTCGTACTTCCTGTGTCTGTGTCCCCTTCCTTTCCCATCTGGCCTTCTGATGGTGAGTCCCTTCTGTTACTCAGCGCACATACTGAGCTCATTCTTTCACATTCTCCCTGGTTCTCTCGTTGTCTTATCGCTAAGAGTGTGAGGTTCATTTCAAATCCTTAGACTGTCCTAAAATATTAGAGTAGATTCCGATGGAGTCTCTCACTCAATATTACCATTTTTATATTCAAATAACCTTACTCTTCAAGTGTATTACTTCTTATTAAGAGCACATTCCCCTGGGGTTTGGGCTCCTGGCTCAGGTGGCGTGGAGGAGGAGGGCGAGACCTCAGTGCCCAGGGAGCCCGGGGTGGGAACTCACAGATAGTCCTTGTCCATCCCTCGGGTCCCGCCTCACCCTCTGCCGCTACACGAGGAGACGTGTTCACAGTCCTGGGGGTGGGATTAGGCGGGGGAAGCGACGGCCAGAGGCTGACCGATCCCCAGACTCGGCCCCACACCCCCACGGGGCCTTGGCAGGGCCCCGAGTTTGCTTGGGAGGACACCTGCCCCAGTGGCTGCTGGCACCTACCAAACTCCAGGCCCCACCCCCATATGCACATATCTGAGTAAGTGAGGTGGTCAATTTTATGGATTCGAAGAGGCAGCACACGCTTCATAAATAACGGTAACACATAAGACATGCTATCGTCAATCCCACAGAGCCGCTGGGTCTCCGGGAGGCGCTGTCGTTTCATGGATTGCTGGCGTCCACAGCCTGGGCAGGGCGGAGCCCGACGACGGGCCAGCGTGGCTCTCACAGCAGCGTCAGGGCACGCGTCACCTGTCTCGGGTGCTGGTGAAGCCACAGGACACGTGTTGGAGCTGTGCTGGGCCCACGGGGGGCTCTCTTCCTCACCTGGGTGATAGTTTCCAGATGTTGCAAGAACATCAAGTTTTTGTGCCATTCACGATGTCATGGGGGCACTTTAAGTGCAATCTGTGTTTTCAGCATCCCCTTCTTAGGTGAAGAGACAATCACCACAGTAGATCAGGCCCCACGTGGGCATCTGCGGGGCGCCAGGCTGCTTCCCTGGGCACTGTCGTGAGGGTGCTGCAGACAGGACAGGGTGAGGGCGCCCAGCACCGGGTGGCCCTCACACCATGAGGGCACAGAAGGCAGGGGAGTGCAGCGGAGTAAGTAGAAGTGATGAGTTCTGAGCATTCACTCATCATGTTCGTTAGTATGATTGTGAGTTTACATAACGTGATTTTAAACAATGGCTGTGTCCGGCCACTGCTCCCAAATTCCTGGAACTTCAGCCTCAGCACCCCACGCCGCTGCTGGACAGAGCCCCCGACCCGCTGGCAACCTCTGCCTTTCCTGGTACTAATTTTTAACAATCCTCACCCAGGCCATGCTTACTGATTTTTAGAGAGAGGGGAAGGAAGAGAAAGAGAGGGAGAAAAATATCGATGTGAGAGAGAAACATCGATTGGCTGAACCCCCACCCACTGCATGCACTCACTGCATGCACGCTGACCAGGGGCCAAACCTGCAACCTGGGTATACGCCCTGACCAGGAATCAAACCCGCAACCTTTCGGTGTACGGGATGACGCTCAACCCACTGAGCCACACCAGCCAGGGCTGATACTATTAACTAAAATTCAGTGTTTAACGCTACATGTTAGTTAACCATTATTAAATAATTTAATGATTTGTCACATAACTGCTCTTTCAGCCTCCAAACCTCCCCAGAGAAGCCATTTCTTCTCCCCCGAGGCTCCCCTGCACACGGGTCTGCCCGGCGTGTTCACCTGGGTCCTTCCCCCGGAGAACCGGAGCTCCTGCAGGGTGGGGTCTTTGTGGGGCTCAGAGACCCGCCCCAGGGCAGATGTGGACGGTCGTGCCCCTGACGTGGATTCCGGAGGCCACAGAAGACGCCACGGAACCTGGACTAAACTCGTAAGATGTCGCCTGCCCGCCGCCATCTCTTCTCGGACGCCTAATTTGTTTTTCTAACGCAACGTGCTTTCAGTTTTCTGTTGCTTTTATCGCGTGGGAAGAAAGAACAGATTCAAAACTGACACAACAGAGACAATCATTTGCCTGGGACAGAGCTGCTTTTTATTCGCATGGGGCTTCCGACTTTCTAAAACATTTTCACACCTGTTCTTCATTTAATTGCGGATACATTGACAAACACATAAGTAAAAGAAAAGAGAAACCAACCAAAAATCACCCCAAATCCCATCTGCCATGCACTGTGACCAGACCTGGCCCCCCCACCGCTCCCCGGGCGGGCACAGCTGCCCAGTGTGTCTGAGCCTCCTCTTGACCACAGGGTCTTCACAGGCACCGCCCCGAGGCCCGGTCCCCCTTGGTTTGCTGTGAGTTGGTCCTGAATAACACAACTTGAGCTTGCCACTGGGCACCTGCGTTTCTCCCCTGGGCCCGGACACCCCGTCCGCCTCGCCTGGGCCCACCTGCTCTGTCTGGTCCTGGCTGGGGCCCAACACCCAGTCCCCCCAGTTCATGGCCTGTTGCTGGTGTCCACGTTTTTCCTGTGCCCCCGCCCCCATCCATGTCATCCTCACATGTCCTGCAGGTAACTGGGTGCATGTCATCACCCCTCTTCGTGGAAGGGACCCAGCAGGGGCGGCTCTCACTGTCCCCCGCACACCTCGTGTGTGGGGGCTGCTGACACACTCAGGAAAATGGGGGGAAAGCTGAGAATCTGAGGGGTGAGGGGACCTGGAAAGCCGGTCCCCAGATGGGGATGCGCCGGCACAGCACAGCTGACCGGACCAGACGGCGACTGACCGACCCTGGGCCTGGCGGGTCAGCGGGCCGAGGAGAGCAGCAGCCAGGAGGGAGAGAAACTCGCAGCGACACCGTGGTAGTGAAAGGCCTTGCTTTATTGAGGACATGGCAAATCCCTGGTCTACGTGACAGCGTCTCATGCTCGGCCCCGCCGGTCTCGGTGCGTGAGGAGCTCATGCGGGTGGTGACATGTGGTATATACATCAATATACAAACGGGAACACGGAGGAGCACGTCTCAGCGGCGGTTTCCTGGCTGAACGACGTTCACACAGTGTCCACACTCGGAAGTGTCAGATCAGGAGCAGACGACCTCGAGTCCAGAGAGGCCGACGGCTTTCAGGGCTCACCCCATGGACATGCCACGGGGTGAGCTGTTCACGGTCACATCCAGAAGGACACCCTCAGTCCCCCGTGCCCTGTCAGCCCGCGCTGGAGCCCCAGCCATGAGCAGGGACGTGCAGCCCATGTCGCCAGAACAGGGTGCCAAGTCACCGTCAGGTCAGGCCCTGATACCTCCGCTCCCTCCCGCTGTGTGTGGACATACTGTGTGCTGTGGGCTGGCCTCGGGCCACGGAGAGGGGCCACAGGACACACCAGGGACAAGGACACACAAAACTGGACACACACGGTCACACGGACTCCGCCCTTCCCCATTGATACAGTTAGGGTGGTGAGAAGAAATCTTTGGAGAGATTTCACAGAGTTCACAGATGGAGAAGCCCGCTAATTTTCTTGCTTGCTGGATCAGATGGACGTACGTCTGGGGCAGACCTTATATTTTGGTGTGGGTATTTTAGAAATGAGAAGATGCACCCGAGTTGTATTTTGGTTTGGGTTCTCACGAGGACAGGAGCTCGCCGCCTCGGCACAGCAGGCCCTGGCCCCGCTCTCAGACCCTCAGACCAGCGCCGGGCGGGGCGGGAGCTGCCCCCGCGGTGAGACCGCCTGGTGCTCCGGGAAGCGCTGTCTCTACAGAGGGGTCCTACCGCCTGCAGACCAGGGACAGTATCTGAACAAAACTAAACTCCAGAGAAATCAACACCTTGTGAGATGTTGGCTTGGACACTTTAAAATAATCGTTTTGATCACAATACAAATCTCCAAAGCAGGAAAAGAGGGTGAAACGTGGAATTAAGACCCAGAATCAGAACTGCAGCTCTTTGGTGTCCGTGTCTGAGAGCAGGCGAACGCGGACCCTGAGCGGGAGTGGGGGTGGGGCCGAGCCATGCGGCTGGGACACGTCCCCTGGCCTCAGCCGACCTGGGGGAGCCCAGCTCCCGTCCCACACATGCCCCCCCCAACTGAGCCTTCTCTTCATGCCGCCTCCCTGCCAGCAGGATAGCTGCCCGGCGGCCTGGGGTGGACAGTGGCCAGCGTCCCCATGGGGCCGACACTCCAGGGGTGGCTGACACAAGAGAGCGGAGCCCCTCCTGACCCTTGCTCACCAGGGGTCCTCACACTTAACATTTTTCTCAAAAAGCCAAGGCCCTGGTTGTTGCAACTTGTCTGTGAAGTCTCCTCTACAGTCCAGGCGGAGGGCGTCACGTGCAGATTAACGCCCGAGCACACGGGCTGTGTGTCTCACGCACGGCGAGCTCAGGAGGAAGGGGCGGTTGAAAGTGCTGGGTGTCCTGCTTTGTCTCCTGCAGGAGGTGATCGGCCCTCCCCGCCCTGCTCTCCCACGAGTGCTCGGCTGCCCCACCCGGAGGCAGACTGTCCTGTGCAGGCCCCCTGGCCGCCGCCCACCCCAACCTCCCACCTTCCTCCCCGGCAACCACAGGTCAGACCTGGGTGCTTTCAGAGCACCGCCCTGCCCTGGCGGGTCTCACAAACACAGCCCAGGAAAGGCGCACAGCTCGGGGGCCATGGGGACCGACATGGTAGGGCACCCGGTCACCTGGGGCTGGAGGGAGACCCCTGCTGACGTCAACCCTTCCTGACAGAAGGGAGGGCCAGACACATGGGACAGTACGTGTCCATGGAATGCATTTCCACTGGGCATTGTCATCAAAATCCATGCCTTTTTTAAAAACTAAGTCCATCTCCCAATCCCCATTAGAAAAAATACCATTTTTAGAGAGAAGAATAAAAACACAGGGCCTCTCACAATTTTCTTCTGGGCACGGAGAGCCTGCTCTGGGGAGGGGCCGGCACCCCCAGACACCCGTCCTGTGACGGGGAGAGAACGCCAGTGCGTGGCACCTACACCACAGCCCACTCGACGGGGGCAGGCCAGTGGGTCCCAGGCCTGAGCGACCAGGAAGCACCCCCTTCGATGTGACCACTGTAGGCTCCAAGCTCTGCTCCTGCTCCTCACATTCTGGGCCATAGAGGACACAGGACACCAGGTGCACACCTTGATGACGCACAGGCGACACCCTGGGCTTTGCTGCAGGGTGGGGGGTGTCCGTCTCTGCTCCTGGCACCGTGGGACCCCGCACAGCCATAAATCAGCCAGAGGTGGGAGCGCGCCCTCCGTCCGCTCCGCTCTGGCCCCGAGTGGAAATGACCAGTAGCTGGTCCCGGTCTCCAAGCACAGGCCGGGCGGTGCCCGGGCCTCGACCTACCTGACCCCCTCGCTCAGCTGCCCTGGCTGTCCTCTGTGCTGTAGGGTGTTGGGCAAAGCCCCTGGCCGCCCCCCCAGATGCCAGCAGCACCCCCTCTCTGCCACGACCACGCCTGCAGCCTGCTATGTTACCAGCTTTCAGCCTGAATACTTGTTTTTCAAACATGTCTTTGATAAAGCTGGAAAGAATAATTTAGAAATATGTCTTAAGTGGTGTTTTCCAAAATGAACGTCTATGACTTAATTCTTGTTTGGTCCCATGAAGACCTCTGTCCGCCGGGCCCCGAGGGAGGGGCAGGGTCAGGCTGATTATTGTGCGGTGGCCCGACACCTGCCCGCTAGCCCCCTGGGTTAAACAGTTTCAGAACTCAAGGGAATGCCACACTGATATCCGGTTATTCAGAAGCAACTAAGAAAAGGTGTCTGGGATGTGGTCCTGCGAGGGGCACAGAAGCTTCTGGAAGCACGGACGCTACAGGGACCTGGCCGGACGCCGCGGGGCCATCCCTGCAGCAGGCCAAGGGCCTGCCAGCAGGGAGCAGTACTGCAGGGAAGTGTGCCCCGGGGACTTCCTTTAGGTGAGCACGTCCTGCCTCTTCCTCCTCTGTTCCTGCACACGCACACGCACACACACACATATATATAATATATATAAATGCTCTTTTTGCAATTAAAATAATGTGGCATAAGGGTGACCTGACATAATTCTTATTTTATAAATCACGTTCCTAGCTCTGAATAAATTATTTATTCAAGAATTTCACACAAAGTAATTGCTATTTCCTAAGCTTCAGGAAGCCCTACTTGGTAGAACTCGATGTCTATCGTAAACTGAGACTGAACGCCGTCACCAGCAACTGGGCGGGGACAGGGTGCTGCCACAGAGGGGCCCGAGGGCGGCCCCAGCCTGGCCACCCCGCCCCACCCTGGCCACCCCACCCCGTCCCCGCTGCAGACGGGAGGTTCTGGGGACAGGGCCGACACCGGGCACCCCCGCGTCCACGCCGGCGGTCAGGGTGGTCAGGGCGTGAGCGAGAACTGGTCCTGCTCCGTGGGCTTCTCCACCCAGGCGCCCAGCCCGGCCTTGACGAACGCCTGGAACAGGCAGGCCTTGGCCGCCTGGTACTCCTTCGCCACCAGCTTGGACTCATGGTACATGTTGGGTTTGGTGATCCGGGAGCGCAGTAAGTGGGAGGGGACCTGTGTGAAGACAAAGGACAAGTACAACCATTTAAGAAGTAACAGGAGGAGCTAAAACTCAAGATCATGGTCAAAAATGACACTTAGTATTGTGCTGGCCTGTGGGGGTGGGACCACCAGTGTGTATGGGGGGGTTCTCCCGCAGATGGACCGTCCTCACACGGAGCAGCCTGGGCACCCCGTCCGAGGGTCCGTGCTCCCACCCCAAGGAGCAGCCTTGCGGATGAACAGGCAATGCTCCCGGCCACCCGCAGACAGTGGATTCCAACGCCCACTCCCAGCACTGCAGCTGTTCGGAAACCAGTGTCCCACACTCATGGTCACTGGGGCACCCCCCGCCCCCGGCTGGCTCCCTCACGCGTGCGCTGTTGCAGCTTGTCTGTTCCTCCAGGTCAAGTTCAAGGCCAGCTTCATAATAAACGCTACAGACCTGACTCACAGTCAGGAAAAACTAGTAATACACTGATTTACTACGTAAGGTTCTGTTGGGTGAAAAGGGGGCCCTGCTGCTGCTGTTGCTGCTGCAGAGCAAAGGTCTACAGTTCCTCCCGGCGGGCTAACTGAGCCCAGCAACGCCCATCCTTCTGGGCACCTGCTCTTGGAGGGGACAGGCGGTTCCTGGCAGGAGGGGCGGGGAAGGCAAAGCGGCCTCTGAGGCTGAGCTGCTGTAAGTGTGAAGGGCCAGGGCTGGACTTGGGGCCGGACGGCGCCAGAGGGAGCAGGTCTGGAAGGGCCATGAGGATGGTGGCGGGGCTGCGACAGGGACAAGCGTGGGGGTGGGGCGGGCGCCTCAGTACCTTGCCGTGCACACGCATCCAGCGACAGTACAACGCGTGCTTACACAGGCGCGATGCTCGGCCCAGCTCGTCCTTGCCCGTCGTGGCGTTGATGACCTCGACGGCCGCGTCGCCCACCGTCCAGTTGACGCTGAAGTTGGGTGCCTTCCCCGGCTGCCGCGCTTCTGCGTTGCTGATGCCTGGAGGGGAGGGACGAGCGAGGTCATGCAGAGCCCCTCACGGCAGGTGTGCGGGACCGGGGCGGGGGGCGGGCTCGCACCGGTCCAGCGCCACCTCCCGCTGCCCAGAAACTTGCTATCTGCTGGGGGCAGCGGAAGGCCCACGGACCGCACAGCACTTCTGACTCACTCGGGCCACAGAGCGGGAAAGTGGGGCGGCTGGTGCAGGACGGCAGGCCGCATCTGACCTCAGGCCCCGGCGCCGGGGCCACCCCCTCGCACGCCCGACACCCGAGATGCAAGATGCAACCTTGCCACATGTTTTCTCACTGCATTTCCACACTTTCCGTAACGAAATGCTTCTTTCATGTATTCTCGTGCACCCACGCAAGGCCACGGTTCTGCTGAGCGTCCTGCGACTCCAGTTGCCACTCCGACAGGGGCAGGCTTACAGCAGCTCAGCCCAGCTTCCTCTCTGACCGGAGAGTTGCTGACCAGTCCCACCCCCACGCGGCCGAGGCCCCTGGCCTTTCCCACTCTCGCATTGTGGTGGCCAACGTTCAGTTCTAGACAAAGTAACCTGCACAGGCAGCGAGTCTGGATCCAACGAGTCACGGCCACGTGCGGCACTTCAGGGCCGAGCAGCGTGACAGACTCGAGAGAAAAAGTGTTGATTCGTGATCGAGTCTGGCACTGAAGGGAGGCCGCTGAGGCCTCAGCACCAGATGGAGTCTCTGCCCCAACTGCCGGCAATTGCTCCAAACCACACCTGTGCGGGGCAGGGTCCCCGGGGAGGCAGAATAGTAGTAGGGAGAGCCAGGAGGAGGGACTGGCTCCCAAGGAGGCGGAGGCTGGGCACCTGCCTCCTTGGCAGGTCCGAGACCTGCCCCATGGGAGCTGGGCACACAGGGTGGCTGGAGGCGGAGCTCCGCCTGAGTCCCCGGGCAGAGAACCGGGGGCAGTGAACTGGGGGCCGGGGTGTGAGTCTGGGCCAGCAGGGGACAGTGAGGAGGGACGGCCCACCGGCTCCGTCAGCCAGGCAGGGAAAAGGGGTGAGCTCCTCGTGGGCCGGCCTCGGCAGACCCAGCATGGGCGAGCACCCACCCTGGGGAGGCGGTCTGCTTTGCAGAGTGCACCCATCGATGCCGGCCTCCCCTGCAGACGCCCCCCGGGCTCCCCCAGGGAGAATGCGTGTTCTGGGCACCGTGGCCAGTCAGGAGGACGGTGAGAACTGACCGTCGCAGGCCTCAGTCTTCTGCGGTTTGAACTCAACACCCCCTTCCCTGAACGGCTCTTCTTCGGGTGTCCTGGAGTTTCCGTCTCCTGAGTCCCTGCTGTCCTTTCCCCGTTACAGGTCCCCCGGCTCCCCGGGCCACTTGGGAGAGTGCGTTCACTCCCCACCCAGGGGTCCCGTTGCCGCGCCGGGTTCCTACAGTGTTTCTCTTCGGGTCCCACGGTTTCCTCTCTCAGACGTCTGCTTTGCTTTGCTAGAGTATCCGGATATTTTTTTTCCTCCAAAAATATACACTGGAGATAGATCCTCTGAATCTCTGAATAAAATCTGATCATCCTCACTTTATTGAAATGCCTGACCACGATTTGATTAAACAGAAAATGCTTCGATAAGCACGGTTTCCCCTTGGAACTGGAAGTCACTCCATCCCTCCGTGGGGCTCCTGTGCACCGCTGAGCATCACGTTCTGCAGCCCCACAGAGAGGGGCCAGGGAGGGACCTTTCACAAGGTGGTTCTGCTCGGCACCTGGTTTCCAGGAGCTCAGTGGCACCGCGGCGCTCGTGAGTGGGCAGTGCTCGCACTGTGTCACCGTCCATGCAGGTCTGGACTCCTGTGTGGTCAGGTCCTCACCAAGGGTCACCGCTGAGTGACACTCCAACCTCAGAGATACAACACTGTGCATCACAACCAGAAATGGCCAATTAACTGCCTAAAAAAGTAAGATCCTAATAGTACGAATATTGTTTGTATTTTAAGTTGAATAAATGGAAAAATGGAGAAAATAAGGCAGAAAGAAAACAGCTAGCTCGGACCTCCAATGCTAACCACATGCCTTTTCTGGGGCAGAATATCCCCTGTGTGGTCAGGAGAGCACATTTCTCCGAGTCCTGGGGGCTCGCCCCCAAACAGCCAGACACCCGGGGAGAGCGGGTCTTTCCGGGGCTGCAAGCGAGCACTGGGGCAAGGAGCCAATCACAGGCCACCGTGCGGAAACCAGGGCAAGCAGGACCCCCAAGGCTGCAATGAGAGTCTCTGCTGTTGTGAATTCCGTGAGTCAGGACTCCTGGGACAAAAGTACAGAGAAGCCGAACTGGCCGGATGCCGGATGCGAAGCCCGAAGAGCCGGCGTTCCCTCGGGGCCCCCTCGTGCGGGCGTTCCCTGGGAGCACCCTCCTCACCTGCCCAGGGGCGGTCATAGCGCATTACATTCCCGATGATGATGGACAGACACGCGGGTCGCCGTGGGTTCCTGCCGCAGAAGCTCTCTGTCGTGTGTTCATTGACCCAGGTGTGTCGTTTACAGTCTCGATTGAAAGCGACCTTTACTCTGCAGACAGAGACCTGGGTAGGGGCTGGAGGGTAAGGAACCTGGTGTGCAGCGCCTGACAGTGATGGTGACACCGGCCACCCGCCGGGGCCTCCCAGGTCCTCGGTGTCGCTGGCCCCTCGGGCCCCAGAAGCTGTGAGACCGCCTGCCACTGAAGCTGGGAGCAGAGCGCCCTCCACACTCCCACCCTGGTTCTTGCCGAGGACCACAGCCCTGAGCCGGGGAGGAAGGAACTGGACCCAGTCCGGCGGCGAGCAGCTGCAGGGGCCGGGCAGCAGGCTTCGCCCCGCTCTCACGGCCTCCCCACCGCCTTCCCGCTGCTTCCCCAGGTCCAGACGGGTGCCCAGGGCTCTGCACAGGGGACCACGGGCCAAATAAGACTTCCTTTGCAGCTGAAACCCTGGGGTTTTGACACACAACGTCAGGAAAGAGCCTGAGTCTCCAGTCCAGAAAGTGAAGTATGCGCTGCTGGCTGCCTGGCCCGGACGAGCCCCATGTCACGAGGAAGCAGGGCATCCGGCAGGGCTCTCTCGCCCAGCCTGCACGGCCTGGGCAACACAGGACTGGGCACAGTTACCCAGAAGTCCCTATCCGGCCGACAACACCCCCAGGGGACAGGAGAGGGGAGTGCGCATATGCCCCGGACATGGTTTGCAAACGAATCTCAGTACAACAACTGGTATTGCTGAGAAGTCCTCAAAGGAGTCGTCAGTAAAATTGGGAATGCTGCTTTACTATCAAGGTCACCTACACAGAATGTTCGAACAAACAAATAGACAGACAGACAAAACACAGGCAAAGCACATCCTGTAGAACCCTGAGTCTACCGGCAGTCTAAGGTCATTTGGGTCAGTCCGTCACACGGACCCTCGTCACCCTGTCCACAGCAGGCGCTGCTGGCCGTCCTCCTTGGCTGGGCGGCTTCCTTCCAGTCGGGGAGGCCCAATCATGCTCGGGAAACTACTGGGCTGGCCAAAAAGTCTGTTCAGTTTTTCCCATAAAATAACAGACACATTTTTCATTTTCACCAGTAACTTTGTTGATTTGGATATTTTGAGCATGTCAGCTGTCTCCCACATGGCCAAATGTTGATTGTTCTCAATTAATGTCTCGATTTGATCGCTACCAACTGCAGCTGGTCTGCCCGACTGGAGCACCGCCCAGTGAGAACTCTCCAGCACAAAACTTCGCAAACCACTTTTGACATGTTCGATCACTCACAGCACCTTCTCCATATACTGCACAAATCTTTTTTTTTTTTTGCATCTCAGTTGCATTTTTACCTTTCTGGAAATAATAAAGCATAATATGCCAAAAATGTTACTTATTTTCTTCCATCTTCAATGTTAAAATAGCTACACCAAAATTCACCAGTTTTGATATACTTTTTTAATGCATGCCAATATGACAGCTGCCACAATACAACCTACCAACAGTTTGTTGAATAAAGTTAAAGACAGCTAAGCGCTACTAGAGCCATCTTACGGAAAAAAACCAAACGAACTTTTTGGTCAACCCTATATTGGGCTCCAGTCACCAGGAAGTTTTTCTCTGGGACACAGGGGACGTGAAAGCCCAGATGGCGGGTCTCCCAGAACGAGACGCTGAGCAGGCGGGGACTGCGAGGGTGTGGCTGCGACACAGCCAGGGTCCCAGGCACTGGCTAACCTGGACAGCAACTGCCCCTGTGGGCAGAATGCCCGTGTGCGGCCGTGACCGGGCAGGTCAGCTTCCTCAGAGCGCGGGGCAGACAGTAGGGATGGCAAAGGACAGGGTGCCGCAGGAGAAACTGGACCGAGACTCTCAGAGAAGAGGGCGCACAGGCAGCAGCTGGAGACAAAAACCGGAGAAAGTCTCTCCGATCCGGAGGCGAGGGCCTCCAGGTGGAAGCACTCAGAGGAGTCAGGGGAGGGGGAGAAACGCAGCCACACTCCTGGCCTTACTCTGGGGAAATGCCTGAGTTTTAAGGGAAAAAGATAAATGTAATGCCACCAGAGAGAAAACAAAATGGGAATCTTTTGGCGGAGGAGAAGGTCGAGGTGGCTCGGAGCCCAGGAGCCCAGGGAGGTGCCGGCTGCTGCAGACCCCGAGGCGGTGCCGGGCGAGGGCAGCGCAGGGTGGGGGCGCTTCCCAGTGGGGGGGGCACCTTCCCAAGTTGACCAGGACAGCCACCCCACTCTGTCCCAGCAACGTGAAGACTGACCCTGAACGCACAGCGATCGGAGAGGGACTGTGGCCCGTACGTGTGTCCAAACAAATGCTGATAGTGTGGCGGGGGGACCCGTGAGGAAGGCTTTTGGGGAGACTTTCTAAACCTCCAGGTGATGCCCCCAGAATCCACGTGGATGAGGTGGGAAGGAGGGCGAAGCCTGCCTGAGCTTCCAGCTCCTCCCAGGCTGGGGTCGCTATCAGTACTGACTAATTCCTGACACTGGTTTTTTTAAGTGCTCATTTGTTTAAAAATTAAGGGGCAACACTGGGCAAAAAAGAAGTGAGACTTAGAACTTCCAAACCACAGGTTCGGAAAAAGAGAAAAAGCCACTGCAATCCAGGCAGCAAAAGGGCAGGAGAGAATCACTAGGGAGGCAGAAGAGAAGGCAGGTGCGATGAAAGGGAGGAGGTTTGGTACTGTGGGCCTGAACCTTGTCCACCCTGGTCCGCCCCTCCCCACCCCACCCCACCCCTCCGACATCACTCCTGCGGTGAGACTCCTGCTTCCAGACCCGGGGAAAGGGTCCCCACCACTTGGGGGCCCACTCCTGCCTGGAAACACGCACCTTCTCTCACCCTCACTCATATTTACAGCCCCTCTCTCTCCCCCATGTAAGGCTTCGGGATGCAGACACACGAGTCCGAGTTTCACCAACTGCTGTAAATGGAGGCATGGCGTTCCCTGGCCAGGGGTGGGGGTGGGGGTGGGGGTTGGGGGGCAGTGGGGGCGGCGTGAGGCTTTCTCTCCGGCCCGCCAGCAGTGGCCCCCTGCCCCATCTTCCCAGAGAGCCCCCAGCCCAGACGGCATCATTAGGAGGCGCTCCCCGTGCTGCCTTGTTGGTCAGTATTTTGTGGCCACGGTGGCAGGAAAACCAGCACTGGGGGAGCCGCCCCTGTGGCCCCGGGGCAGCCTGCCCGTCACCAGGCTCTGGGACAGCCGAGACCCCCGGCCTTCCCTCTGGACTTCTCTCCAGCACCGGGACTGCAAACAGGGCCAGTTGGGCACTGGGCTCGGGGCCGATGGATGGGAGTCGGAAGCTGCAGCTGCTCTGAAGCCGGCAGGTGCAGGCGTGGAAGGGGCCCGGGGAGAAGAGGGGGTGCGTCTGAAGGGCTTCCCCTCCCCAGGTGCCAGGGGAGGGAGGGAGGGCGCACACAGCAGAGGCCCACACAGCCCGAGGCCGCCCTCCAGGGTCTTCTCTTAAAGCCCAACATGCTCTTCACGCTGAAGTCACGTGAAATTCTTACTCTAGCCTAGACAGCTTTCTAAAATAGTCTATCGCTACAGTTCTTATTAAAGGCCTACCTGACTTGCTTGGTTTTTAGGTAACCTTGTTTCAGGTGATTTAGTTATCCTCTGTGCTGAATTGGCAACCGTTTTTGCCCTCCCTAGGACCCTGCGATTCTCTGGGCACCGCCGTGCATCATTCCCGTTTTAACGTGGAGGCGACTTCTGTGGCTGAACGTGCACAGAACAGCACGGCGAGCGTGGGGCGAACTGTGGCACAGACACCTGCACGCCGCGCAGGCACAGCAGGGGACCCAAGAGGACCGCCCCTGTGTCCCGGCCACGGGCGTGTGCGCTCCCACAGCTGAGACGCGGGACTCTCCCACCGGATCCTCGCACTGGGTTCCCTCCGTCTGTGAGGACAGTGGGTTTCCACAGCCCGGGCAGCCTCCATGCGGCCCACGAGGGAGGGCCTCTCCGCCTCCCCGCCTCCCTCGGCCCTCGGCCGCCTTGTCCTCTGTGGACCCTGCAGGAGTGCCCTGCGTGCAGGTGTCTTCCCCAAAGCGACCTGCTGCACGAATTGGAGCTCTCTTCAAGGAAAAACAACGGCAAAACCCCACTGTTTCCAACACAAAGCATCTGTCCAAGGTAAAACACCCCAAATAGTTTGCATTTCGAACAGACCGAGAAGCCGTAAGCCGCTGCCCACTGGCTCAGCGATGGAGAAACGCTCTGCTCCCTGGAACTTGAGCTCTGTCCCTGTGCTCCACGGGATCCTAACACTCGCCCAGAGGACCACGGAGGGCACCCGGCCTGTCCCCGTCACTAGGCACAGGGGGAAACCGAGGCCCGAAGCTGTCGGCTCTGACTCAGGCTCCGGCTGCCTGCCGTGTGGGCTCAGCACAGCCCCAACTGTGGGGCAGGGGGCTTCAGGCTTTGGGGTTTGAGGGGACACTGGAGACAGGAGGACGAAGAGCGGGCTCTTCTATTTTGTTACTTACTTCCTCTGTTTAACAAACTCGTAGAACGCATCGATGGCTTTGAGGTCTCTCTTGCAAAGGCTACTTTTTAGCACCTTTTTATAGGCATCGGTGCACTTCGTGTACGTCGGACGATAAAAATAGCCTGACTTTTATAATGAGCTCTCGTTCTAGGGTCTTAGAATATCCCTTCAGCAAAATGACCCCGTCCCCTCGGCCTCCAGCCACGGGCATGGTCCCCATGGCACCCCTCTGCTGAGCGGCCTCTACAGGCCAGGAATGTCTCGCAGTGTTCTAAGTGTCTACGAATCTATGAGACAGGTGACAGTGTCTACGAATCTAAGAGACAGGTGACAGCTGAGGTTAAAGCCCTCAGGCGCAGAGTACAGACGGTAGACAGGGAGAACCATTTTCTGGCCCATGGGGCACCCGCATGCCGACACACAGCAGGATGCCGGCACTTAACTCTGAAACTTCCAGGACATGCAGTGGTGGGAGCAGCTGCTACAGTTTCAACTTCCCACAGTCAGGTTTGTCGGACTCTAACCTTCTCCTTAGCGAGCAAGGGTTAGTTAAGGGTAGGGAGCCGTGAGACTCGATCTGGGGCGCCCTGGTTCTCTCCGCGTGTGCTGTCCGAGGCCGTGTGCTATCTGAGGCCGTGTGCTATCTGAGGCAAGCCACGCCTCTGAGAGGCCCCGCCCCCCCAGCCCAGCTGCCAACATGCTGTGGCTGGAGCACCCGCACACCAGGACTTGAGGCCGGTTCAGCGTTGTGAGTTCAGTTCTGAGTTTAAAAAGTAGGTGAAATGGTATTTTCAATGGGATACAAGTACCTTAATTGTGTCCTTTAAAATAAGGGTGAACTGAGAAGTTAAGACCCTTGAATTCAAAAGCTCTCGTTCACTTCGCAGTTCGCCACTGAAATGCTAAAGGAAAAACAGCAAACTGGTAACAGTGGGCGCCCAGGGCAAGTGCAAGACGTCCCTAACACACGGGCCTGTCACGGTCCCCACGGTCACGTCCCTGACACACGGCTTGTCATGGTCCCCATGGTCACATCTCTGACACACGGGCCTGTCACAGTCCCCACAGTCACATCCCTGACACACGGGCCTGTCGCAGTCCCCACGGTCACATCCCTGACACACGGGCCTGTCAAGGGCACATTTCAATTACATGGCCAACCTCCTAAGAGCAAACTGGGCATGAGGACCCAGGGCAGGCCACCACTGCCACAGGGGCTGGCTCTGCAGTGGCAGCTCGTCACCGTGCCCACACATCCTGGTGGCCCGGCCCAGCTTGACCTCAGACAGCCAATGAGTGTGTGTAATTTCCATGGCATCTGGCAGTCTCTCTGCAGGGACAGGAGAACCCATTTGCACGAAGGCCACACCCCGGCTGCCCATCCTTTCCGCGCGGCGAGAGGCGAGCCTGGCAGCGGGCCTCCCTGAACGGCCCTCCCAGGCCCTGGACCAGCCCCCTCCTCCTCCCTCCGGAGCGGCTCCTCCACAGGCAGCTTCCCTGGGGACCGTGTATCCGCGAGACCCAGACCCTGCACGGAAAGTTCATCTGGGAGGGGTGGGTGCGCACTCGGGGGATACTTGCCGCTGAGCAGAGGCTTGTTGAGGGTGTACAGGGCGGGCAGGTCTTCTATGTTCGAGATCCGCTGGTACATGGCTCTGGAGAGGTGGTCCCCGTGGTAGAGGCTGCCCAGGATGATGCTGGAGAAGTAGATCGGCTCCACGAAGATGCTGAGCAGGGAGCCCTGGATGCCCACCACGTTCCACCTGCGGGCAGAGGGCCACGCCTCAGCGGGGGCTCCGCGCCCGCCGCGGCCCCGATGCCCACCCACCTCGTGCACAGATGTCCCGTTAGTTCTGCACGATGTCGGCCAACGAGAAGGAGAGTACCCGGAAATAGCTGGCTTAGTGGGTTAGAGTTGTTAAGAGAAAAATCAGCTTACATATCACTTTAGCTGTGGAACGACTTTTTCCACAACATACTTACTGAAGGTTAGTTCTAACAGTGTCCGAGAGGCACCTTTCTTGTGAGAAAAATCGAAAGGGAAGGTAAATATTATTTCCAATAAAGACGATCGCTCTGGAGTCCTTAAAATAGTAAACTGTCCTTTTCCTCCTCTCTGGCGACATCTTGGAGTTGGGCTCCCTTTAGCACCTGGAGGCCAGAGCCAGCCACGCTGGGCAGGGTAGGGCAGGGCAGGCACACCCCCGCCACCGGCCAGTCACTGGGCCTGGCCTGCTGGGCACGGCAGCAGGGACCCTGCACATGGTGCTGGGAGAGGCAGTGGCTGCTCGGCTTATTAAACCAGCCATTCCCAACAGACACTGACTATCCCGTCGTTAAGCTGCCTGACTCACACCACCCCCTCAACATGCCGCTGCCCTGGCTCTCTCCAGCCCCATGGACGGAGGAGGGACCCTCGGGCCCAGGCTCCGAGCCCACAGGGGCGGAGACGACACTGCCCAAGTGTTCCTGGAGCCCGGTGGCTGTCTGTCTGGATGCAGACAAGCCGTAAAAAGGTGAACACGTGAATCAAGAATTAAGAATTGAGATGAAATCAATGTGGCAGGCGGCAGGGTCCTACGAAAAAGCAGAAGAGGGTGCTGACTGCAGGGAGGGCTCCGAGAGAGCGGCCCTGAGCTCAGCCCCCAAGGAGTGTGCGGCAGAGGCAGGGGGGCCCACCCAGGCCCAGCGCGGCGGGCAGGCCTCGGACAGGCCGGGGAGAAGGCAGGGCCAGGTGGACCGGAGCGGCCTCCGCAGGGGCTGGCCGCTCCTCAGGACACCCAGGCTCTTGAAGACCTTTCGAGAAGGCGGTAGCACCACCTGATTTAATGGAAGTGTTTTCCTGAGAGGGTCTGAGCCCGTGCATTTCGGGGAGTGGCCTGTCAGCAGTGTGGGGCAGGTTTGGTGGGATGACAGGTGGCTGCAGGGGGCCGCCTCTGCAGCGCTGGTCGGAGGTGGGGGGCGGGGAAGCGAAATGAGGCTGATTCACAAACATTAGTGCTCCCCCTCTGTCTACTCTCAGCACTGGCCACCAGCTGCCCAGTCTCCGCCCCTCATGGAGAGAGGGAGGTGGTGCTGGGTGGTCGGAGCTGTGAATGAACAGCGTCCGCACGAGCCCTGCCTTACGTCCAGGTCCACCCAGCTCAAGCCAAATTCAGTCACACTCGCCTCCTCATCCCTGTCACCGGCCAGTGGCCAGCAAACCTGACAGAGAGCTCCTTTCAGAATGGACCCAGGAGCCACCCACCACTTCACCCTCTCCCACAGCCCCCATCCCCGCACCCTCCCCGACAGCAGCCGCCTGTCCTGTGAAAACGCAGGCCACACTAGGTCACGCTTTTGCACAAAAACCCCAACACTCCATCTTCATCTCCACAGCAGCTGCCGGCCTGGCTGACCCGGCCCCTCCTCCCTTCCCCCGCCAGCCGCAGTGCCTCCCACACTCAGGACACCAGGGCCTTTGATGCCCCCCCTTGAACCACTATCCTCAGGTCCCTCACCCCAGAACACAGGCCCCCGACGGCTCGTGGCCACAGTCTCCCCGTCTTGGTCCCTGCAGAAAGTCCCTCTGGGTGTCCTGCCCCAGGCTGCTCCTATGCCAACTTCCTGCATTACCTGCAGGTCTGTTTTTTATCACCTGCTCCCCACCCGCCCCGCTAGCACGAAAGCTCCCCGAGGGAGTGACTGGCTGTCTGCTGCACCCACTGATCTGCCCAACACTTACACCGTGTACCTGGTGCACGCAGGTCAAGAAACACATGCTGAGCCGACAAACCCTCCAATTCCTACAACGCATTCCTCCCGCCCTCTCCAACAGAAAGGGAAACACAGGTTTCCTATCGTCCAAGAGAGAGCACGCCACCCATGACTGGGTGCCTACCGAAGCCACGGCGCCCCCTTCTGTGCAAGCTCAGAGTGTGTGTGTGGATGCAGGCTGCCTTTCGGCTGAACCCAGCCCCCCGGGGCCCGCTTCAAAGCAGCGACTGAGCTCCGCCTGTTCCAAGCCGTTAGTTCCGAACACCTGCTCTGAAAGAGAGTTCCGGGAGCTTCTGGGAGCTCTGCAGAGGGCCCGGTGGGAGGCGGCGTGCATACCCGCCACTTCCGCTGCAGGCTCCCACCCGAGGGCCTCACAAGGGACAGCGAGGGCAGGACTTCACGGGGGGCAGAAACGCCCAGTGCGGGCTGGGGGGCTCCGCGGGGCCAAGGGCCTTGTCTTACTGAGCCAGGCTCCATGCTGTCAAATGCCCCCAGCGAGCCTGTGCGAAGACGTGAAATTTGGCACAGACAGCTGCTGAGTGGGGAGCCCCTCCCTGCACCGGGGGGCTGCAGGGTCCACAGCAGGTTGCTGGTGACACTCGCTGGGGGGGTTGGGGGGGGCAGAATCACACAGGAGCTGAGGAGCATTCCCTTGGCCCTGCTGGGTTTGCTGCCGCCAGGCCTCTCTCTCCTTCATCTGCCTTCCGCCCTTTCCCAGCGGACAGGGCCCAGAGTGCTGCCACATGGGAAGGTCCCCAGATCCGTGAAGGGCCCAGCCCCGCCCTGAGAGGCTGAGTATTTCAGGAGCCAGCGGCCAGCCAGACCGGGAGTCAGAGGACAGCTCCGACCCAGCACAGCCTCCACGGCCGCTGGCCCAGAACGGTCAGGACTGGGTCGGCCACCTCAACAGTCGTCCCTGCCTCCAACCCGGGACCACCCAGAGAGAGCCCGGGGTGCCCCCCACCAGAGGAGGCCTCACTTCTGGCTACCTGACCCACAGCCTCCGTGCAACACACCTGAGCCGAGCCTCGTCCCCAACTAGAGTTGCACCCCCCACTCACCCACACGGAGTGGGTGGGCCCCCTGCTACAGCAGCTTTGAATAAGCTGTCTGCCCTCAGGCGGGTGGTCTATGCTTCCTCCCACAGTGCACAGAGGCCAAGGTCCCCAGGTCTGAGACCCTGGCGCCTTCCCACAGCCCAGTTGACGCAACTCACTGTGAGACGGTCAGCCCACTCCCATCACTGTGCCCTGTGCCGCCTAGGGGGGGTGGCAGCTGCCTTCAGGCAAACGGCCACCCGCCGGGTGACCCAGCAGTAGCACTGCCCCTCCCTCCCCTCCCCCGCCCACCCTGGCCACCACCGCCAAGGCCACCCTCTGCCGCTGCCCCCATTTCCTGCCCCTCAGGCAGGGACATACGGGACCCTGCTCTGTCCCTCTGCAGGAGACACAGGACATCTCGCCCAGCACCTGCCCACTGCCTCTCAACCATGACAGCCACTCAGGAGGCTGATCATTTCACCCCCTCAGGACAGGACAGGACAGGGCAGGAGGGCTGCGGACGGTGGGCAGCGTTCCGGCCGCCAGTGCCGTTTCTGGGCCGAGGCCGTTCTGTTGTCCGGCCGTGGCCATCTGTTGGTGTGATACCAAACAGGAAGCCGTTTCCAAGCCCTCACCTGGGCTTATGCAAATGAGGTGGCTCTAGGGGGATGGGGGCCAGTTGCCAGGGAAACTGACCACAGAATCAGAGCAGGGGGAAGAGGAAATGGGATCAAGTTGATCCCTAATGACCAATGATGCACTCAGCTGTGGCCACGTGACCGAAATCTGCCTAGCGCCCGACCCAAGGGGCTCGGGGAGCTTTCGGAGCACAGGAAGGGCCCCGTGTGCCCCACCCCCTGGGCATCTCTTCCTCGGTCCTGCTCCTGACTCGCATCCTTTACTGTAAAATGGCAAGTTACTGCGTTCCCAGAGTCTAGCAGCTGTTCTAGCCACGTCGTCGGGCCTGAGGAGGGAGGGGTCTAGGGCACCGGGACCTGCAGCTCGGTCAGACAGAGCGTGGGCGCCTGCGCGGTCTCATGGGCCGCCCGCCGCCCGTGGGGCTGCACTGAGCCCTGCGCCGTCAGAATCGGCCTGGCCCGTGGAACTGGAGAGCCGTGCGGTGCGGGCCCCGTGTGCCTGGTGCCGGAGGGGCTGGGAGGGGCAGGCTGCGGCCGTGGTCCCTGTGCTGTCCCTTCCAGGAGCATCCTTCCTCCTTTCCTCCTGACTCGTCCTGGCTCGTCCCTCCGACGCCGTGCCATCGGGATACAGCGGGAGGCGCACATCACTGGGGTGCACGTCCGAGTCTGACTTGCGTACACGTGTGACCCTCGTTTCACCGAGACACAGAGCATTCGCAGGACCCCCAGCCCAGCCCCTGCAGCAACACCCCCGTGTGACTGAGCTGTGTGGGGTCTGCTTCATAATCCGGGTTACCTACCGCTTATGCAAATCTGAAACTCTTCCCAATACTGGCTTTTCTCTCTACTCTATCTACAGCGTTTTGGTAAAGAAGTTTCAAAATATAAATTTAGTCACATTTATTCATGTTTTCTTTATAACTGGGCTTTCTGTGCCTGCAAAGTGGAAGCCATAAAAACTGCCAGGTACCACCACTCTTTACCTGGGTCCTTGCTCGTTGGGAACACACCTGTGCGGCTGACAGAGGGCTTGTCTGTCTTCATACAAGGCCTCTTGTATGGCCTTGTATGAAGAGGCCATACAAGGCCAGAGGACGGTTTGTCGGCCAGTTCATCACCCCGGTGAGCCCCGACCGCGGCCGAGGCTGCAGCTGCCGCCCCACAGTCCCTCCCTGCTTTCGAGCAAGAGCCTCGATCCCTCTATTCCAGACGGCACCCTGTGTGCAGGCCGGGGGCTTGCCCCGCTGCCCCCCGACCCCCACTGCCTGTCCTTTCCCCCTTCCACTACTGGGATTGGAGCCGGTACTTGGGGATGTGGCCCTGTCGGGGCACCAGGAGACCCCGAGGACAGCAGGCACCTGCCACATGGCACAGGAAGGAGGGGTCTGGCCTCTGGGTGACCATGCACTCACCACAGCGGCTCTGGACAGCCTGCTCCTGAACCCAGTTTTCTGTGCGGGAGAAGTAACACTGGCGTCGGGTTTACACGCCCTCTCACACACAGGCGAACGTCCCCCTGAGCAGTGCGTCACGCGCCCTCAGGTCTCCTTCCAGCCCCGCATTCGTGCCACCACCACCCTCTGCCAACAGCCACCCCGCGTCCCACAGGGACTTTCCCATCCCACCGGGACTTTCCCATCCGGGTGCTGGGATTAGGCTTCCAGGTGCTACAGAGAAGGACGAGACTTTGATTACAACTACGTTCAAGTGACAGATGTGGACGGAACTGACGGGATTATTAAAAGGGCACCACTGGCTGGGTTTGCTGCCCTTGAGATCACGTGTGGACATGTGTTTTATGACTGAGGACAGCTCGTCACCTGGTTTTCCTTACTGTCCTTGTCTGGCTCGGAGGTGGGGGTGCTGGTAGCCCCATGGCATGAGCTGGGAGCCGCCTGTCCCTACGGTTCCAACCTCTGGAAAGGACTGCAGGGAGCAGGGATTCCTGGCCCCAGGGGTGTGGGGACCTCACGCGGGGCCCAGCTGGGTGGGCAGTTTCCTCTCCCTGTACCTCCCTCCTTTTCCCGAAGTTCTTCAATATTTCCTGGGGGTGTGGGGTGACTGGTTTAATTTTTTTTAATGACTTTAACTCTATTCCAAGTGTCTACCTACACTTCAGTCAGTTTTAGAAATGCACACTTTTCTGAAAACTTAAAATTTCATCTGAGTTTTGCACTCTTGGCCATGAAGTTGCCTCGTGCTCCATCACAAGCAGCTGCAGCCCACCTCGGCCCCCACTGGTCTGGCCGCTCTCCCATCATCCTTGGTTGGAGCTGCCCGAGTTCCGCTGACGTCACTCCCCTGTCCAGGGACTGGCCCTGGTCGCCGCTCCTGGCCGGGTGTCCTTGTTTCCCCCTTTCTCCTCAGCTGGGTTTGTCCTGTTGTTCTCTTCCCACCCCACCACCTCGGTGCTTCCGTCACCTACTGACGGCCATCTTCTGGCTCCCACTGTGATTCCCTCTCCTGTGAGTCCTCGAGGTGTCACTGACATGCAATGTGCTGCCCACAGCGAAGCAAACAGGGTGGCAGGTCTGACATCTGGACACACCCAGGGGACCGTCACCCCCAGACCCTCCTCACGCCTGGTCCTAGTCCTTCTGTGCTGTCCCTTCTCACGCTGGTCCCCGCCCCAGGCAACCGCTGGTCTGCTTTCCGTCACTGTGGGTTGGTCTGCGTTTTCTAGAAATGTGCAGGAGTGGAACCACACAGTGAACGCTGTTTTTGGTTGGTTTCTTTCGCTCTGTGTCATTACTCTGGGATTTGTCCACATTGTCTGTGCATCAGATGACGATGATGATGATGATGAGGAGGAGGAAGATCTGCCTGAGTGGCCCCCCACCACGTGGAGCAGTGTCGTCTGCTCAGCACCGAATCATGGGGCCACTGGGACCGCTTCCAGTTTTAGACATCGCAAAGAACGTCGGACACGTGTCACCACACATCTGTCCAAATCCACGGGACGTGCGCCACCAAGACTGACCCTGGTGTCAACTGTGGGTGTGGGGTGATTACCCCGTGTCAGTGCAGGCTCGCCGACCGCACCGGTCCCCTCTGGTGGGGGCAGAGGGCCGCCGGAGGTGGTGTGTGGGGGCGGGCAGAGAGGACATGGGAATCCCTGTACCTCCGTCCTAATTTTGTTGTGCATCTACAACTGGTCATAAAAAAATCTTTAAAAAATCTGTAAGATGGTCATTTCATATTGTGTGTTTTACCACAGTACAAAGAAATCCATGGTGCTTGTCTACACCAGCAGTAATCACACAGAGAGTGTAGCAGCGAACAAGATAATCTCCACACTAACAACACAGAAAGGATCAAATTCTAGGAATTAATTTGTCAAAAGTTGCCTAACGTCTTTGTGGAAAACTATAAATGACATAAAGGAAAACAATTAAATATGGAGAGAGATACACAATATTCATGGATGGACTGATTTAACTTTATGCCAATTCTTTTCAAATCAATCCATAACATCAATGTAATTCCACACAAAATGTCAGCAAGACATCTGGAGACATGGGACAGGCTGACTCTAAAACACGCACAGAAGGACAGAGGTTCACAAAGATCTACCAAAGGTCTGAAAAAACAAAACAGGGGTAGAGAACGACAGTCTTATCCGACCAGATCTTTAAAGATATTAAAATGCTAGGAAATCTGTAAAATGTGGGCAATGACGGCGAACTGCAGGCTGACCCCGAGCCGAGGGCGTGGGAACAGGCCCACCCTCGTGGGGGGCTCAGCGCACAGCCGAGGAGCCTCCGCAGCCCAGTGAGGAAATACAGACTGTTCAGGGGGTGGGACCGGGAAAACCAGCCCGCCAAGTCAGAGTGAGAAAACTAAGTTATGACTGACAACACAAACGCATTAAAGGCCTACATGTGCAAGTCAAACGATAAAGGTCTTAGGGAGAAGCACAGGAGAGCATTTCTGGGCCCTTAATTTGAGAAGGAACTGCTTAGGTGAGACCCTGAAAGTGAAAATCACGGGGTGACACGTTCATGGATCAAGTGGCATCACATGAGGGGCTTCTGTGGAACACAAGACGGCACACAGTCAAGGAGGACCTGGAGACGACACCGAATCATCCCCACCGCTAAGGACTGCAGCACGGACTGAAAAGGAACCTCTGCTCATCCAGACGAAAAGGGCGTGAGATCGAAGGCCAAGCGGCCAGGGCGTGAACGGGACATTCAGGGGAGCGGCGAGGCAGGCAGTCGAGGAGATGCTGACGCTCCTTGTGGGAAGAGACACGTAAACTAAAACCACGGGGCGCCAGGCAGAAACACGGGGGAGCTAGCCTCACGCGCACTGTTGGTCAGCGCAGTTGCTGGGACCGTCCCGGCACACCTGCTGCATGGCGTGAGGGTCCCCCCCGCACCGCCCCATGTCCAAACCCCAGGGCTTGAGGCCTCTACGGCGTGTGCACGTGTGGGGGGCTTCAAGGCTGCACTGGGGAGGCAGGCTAAGGAAATCCTTGTTTCCGCCGTGAGGGGACGGCCGTGACGTGGCCGTGACTGGGGCGTGCTGGCAATCCGAGGGCCGCTCACGACCGCGCCAGGGCGAGTCCCCCAGACACAGGGGCGCCTGAGAACACAAGGTGCGGGACGGGGTTGGAAGCACAAGAGGGTTTCTGCACCCTGACGGCAGACTGACAACATGCACACGAACACCCGAAGTGACACTGCTGGGTATTTTTCGAGGACACACACACACACGGAAATACATACAAAGGGCGTGTAATAGGTAAACACGTCCTGTGGGCGCCCCTGCTGGGCGGAACGGGCTCTGTGTCCCTGCGCTCCCCCGACAGGGGCCAGCGGAGAAGGCCAAGACAAAGGCTCACGAGCAACCAAGAAGACGTGTGCACACGCGTGTGTCAGCCCTGACCGCTGTCGGGGCGGCGGGCAGGAGCCCACTCCCAACAGGCCACGGGGAGCTCGGAAGGGAGGAGATTTTCATTTTACACGCTTTTCTACCATTTAACCTCTTTCAAATAAACGTTTGTTGAAAGACAAAGAACTACTGGAAAGGAGGCCAGCACCCGAAGGAGCGGGGTTTTCTGAGCATGGATGACGCCGGCTCCGGAAGGAATGGCACCCCCCCCCCCCGAGGGGTACAAACTCCACGTGTGCCCGCAGCGCCCCCTCGGCCTGCCCACCAGCGGCGCTCTCGGCGCTCAGAGCAACACGCCTGCGACGGGTGTCACGTTGTTTGTACAACGTAAATACCAGTCACCCCAACTACTAACTCACAGTGAGTGTGACCCTTGCAGTCTCATCGACGATGAACGAGGAACTGTGCTTTCCGTGGGAGCAAACTGTTTTAAAGCGTCACAGAGCAACTCATCAGTTCACAGTGCAACGCGTCAGTTCACCCCGGACACCACATGCAGCAGCAGCAACAACGGGCAAGGGGCCGCCTGGAGCCTCCTGGGTAAAGGCCCACCTCCGCCCCCTCGAAGGGTCCTGGGGCCCCTCTGGAGCCTCAGTCACTCAAAGGCTGTGGGGGGGACACTGGGGATGAGCCCCCACTGTTCCAAAAGCCAGCGGGGGTGACCGGCACACCGGGAAAGAAGGGCCTGGGAACCGGCAGGGGTGAGTCTGGCGCAGAGGGAGAGCCGGGGTCCCCGGGGCCCTTACCGTGCCATCTTGTCGCTGCAGGACATGGTGAGCAGCCTCTCCCCCTGCAGCACCCCGTCCCACGTCTGGATGCTGGCGTTAGAGCGCACGGGGATGGTCCCCTCCCCGGATTCTATCTTCGTCCGCAGCTGGCCTCGGGCTTTGCGGTTCGGGTGTCTGTCTGCGGGTTCTGGGAGAAACGGAGAAGGAAACCGTCCGTCTCACTCACTGAGAAACATGTCGGAGCGCCCCCTGCAGGTTCACGCTGCAGTCCATGCCTCTCTGTGCACATGGCCACATTCCGTGTCCACGGGACCCGCGTGAGGCGTGAGCACACGAGACTGGACCGGAAGGATGTAACACGAGCCAAAGTCACAGAGGTGGCCTTGTGAGGGATTGGGGGAAAACAGGGCTTCTTTTTATTGACCAAAGTGATCGATTTCTATCATTAAAAAAGCAGTTGAGGCAAACAGGACAAAATGCTAACGTTTGTTAATTCTAGGTGTTGGCTATCTGAGTGTTTATTGTATTTCCTCATTTTTTGAAAATGTATTAAATGTATTAAATTTTCAAAATACCGCCCACAAGAGTGCAGAAATAAGCCCACAGGAAGTGCGTGCAAACATTCACAGTGACCACCTCTGGGTCACACGAACCCGGGTGATTTAAATTCTCCTTCTTATTTTAAAAATCCTTAGCAATTTCCCACAGTGGGGGGGATGTGTGGCTTTTATGATCAAGGAACAAAACGTAATTAAATTTTCCATTTGTCATAAACATTGAAGCCTGGGGAGGGGACGTGGACACGAATTCGTACGTGACTGAAGAACCAACCGGTACACGGGGGAGGGCGGGGAATTGCAGCTGAACGGGGGCTCCTTTTCACCGGCCCGAACCTGCTCTGGGAGTTTCGGCCAAACGCACCGATTACATGCCGAGTAAGTTAAAATCCATCAGAAACGTGGGAGAGGCTGTGCGCCGCTGGTTCAGAGGCACACGTTACCCCAATTTAAGTGCCGAAGGCAAATATGGTCTGATATCCTCGCTCCACTCCAATTTCTTTCTTTCTTTGTTTTTTTAAAGGTACAAGTTATTTTCTTTTCTTTTTTTTTAAAGATTTTGTTTATTTGTTTTTAGAGAGGGAAGGGAGGGAGATAGAGAGAGAGAGAGAGAAACATCAATGTGCGGTTGCTGGGGGTTATGGCCTGCAACCCAGGCATGTACTCTGGCTGGGAATCGAACCTGCGACACTTTGGTTCGCAGCCCGCGCTCAATCCATTGAGCTACACCAGCCAGGGCTTCAATTTCTTAGTTTATGAGAATCAACATTTTTCATCCAACAAAACTTTCTAATTAATTATTCACGGAAAAGTAAAACCCCATGCTTTTATATATTCCTCAGACCACAATCAAGGCTGACATTTAAAAAAGGATATTAATGTATAAGTTTATTGTTTTGTCTGTCGCTGCATGGCCATGAAGTTGGAGACACGGCTGACTGCCAGGAGACCTGGCCGTACCTTCCAGGATGGGCTCGTGCGGAGAGAAGATTCTGGCGTCCCCGCAGGGCGAGGTGCTGATGTACAGATGGAATTGGACGCTGTCCTTCAGCTTAAAGCCTCCCCGCTCAGACTTCTGGAAGATGGACTTTTTTTGATCATCTTTGTTGCTGAAAGGAAACCAGTCGCAAAGTAAACTTTCTAGCTGTGCGTGGTCAGAATCCAGCCTCTCCCAGCTCACTGAGGTTTCAAAGGACCCTGTTTGCAAAGGGGTGCGGAGAAGCGTGGGCTGGGATCTTTATTTTACACGCTTATGGTAATTTGCACAATTCCTGTCTGCTCGACAGTGGGCATGCCATCGAAATGGGAGTATTTCTCCTTTCTTTCCCACTGATGACTTCAAACAGAGTGACTATGCGCAGAGATGGCCTTGTAAAGAAAGGCAGTTTGGACAGACGAGGGGCTGACTCTAGGCACAGTGACTACAATGAAAATGACCGAGTTTACCAGGTGGTGGAGTTCTGCAGATGTTGGACTGCATAAAACACAGCTCAGGGTCATGCACAGATCTGACATCTGTGACGCTGCCGTGTATGTGTGTGCATGCGTGCACGTGTGCGTATACATGTGTCTACTGTAATCTAGCCAACTCTATTTGTAGCTGGAACATCACGAGAAAGTGGGGTCCAACCTTGCTGTTGCCGACAAAGTAACCACTTTGAGAATTTTCCAGTGAAAGTTTTGTAGTGCTTTCTGATGTGGTGGGGTGGGGTGGGGGGGATACTTTTTAAAACAGCTTCCTTTACTTACTTACTTACTAGACTTACTTTAGGTAAAGCTCAAGCTGCGTATAAAGGAATCTAAGCAAGGACCTCCGAGATATGATCTCTGCGTGGCAGTCATTCAAAGCAAGGCCACGGTCACTCATGTACTCGCCGTTAATACATTTCGTTCCCGTGGAAACACAGATCACCTTGGCGTCTTTAACATCTGTGCCTGGAAAACAAGAGAGACCATTCCTTTAAGTCCCAGTCCTGTGCCCCCGGGCCCCGAGTGTCCCCGGTGAGGGCGCCTTGCAGAGCGGTCCGTTCCAGCTCACAGCCCCCTCACCGCCCCCACGATGGCAGACCTCCCAGGGACGGGCGCTGGGAGACTCCTGGGGGTCAACTTGAAGAAGTTGTTTCCTCTGGGATGGAATAGTTCGCTCTTGAACAGGCCGGGTTGGACACAAATGGGAAGTGCTACGTGAAAGTGGACCAAACGGTCTAGTTGCTAATACTGAAATTGACATCGGAGCACTAAAGAGGCGCTGAGGAGGGGACAGGGAGAAAACAAGTCCCTCACAGGGTGCGGTTGGGGGGTCCCTGGTGCCGTCTCACTGTGCTGCTGGGAAACCCTCCGCCCCCAGGGACCTCCAGAAGAGCCAGTCTGTCACAGACCACGTGCTGCAGGCGCACTATGAAGGCCCTGACTGCCACCAGGCACAAACTGCACCACCAGCAGCTACAGAACGGCGGGGTGCCCCGAGGTGGGCAGTGAGCCGTGTCTACCAAGTGAGGTATTCTCACTCCCTTCCCGTGATCTGAAGGTACACAGTACCACTGCCTCCGTTTTACAGAGCAGGAAACTCAGGCGGAGCGGGCAATAACCTTCCCAAGGCCATCCAGTGAGTGGAGGCCATCTGAGGTCAGAACCCCGAGCCCCAGGCTGCGCTGTCCCGCCTGCAGACGTGAACTGCAGCTCTGAGCAGCCTCCCAAGGGGGCTTCGCGCTGGGGTGCACATGCTGCCCTGAGGTCGGCTGCCTCCCCTAAGGTGGCGGGAGAGCCAGGAGACAGCACCACACCCACGTCCGAGCCTGCGGAGGAGTCCCAGAGCCTGCTCGGGACCTGCGGTCTCAGCCACTCACCGCTCAGTTAGGTAAGTTGCAGGAGTCAGGAGAGAAGAGGAAGGAGGATAGAGGCACCACCCGTCACAGGGCACCTGAGACCCACCTTACCCAGCAGAGCTCCTCACCCCACCCCAGACACATGCCAGGCTGCACCGAAGCCCACACACCACGGCAGAGATGGCTGTGACGCAAGAGTCTTCACGCTTCTCCAGGGCGTGGGGGACTGATATCGTGTCCTCTCCCCACTGGGCCGGAGAACTACCTCGGGAGAGGCAGTCGACAATGCAGCCACCTCCGCCTAGAGCAGGGTGGTGCTCCCTGCCAGCGGGCACCGATCCGCCGTGCCTGGCCCCTCGCTCCCTGACCTCCATGGCCCGTTTTCTGCACACGCTGTGGGTGCCGCCAGTGGAGAGGGGCCCATGTGACAGAAAGTGGGGGTCCTTTCTCTACGCCCCTGCCTGCCCCCCTGCGGGGACCTAAGCACTGGTCAGATTGAGGCTTCCTGTTCCTAGGACTCGCCCACGGAGATGCAGCAGCAGGTCCTGCTCTGGGGTGTGGGACGGGGGCCTGGGGAAGGGCTCCTTCCACGACCGGGAACAGCTAGACAAGTGTCTTGGGTTCCTCCTGCCGTCCCAAACTGTGCCTCCTTCCCCACAGACTTGCGACTGTTGCTAGAGCCCCGCTCTCCCCCGCAGTTGCACAGAAACCCGCCTGGTGGCACGAGCGCCAACTGCTAACCCGGATGCGCCCCACTTTCCAGCGCAGCAGGAGTTAATGCCTCCTGCCATTTCCCGAGCAGCCCCAGACCACTCACGAGGGACTGCGGGGGACCCAGTACTAACAGACCTGCTTCCCCGAATACAAACAATGTAGGGTGAAAAGATGGACATTTGGGAAAAAATTTAGGTACGGTTCCCACATTTGCAGGTGGCAGACATTCTGAAGAAGAAGGACAGAACGATTTTCCTGTTAGAGTCAGAGATCTTTTCAGGGCAAAGTGTTTGTTTACCTGTCGTCATGACGATCCCAGCAAGAACCTTCCTGCGTGCATGGGGGGAGGAGAAGTTGTCCGTCAGGTCCCCAAACTTATCCAGAACCAGGCGGGCCACAGCATCCGCTAACACCTGAGGACCACAGAGGGGGTTAGGCGCCTGCACCCGCCTGCAAACGCCAACTCCAGCTCTCCCGTCACAGGGGGACGGCGCCGATGGCTCCTCTTCTGGAGAGTCCCATGGTGAAGCTGGCACTCGAGTGCGTGCGTGTGTGCATTTGCTCCAAACACTCAATGGAAACACACACCCAGGGAGCACACAAAGGCCATGGCTGGAGTCTTTCGACAGGGTCTGGAGGACGGGACAGCTCGGTGTGTGAGGCACACCCTGCTGCCCCCCCATCTCCACAAGGCATCAGCCTCCCTCTGATGAGGACACCGAGGTGGAGGGTGGCCACAGTGCCTTCCTGGGGTCACCTGCCTCCCCCCTCCCCTGCTCTGAGAGTGTCCGGCTCGGGCTGGCAAGGCCAGGAGCCCACCCTTGGGTGTGCCACCCCATGTCTCGGGCAGGAGCAAGGGGCAGTTAGAAGCCATGACCGCACTACAGAATCATAAGCTCTGGGCAGCGCCTCCCCCTCAAAGGTCCCGCCCATCGGGTGCCTCGGGTATTTCAGCACCAGAGGCGAACCACCCTGGCTCAGCTGTGCTCTCAGGATCCAGCACTGACCAGAGCCTGCAGGGCAGTGGTCACTTGGATCAAGGGACAGCGGGACGCACTCTGGGTAAGGCGCTCAGTGAGGCCTGGAACGCGGCAGCTGGCGTGCGGCCAGCTCCGACAGCACCTGTGCCACAGGGAGAGCTTCCAGACGCTAACCCTCTGTTAGACTTGGGGCGTGTCTCATTTTTATGACTCACGATTTATCGTGATAAAGCGGACCCTTTGAGTTCCAGGAAGCGGTGCACAACAGTGTGTGCGTAAGAGCCACAGTGGACCTACACACCCTCCATCTCACACTTGTCTTGATAATCAAATGTCCCAGTCTAGTGTCCCCACCTTGGCTCTTAACACAACACTCTCAGAACGAATAGGAAAGTCATTCATCCTAGATGACGACTTATTTGGGAAAAGCACAGCTGTCAGGAGATTTTGCTCCCGTCACTGCACCAGCAAATCCCAGTGAGCCCCAGGGGAGAGTGGGCAGAAGGTCCAGGCGGGGCCCGAGGGCCTCACCTGGCACCTGGCAGAGGCCTCGGTGCTGCAGATGTGAGCACAGAGCACCGAGCAGAGCACAGACAGAAAGGGGGTGCGGCCACACACAGGCAGGGGTACCAAAGGTAAAGGACAACACATTCCAACTCACACAGAAGGGAAAACAGTGAGACGTTAGAGCAGATAAAAGTCTCTTTTCATAAAAGTTAGGTGCATCTACACATTTTTGGAGAAAAGCACAAGAGTTGTATCTGAGTTCAGATGGAGGTCGGGCACTTCTGCACACACTTACTTGCTGGTGTGATGCCAGCATCTGCACACACGGGCAGTGCTTCCACCCCCTTAAAGAGGTCACTCCCTCTTTCTCTATGGGCAATGAAGTGCCTCTCCCTCCACCTGTGGCGGTGGGTGTAATGACAAGGTCCCACGCTCCTAAATGGCACCCCCACCCCCCCACAGGCCCCGGCATCCCCTCTTGCAGTGACACTTGGGCGGAGGGGCGCTGTGGCTGGGCTGGGCCACTTCACTAACGTGCACTGCTCACAGGGTGTTTTGCACTCGCCCGTGCGGTCCGTGGCACCCGGTTTTTAAACTGTCTGGTGCTGATGTGAATGCCATGAAGGGAAAGGATCACATGACCAGTGATGTCTGACCTAAGCAGCTCCACTCCCTCAGGCCTCACGGGGCCAGGGACCACAGGAGTCCTGAAACCACAGCTCAGCACCTGCAGAACCTGCAAGTGGTGTGGGCGGGGCTGGTGCTAGGGCGGCCCCTCCCCCCACACCCTTCCCTGCAGGATCCCCACACATGCCCTCCCCACGGATGCCCTCCCCACAGATGCTGCACAGGCCCAGCCCTCCCAGGCCAGGGGCTCTGGTCACCACCGCTCCACTGAGCCTGGCCTGGGGGTGGGGCTGCGAGTGCACATGCGTGCACACTCATGCACATGCACACACACAGACCCCCTCTGCCCCCCTCTGCCACGTTCCCCGTCTGCACTGCACAACCTGGCGCCTGGGAGGCAGAGCGCTCAGCGGGCTTCACTCTCTCACACCCGGCCCTGCTCACGTTCGGGGACCACAGGGCAAGTCAGGTGTCGTCCTGAGCTCAGGCTGACATAGTTCAGCGAACAGTGGACCTGAGAACTAAAAAAGTCACTTGGGAACGAGTGCCACTGCTCTGTAAGACTATAAGTGGCCTTGGAGCAAGAGGTCAACGTTGGAAGCAATTACTCGACTCACAAAAAATCAGCACATTACCGTGAGCATGCCACTTCATAAGGGTGCTGCGTGACATTGCTTAAAAAAATAAAATAAATTTCCTCCTTTTAAAGCCGGGGGACTTGGCCGTCTCGGGGGACACCTGCACCCAGGTCACTCAGACTGGCTCGAAGGCGAAAGACGGGCTGACATCTGCGGTCTCTCTGAGAGAGCACAGGCCACCTGCCTGCTGATGCCCAGGTCCTTCATCTTTCTGCTCAAACTGCGACATGTTTTGTCTTCGAACTGAATGATGCTTTGACAAGAAGGGATAAACAGACAAGAAGGACAGGTTTTCTCCCTGAAAGACTGGTTTTTACAGTAGACTGGAGAATTTTGAATTTCTAAGAAAAGAAGCAATAAATAAGCGGAGGTGTAGGATTCGCGGAGGATACTACGT
The DNA here is from genome assembly GCF_004126475.2 of Phyllostomus discolor. Taxonomy (NCBI): domain Eukaryota; kingdom Metazoa; phylum Chordata; class Mammalia; order Chiroptera; family Phyllostomidae; genus Phyllostomus; species Phyllostomus discolor. Next base: position 9,930,152 of record NC_040904.2, on the reverse strand, counting down.
GTTCCTTCCCCGTCAGCTTCCTCCCTCGCAGACACCAATCTGAGCCCCCCTGCATGTTTCCCTGTGTTCACCCCGATATTAGGGGGTGTGGGGATCCAAGACCAAATGGAAGAGTGGCCGCCCACTCTGGCCAGGCAGGAGGAAGCCTGTACGAATCCCAAGTGGCGAACCCCAGGCACAGAGGCCTGGATGCCTGGGGGGCCCCCCACACCCCTTGTCCCTCTGACACATGCTCCCTTCCACCGGGGGCTCAAGAGTGCGGCCACTGGCCAGTCCTGTGCAGCCCAGAGCCCCCCAACCCTTGGGTTTCAGCAGCTGCCAGGCCAACGCACTCCCCTGGTGCCCCCAGCCCAGCAAGACTTCAGAAAGCACCCTGGGCTGGGGCAGGTGCCCGTGTCCGGAACACCTGTGCCGCCACAGGGAGGGGACCGTGGTCTGCCTTCCAGGGCGAAGCTCAGCACGGAGAGGGCCAATAGCACCGCCCTGGTGTCCCCACCCTGTGCTGCGACAGCCTCGGGTGGCTGCCCGCCCAGGGACAACGCGGCCAGCATAATCTCAGAGAGCCTGCGCAGCGGCCACACTCACTGGTGGGAACCGTGGTGAGGACGGTGACGGAAGATGGAAAGTCAGCAGTGACAGTGAAACCGAGTCCCATCTAAAAGCATGACCAGGCCGTGCCCGGACCCGTCCTCACCTGGGGTAGGTGCAACTGGAGGCCCTCGCTGAGGATGGGCTGGCGCGATGGCGTCTGATCCAGGTGCAGGTTGAAGACGGCGGCCAGGGCGGACTGCGCGGCCCGGGCCTTGGCGAGCTTTTTGTTCCTTCCCGAGCCTTCGAAGAACTGGCCGTCCACCACCACGGACATGACAAAGTTCTTGGCGTGGCTCTCCCCGCTCTCCGAGAGGAAGTCATACTTCAGGCCCGGGCGCAGCTCGTTCAGGATCATCACGGGGTTCTTCCCGCTGGGCAGGGGGAAGGGCGGCAGGGCCGGGAGCGGGGGCTGCACGAGGCTGGCGGGCACCGGGGACGCTGACAGGCTGAGGTCCCCGCTGGAGCTGAAGGAGTCGTCGCCGTTGGAGCCCATGAAGAACGGCACGTCCGACCTGTCCGGCGTCTCGAAGCCGTTGAAGAGCGTGTCGGGGAAGTCGGCTTGGTCGGACGTGAAGTCCGCGTTGGCGGACAGGCTCCGCCCCATGGCCAGGTGGGCCTCGGAGGCGTTGGGGAACTGGACGAAGGAGCGCAGGGCCTTCTCAGCGGCGTGCAGCTTGGCCTTCTTCTTGGTGGGGCCAGAGCCCTCGAACACCTGCCCGTTCACCTCCACGGACATGACGAAGAGCGGCGCGTGCACGGGCCCCGTCTGGGACAGCAGCGAGTACTGCAGGCCGGGCTTGATCTCGTTCAGCTGCATCAGCGCGTTCTTGGGCAGCGCCGGCCCCGGCGCCCTCCTCCTCTTCTTCAGGCGGAACTTGGCGTGCCCGTTGCTGCCCTCGTCCAGGGGCCGCTTCCTGCCGGCGGACCCGCCGCCCCCGTTGGGGAGCGGGCAGCCATCGGCCAGCCCCGGCGTGCCGCTGCCGTCCCCGGGGGGCCCGCGGCCCGCGCTGCCGCTGTCCTTAGCCTCTGTGCTGCTGGAACCTGCGTGCCCAGAAAGAGCAACTTACAACGCCTTCGTTGCAGGATCTTGTAAATGCAAAATTTATGGATTCCTTTATCGCTCTTTGTAACTGGGTAAGTGATGTGTGTCCTACGTTGTGGTCCCTGCTGCCTGTCCGGGAGGGACTGCACCTTGAACCCCCAGCTTGGGGCCTCAACTGACCTGGGCCGCCGGACACCTCCCTGAATAGTAGCTCCTTCCGTCTCTAGTCATTATCACCAACTGCTTTTGCATTAGAAGGTGAGTTTTTAAAGTCACTTTTATGAGGATCTTCTGGAACACCGAAGTGTGGCACGGTAGATGTGTCCAGAAGACCTCACACTAGTGAATATGGCACTAGTACTGACAGGTGCCGGTCTAGCCTGGCACCCCCCGCCCCTCCTGGGGGCACTTCCTCTCACGGTCGGCTCTGAGCTGCGGCATCTCGCAGAGGAGGGGCCGCGTTTAAATGCAGCATTTACAGGCTGACTAGTTTTCCAGGTTCAAAATATCTGGTCAATTTGTGCAGTCATTTGACTTAGTTCATGAATCAATCTTAGAAATCGGCTTACGTGATTATGTATTCTGGCTGCTTAACAATGATTTCTGAAGGATGTAGCTTCATTTCTAGTATTCATTTAAAAACTTTTACTTTATGAGGGGATTGATTTACCTCTGAATCCTTAATATATTCCACAGTAGTAAAAAATATATATATATAATAGGAAGGCGTAAAATTGAAGCTGCAGGCCGGCTACAACTTCGTAACTAAAGCTGGAAATTTTGTCTTTTAAACCTTTTTTAAAACAAACACTTGATGGATTTATGAATAACTTGGTTGTTCAACCTTTTAAAGGTAGCTTGTAGTTATAATTAATAAATAATAAAGATAACTTCAGTACCCTATAAGTTCGTGGCCAAATCAATATGATTTTAATTTCAAAAAGGGGTATAAAAAGCGCTTACTCTTCCCTTCATGTTTACCAAGCTTTTTGAAAAAGAGCGGCAAGCAATCCCCATCTCCCTGGCTGGGTCCGGGGCCGCCTGGCGCGTGAAGCGCAGGAGTGTTGGTTGCAGGGCGCCAGGGTGCTGGCATCATGGAATTTAAAGGTCTACTACTGACTTCCAAACCCCACAATGTATCTTGTGAGTCATCAGAGTGGTTTTTAGAACATAAGCCAATTTAGAGGTGCCCAGTTTAGGGGCCTGGGTCTGTTTTGACGACATGATATGAAAGCAGACTCTCATCGTGCTAAGCAAACGCCATCGGCTCCGCCTACGGAGGCTTTGACACGGCAGCAAGTCTGGGCCTTGGGCTGCCAATGCCACAGCGAGAGGCTTCGCGTTTCCCCGGCTGCCGGCACTCAGCCTAGAGGCAGAGAGAACGGCCCTGGTTTGAACGCAGCCCTGGGGGGGGGCCAGGCGCTGGCCTGCGGCAGAGACGAGAGACGGGTGCGCCGTCTCTGCAGACGGCGCTTCTCCAGGCCCTGACGCACACACACCACTTCTCCCAGTTGACAAAGCTGACGGAATAGACGCTAAATTTTCATTTATAACATCCTCCAGCAAAAGCTCGATAGGTTACTCCTTTCGGTGCTCAGAGGGAACAAAAGGTGAGAAGGGCAGAGCGAGACAGGTTAGATGCGCGAACAGCGAGGACGTCACACAGGCGGCCGCGACACGCCGGCGCTTCTGCCAAACAGAACCAGCGATGTAGACACTCGGGTCACCGGAAAAATACACTCTGACACGCACTCAACCAAACGTTTGTATCCTCAAACGACCACATGCTTTCCTTTAAGAGATTAAAATAATCGGTATTGGATTGACAATCTTGTGATTGTAGGAAAGGTTCACTTTTTTTATAACATAGGTCACAGAAATTCTAAGCTCTCATTTGCTTCAGAGGCACTGAAATACTGCTCATAGTCTATCTCATTAAAAATGCTGCCAGGTAAAGAGAAAGCAATAAAAGTGGAGGAAGACCTCCCCACTATCACAATTCTTCCTCGTCGCTTTCTCTTTGCACACCACGCTACTTTGCTTCATGAATGTAACTGTTCATCATGATAGCATTTCTTGTTGCTTTCAAAGTGATAAAGACACAGAACTGGCACTGCTAAGTTTCAGCGCTTAAACTGGCAGCTTATCTGTACAGAAAAACTACTCAGGAGGATTCTTTATCTAAATTAGCACAGGGTCAGTCTGGAGACAGTTATACAACCCACACTCTGTGACATTTGCACCCAAACCAGATGACCGCTGCCGTGGACGACAGCCCCCAGTGCCAACCAAAAGGAGGCTGGGGACACATGCACACATGCCCTTCATGGGAAATCGTGCACGGGCAGAGCTGGAGATGGCGAGGGGAACCGGCCGGTAAAAACATAGGGCTGGTTCTAGAAGGACCTCAGGAGTGGGCCATGATGGCGACCAGGCAGTCAGGGGCTACACGCACAGGTCGGCAGGAGGATGGGGACAGCCCCACGTGCTTCTGCAACACGCCTGGTCAGTTGCTCGTGCTGGCATCCATCCCAGAGGCACTGACTTCCGCCAGAGAGAGCATCTACTGTGCAGTTCATGTGACCAAGACCCAGCCCACCCCGTCCCGTCCACGACCAAACTCACAGACCAGCCTGTGTGCGAGGCAGGCCGTTCTGCTGCATGAACCTCGGGTAACGGAGCCAACTCCAAGGCCTCACTCAGCTGGTCGGTTTGGGTGAAGTCACAGAGAAAGGGACTGAACTGTGTTCTGGTCACAGGTGGCCACTCTGAGTAAAATGTCACTCATCATTTAGACCTGCACGTTCTTTCTCGGCAGCCACTGGACACCCACCGGTAAGACCGTGCACAGGCACACGCACCAGGAAAAGGATGTCTTTGTAGCCGTGGCCCTGCTACGAGCTCCCAACCTCTGTGGGAGCACTTAAGCCTTCTTTAAGTGCACTGCTCTCTGGGACTAAAGATAAAACGGAAGAGAAGTGCATTCACTGGGCTTTCCACAGAGCGCAGCATGGAGAGGGGAAGCTGGCACAGCCCTGAACCTCTCTGTCCCCTCCGCCCCTCCACCCTGGAGAGGACAGTGTGGGACGGAGAAGGGCCCAAGGTGTGTCAGGCCACACCGTCCCAGGGCTCCTGACAGTCTGGGAACTTACGCTCAGCGGATCCACGTGAGCCCTTCCCCTCATGATGCGGGAGAACCCACTGTATTTGGACAGAAAGTGCACGTGCTGTTACTTCAGATGGCCAGGTAATTAAATCCGCCTCAAAGGTTATCTTAGATCTGCACAGAGGGACCTGACCGTCACCGTGACAACCAGGCTGCGACTGCGCAGCCTCACGAGACGTGTGCCTGGAGGCACGCCTCCTCCCAGGTAAGGGCGCCGTGGCCAGGACGATGGCCAGGAGTGACAGCCCCACATGTGTGGCTGCGAGAGAGGTGCCCGCAGCAAAGACGGCACGTATCGCAAATTAAAAACATGCCACTGCTGGGAGCCCGTATCACAGGGAGATCGTGCCCCCAAAGCGGCGTCATGAAATGAAGTTCCAGAAACACCAGGACTAATGGCAAACCGGCCACTCCGGACTACGTGGCAGGCCTAGGTCTTACTCAGGTTTTCTTCGTCTTCTAGATCCATGGCGAAAGGCTGCAGAGGGTTTCTTGACTGGCGGAGGCTGTTTCTGTCTGAAAGACAGCAAGAAAGTCACATTTAGTGCGTCCATCACACGAGCACCATGGGGTGAGGCTCCTCTGCAGAAACGGCGCCAACGCAGCTGCACACGGAAAAGAGACGCAGGAAACAAGGCCAGTCCATCTGCTGCCGGGACAGGACGCCCGAGGGCTCTGCCACATGCAGGCAGGGGTGGCCTTGATTCCGGGGCCGGGGCCCTGGGGAGCCCCAAACCAGGGAGAAAGGTGACAGTGTTCACGTCTTCAGTCTCTCCCGTGCGAGGGCCTGGAGGCCGCACGGCCCCAGACGGCCGCAGAGCCCAGACAGGACTCCAGCCGCCTGCACTGGGCCTCCGCTCTGGCAGACTGCCGGTCTGGGTCACAAAATAAAGCTGCAAAGAAAAAGAAGGGCCCACGGCATTTCACTTCATTATTCCTCTTTCCTCTTGAGTCGCACCTCACACGGATGAATCTAAAATGCATGGAATTGTTAAAATCTCATCGAACTTGTTAGCCAAGAACAACATTATTTTATTAGCAGGAGAAATAAATAACAGGAAATCCTCAAAGAACAATCGCTCCAATGATCTAATTCTTAACAAACTCAAGAGTTTGCTCTTCCTAAATACTATGGCTATACTTTGCAAAATTTTACTAATACACAATCTATAATTAATGATCCCATCAAATTGTAATTGATGAAAAAGACGACTTGCAAATTTGTAGCCACATGTTGCTTTGTATACAAATAACATCGATAGTACAAATCACAAAGGCAAATTCATTGTTTTTTAGAAGATGGTGGCTAAAATGTGCTAAAGCATGCACATATCTTATAAACATCTCTCATACATCAAATGTCTAAAATATATATACAGTTTTCATGACAACCATTTGTTAATAGTGTTGAATCTCACTGCATATCTGGTAAACTTGTTGCTAAAAGCTCAACGAGTTTCTATTTAGAATCCGTTATTCAAGAGAGTGTTCCAGATAGTTTTAAAAGCATTATTGCTTTACATTCATTAATTATATAAAGACACGTTTTCTGGAAACCTGCTCTGTGCACAGCACAGCGCGGACACGGCAAGGGCTGGAAATGAGTCAGACAGATCCTGCGAAGGAGAAATTCAGGTACAGATGCCATCCGGAGAGCTGACTGTAACCAGGAATTCTTGTTCATCATTTCAAGGTGCGGAGCTAGGACTTACCTTCAGTCATACTGAAGTACTGAGGTGCTGAGGGATGACACGGCAACACCTGGCATTCACTATTACAACATGACCCGGGTGGGGAAGCAGGTGGCGCCTGGCTGAAATGGAAGGTCCGAGGCTAGTCACTGCTCGGGCCGGCTGGCGGGCAGGTGGGGTCGGTATGCAATGCTGTGTGTGCATGTGTTTTACAGTTTCACTTACTGAACGTTTGTGTTTATTTACTGATTTTTAGAGACAGGGGAAGGGAGGGAGAGAGAGAACATGGATAAAAGAGGGGAATATCGATCGGTCGCCTCTGGTACGTGCCCTGACCGGGGACTAAACTGGCAACCCAAGCTTGTGCCCTGACTGGGAATCAAACCGGTGACCTTTCAGTTTGTGGGAAGAGGCCTAACCCACTGAGCCACACCGGTCAGGGCCCATGATGGACAATTTTAACGAGGAGCGATTTCCGTGAGGTCTAGAGTGGGAGGTAAGACGTGGCAGGGCTGCGAGACTACTGTGCGCCTTCGGCAATGTGCTCCGAAGGCCTCTGGGCTGCGGGGCAGGTCGAAAGACGGGCCTGTGGAGGTGACGCTGAGCCTACAGGAGAGGGTGGCTGGACGCCCCGTGAAGACAGGAGATGGGGTGGGCGGGAGGGGAACATCTGGAGGCCGCATGAGAAACCCCGTCACGAGCAAACCCGAACTGTCAGTTCGGGAAACAACGCACAACCGTTCTGATCGCTCCGCTGTTATTCGTTGACCTCTGGTCCCGAAACAGGCAGCAGGGACTCGCGCAGCGGGAGGGTGGTGCCCACGTCCTCCTCCCTCCCCCGCTCCGTACAGCTGAAGACCCTGACTGTAGGAGACGTTCTCCATGGTGTGGGCCCAGCTCCCACTCGGAGATGCACAGGACCCACGCCCATGGATAGGTCCTCCCGTGGGGAATCAGGCCTGCAATGTGCCTAGGCTGCTTTGAGTCTCGCTCTTGCTAAAAAACTCCCTCACCCTGAATTGAGGATATTTACTGCAAAGTAACTTCCTAAAATCCATGCTAAACCTTCCAAGGATGAGTGGAACCAGTTCAACCCCTTTTGCCTTTTCATTTGCAAATATCCCTCTTCTGTGATGTAATTAGCGGTATTGGCTCCTTTGTTTTCTGTAAAAGGTAACCACCAAAAGCGAACCTGTGCATAGGAAATGAGGACCAGCATGTAATGTGCCAAGGAACCCCAAAAAGGCCAGTCATGGTAAGGGCCAAGGTTTTTGCTTCCCTTGAGAGAGAAGCCATGCTGTCCCTTCTCCTCCACCGGACTCGGTAGTCTGTGTGAATGTCTCATTTCACCCATAATGACACGGACACTGGGCCGGTGTCTGCATCACCTGACACCACGTATAGA